>NW_026652282.1:81912692-81978786 GCF_009828535.3 Hylobates moloch | reverse complement strand
CCATTGTATCATTCTTATGCCTTGGCATCCTCATAGCTTAGATCCCACTTATGAATGAGAACATACGATGTTTGGTTTTCCATTCCTGAGTTACTTCACTTAGAGTAATGATCTCCAATTCCATCCAGGTTGCAGCGAATGCCATTATTTCTTTTTATGGCTGAATAGTGTTCCATGGTATATATAGATACCACAATTTCTTTATCCACTCATTGATTGATGGGCATTTGGGCTGGTTCCATATTTTTGCAATTGCTAATTGTGTTGCTATAAATAGACATGTGCAAGTACCTTTTTCATACAATGATTTCTTTTCCTCTGGGTAGATACCAAGTAGTGAGATTGCGGGATCAAATGGTAGTTCTATTTTTATTTCTTTAAGAAGTTTCCATACTGTTTTCCACAGTGGTTGTACTATTTTACATTCCCACCAGCTGTGTTCCCTTTTCAGCATATGCAATACCACCTTAGTCCTGAAAGAATTGCCATAATCAAAAAATAAGAGAAGTATATTTTTGTGGAGGCCTAGGGCTGATTGCCTGAAAAGGCAGTTTCACCCTGTGTGTATAACCCCACAATCTTTGAAGCAGATTTCTTCACCTCTATTAAAGCCCAAGTGATAAACATAGATAGGCTCTTTGCTACTGACAGCTACAGACTTATGGGTCTTTTAGAAACATTATTAAATTACTTTAAGTGGTCATGAGGTATTGTACGATGGGAAGAGCTCAGACTAAAAGTCAGAAGGACTGGATTTTATTCTTGGCTCAGACCCTAAATAGCTAGTTAATTAGAACAAGTGGTTTCACATTTGGACTTTAGTATTGTCTCAAAATTAAGAAACTGGAGTTAAATACTTTTCAGTTTTAATATTCCATGGGACTACATGTGAAGTGACCACCATATGGGATTTGTCAGTGCTCAGAGGGTCAGTAAAAGGAAAGGAAATGTCTGTTTCTTCGTTCTATCTTATCAATGTCTTCATAATTTATTCTACAGTATAGGATATAACCACTTTTGAAGTCAAATATTGCAGAAATCAACTAGTGATATGATTAAAATTGGGAACAATAGCCTAGAAGCCAAATAGAAAGAAGTAATTGCTTCAAGGATAACTGAAGATACGACTGATTAAATAGGATCTAATTTTACATTCTGATCAAGTAACATAGTTCCAAATGCAAAAAATGGGTGTTGGGATATCTGTCCAAAATCATTAGAAGTGCATTTTTGTTTTGCTTTCAGATGGAGGAGAGAGACATATGACCTAATTTTCTCTTTCTTTTTGGATGTCATGGTAAATGGAAAATGGAAGGAGTCCAACTGGAAGACTTCCACTAAATATTGAAAGAACACAACATGCTTAAGATAAGGGTATATGTTGTAGTCTATTTAAAGAATAAAGTAATATATTGTCTTCCTTTTTGCTTTAGCAGAGCAAATATTTTCGAATCCCATGTGTGAGGAAAGAAACACAATACAGGGGTTAAATCTTTGGTAAAATCTATTTTCCCCTTTAGAAACTTTGGCTTTCCCAGCAGAAGTCTCCACAATGTTTATGTTTATTTTTTCCATCATTGGCTGAAAATATAATCAAAGGGTGTCAGAGCTGGGAAAAAACCTTAGCGATCAGAGAGTCCAAACTATTTTCCGGATGAAGATGTCCTATCTACAGAATTGACTTACCCAGGTTCTTTCGGTTTTTGTTAGCAGAGATAAGGTTAGAAAATAGCATGAAATGTGAAAAATGACAAAGAGAGACGGAAGTAGAATGAAAAATGGGAAAACAAAGGGAAATTGTGAATCAGAAAAAAAAACTTAATATGTACAAATTTAAAAATCTGAGACAGGGCTCAACAAACTGCAGTCTACTAACCAAATTCAGCCTGTAGCTTTTGTACAGCCCTTGAGCTACAAATAGTTTATAAATTTTTAAAGAGTTGTTTAAAAAAATGTGACAAAGACCATACATGGCTCACAAAATCTAAAATATTTACTATCTGGCCTTCTACATAAAACATTTGTAGATCCCATATTAAAACACGACACTGAGACCACACACATAGTATAGCTAAGCAAAATCAAAATGACTTTCAGAAAAATCTGATAGTGACTGAATTCATCCAGGAACAATTTGCTTTATCCGCTTTCCATTCCAATCAACTATATACAATTTTCTGACCACAGAGACCAAAAGAAGAGATTCTTTTTTCAGAAACCACCAGGATATTTTTCTCAGGAAAAGTGTATAATGTTTAGAGTAGGTCTAAGGGTCAGAAAACAAATTACACACTCTTTGTTCTCCTTCCCTCTTGTAATCTTCAGTTTCACATTTTGAAGCCTTTCTAGGTTCCACTGTGTTTATTTTCTTCTTCTTTATCTATCTCTGACGAAACTGTGATTATGTTGAGCCATATGAAATTGCTGATGTTAAACCAGTTTATACTTAAAAAATGATAGTGTCTCGTGGTTCAAGTTAATATTTAGCATTCTGGTCACTTTCTCTTCTTAGAATTTTGCCTCTTGTTTTGGTATATTTTGCCTTATTAGTGATTCTTTTATTTGAGCTTATCCAGCTCCCCATTTGTCTAGAGCTTCTTTATATAATACAGGTTTGATTTCTAAGTAAGTTTACAGACTACCCTTTGCAATATCTTAGTTGACTGAAGCTACTGCTAATGTTTTATTTAAAGTGTCCTGACCTAACCTTCACTATCTACAGCATACACACAGTCATACTAGATTCAGTTTACAGGTGAATAAATGGCTTCCATTGTCAGTTTTGGATCATCTTATGCCATGCAAGTGCATAGTCCACCTGAAAAAGCACACGACTTGTTTTTTGAAATAATTTAACCAATTATCAGAAGGTGAAACTATGAAGCAACTGTTAGATATTTTAGCATCAAAATTGTAGCACCCATGGCTGTATATGGCATTGCCTGATAAACTTAACTATGAACTTTCATGATTCCCACCTTTGTCTTACTTAAAGTGGTACTCAGCCAAGCTTGCCGAAATGAAACTTGCGGTTAAGAAATGCAGTCATTTAGAACTGAAGAAGCTTTTCTTTTGCCTATAATATTAGGTATTATGATTCAGCAAGGCAGAGACCACGAGGTCAGGGAGTGTAGATTTCCTCTTACACAAAAAGCTTTGTGAATATCGTTATTGATTATGCCAGTTTATTTAAGCAGAGACATGAGGAAATCTAAAAAGTTTAGAGGAAGACTGCTAGTTTACTGCAATAGTTTAAAGCATGCAATTTGGAATTACATCAATCTGGGTGTGTATCCCAGTTCCTTCTCTTACTAGCTATGGGTACCTTGGGGCATATTATTTGATCTTTATTTTTTCTTTATAAAATGGACATATCCATGACCCAATTGATTTCTGATGAAAATAATTTGAGGTAGAATGTGTAAAATAAGCATTCAATAATATTTTGTTATTAATGTATGAGTAGAAAGACTACTAATGATAAATTAAAATGTATGATAATGAAATTGATTATCTCCAAATTTATTAAGATCTGAAATGCTACAGAAAAATAAAGTCGCTAAAATGTTGATAGAAAAAAACTCAAGAAAATGAAATCAAAGAAGAAATATGTTGCCTAAAGTTCATAGAAACTATAGTAGGAATCCAGTGCTTGAAATAAGCAGGAAGGAAACCGAAATTCTTTTTTTTTTTTTTTTTTTTTTTTTTTTTTTGAGACAGAGTCTCGCTGTCGCCCAGGCTGGAGTGCAGTGGCGCGATCTCGGCTCACTGCAGGCTCCGCCCCCTGGGGTTCACGCCATTCTCCTGCCTCAGCCTCCAGAGTAGCTGGGACTACAGGCGCCCGCCACCTCGCCCGGCTAATTTTTTGTATTTTTTAGTAGAGACGGGGTTTCACTGTGTTAGCCAGGATGGTCTCGATCTCCTGACCTCGTGATCCGCCCGCCTCGGCCTCCCAAAGTGCTGGGATTACAGGCGTGAGCCACCGCGCCCGGCGAAATTCTTATACATTTACTTTATTCATTTACTCATTCAATCACTCTTTAAATATATGTTCCTTAAGTACTTGCAATGCTCAAGGGACTGTGCTAGCATGGAAAGAACATAATATAAACAAAATTCTGTACACTTAAGAGTGTTATGGTCCGGGGGTTTGTGAATTTCATAAAATCTCACATAGACTCCTTATCAGAAACAGAAAAAAAGGGGACCATCTCTAGTAAAACAGGTAATGAGAGAACATTAAACCATATATACTTTCCCCCATTCATCTCGGGATGCCCATTGGCACCTCCACTGACCCTAAGTTTTATGAAACACTGCTTGAAAATCACTTATCTAGTCTGTTATAAAGATGATTTGCATAAAATCCCATTTTATGATTCCCTCTTCAGTCTACAACACAGGTACACTTTTAGAAGCATACATTATATTAGAAGCATAATCAACTAGGCTATTTTCAATCCCTGTATCCATAATTGCATTATTTAACTGTTCACAAAGTTGCCGTGAAAAAACAAGACAAAATAATAGCAAATTTTGACTAGGAAGGGAAAAGGCATCAGGCAAGTTTGAAAAATGTTGGCATGGTCTAGGAGGACAGGTGTAGCAGGACTCCAGTGTGGAGAAGCTAGGAGTAGAATAGATGTTCTAGGCAGGAGAGAAATGCAAGTAGAGTGAGAAAACGATATTTAAAGTCTCCCAAATAATTTGCAACCACATAACTTTTCTTCTGGTAACTTCATGAAGAAAGAAAATTTATTTTTTCTTTATTTAATGGCATCACAAAAAAAGAACTCTGAAGTGGCTTATGATGAAATCATGTGTTTGGCTTATTTCGTAAAACAAGAATATATTCAAAGGGCATGAAAAGACAGAAAATATGAAGAAAAGGAAACACCTTCTTAGATTTGATCAGGTCAGGAAATGGGGAAATGGCAACATCTCAATATGTAAGGAGAAAGAGCTGGTGGCAGATTATTCCAAGGTTGTTCAAACTTTTAAAAAGTCCCAACTTTCAACAGTCAGCTCTTAGAAGCAATTTCTATAATAGATAATATAGGACCATTATAGGCATAATACATACATTAGAGATAAATAATAAATCTATGATTCTGAAGTCTGCTAGACACAGTATTCCTAGATGTCAAAATAAATGGAAAGGGACATGTCACCTTACCATCAAATAGAATGAAATAAAGCAATATCTGGTGCCTTTTCCCCCATATTCCCAGTGAACTTTCCCAACACAACTTAGCCACAAACTGATAGATTGAGTGTCGCCTTGCCTCTAAGACTTTGTATATACTCTGTCTAAAACACCATTTCTCTTCTGCCATTACTAACTCTTGCACATCCTTCAAGTCTCAGATTAGGTTTCACTTTCAAAGAATGACAACAATGACAACAGTAACAACAGCAACAAGACAACATCCTTCACTGGCTGCCTTCATCTCCTGTTGCTCCAAGTCCGTGCTGGTTGCATTTATGTGTTCCTTTTACTATTGCTGTCATGGCACTTACCATAGAATACAATTACCTCTTTAATTGTTGCTATCCCTTACTAGAGTATAAACCCATGGAGAATAGAAGCATATCTGTTTTGATCATACTGTATATTCAGCACACAGAAAGGGACAGTCACACAGTAAATGGAATGAATCAAATGGAAAAAAAATGACGGAGTGAATAAACAAACAAACAGTTCCACATATCAGTGAATCAGTGACTGCAAGGCTACCTTTGTTATGATATGATTTGAATGGTGCTAGAAGAAATCTCTTCCCTAAAATAATTCTCTCACCTACTTTGGTTAGGATCTGAATTGCCACTATTTGCAATCCAAATTTATTTTACGTATAAAGACCATTTGGCATTTCAGTAGCTTTTTAGTGATGGTGCAAATATATCTGGATGCAAATAATATGTTAACATACCCCGTTTCCACCTTAGTAGAGAATATAGCAGCCCTGAACAATGCACATGCAACATAAAGATTCTAGGGCAACACTAGTAGAAGTTTTGTAATAATAGTTCTAGTAGAACTTTTGTAATAACAGTAACATGGCTAGTGCATTTGAGGAACTGAATTTTTACTTTTATTTCAATTTAATTAATTTTACTTTAAATAGTCCCATGTAGCTAGTCACTACTGTACTGCACAGTGCAGTTCTAGAGAGAAAAGAACACCAAAAAGAGGAAAAAGATAAAATACAAAGCAATAAGGAGGACTTCAAAGACAGCTCTGTAATGCTCACAAGTCCATTTCTGGTTCAGGGGCAATTTGAGTTGGATAGATAATACATGTCAACAACAAAGTCTGAAAGGAACCAAAGATCTGGAAGTTAGATAAGCCACAAAACATGTATCTGGCATTGTGAATGAAGAATGCTATTATCTCAACATTCTGTTATTCAAGAAGCCATTTAAATTGGTCAAATCCAGGAAGAATCACTACATTTTCTCAAAGACTGGAATTTCAACATAGTGCCCACAAACCTAAATCTTCTTCATGTCATTTGGTTAAAGTTAATTAAAGTTAGAATCTCAAGTGTATACCACATGCTTTCTTTCAAATTTAATCTATCTTTCTACTTGTCCTTGTTTTTAGCATTTTTAATGTTGTTGAATCATTGCATGCTGACATTTTTCATAATGCTTAGTGGTACACGATGACTTTGCAACCAGAAACACAGACCATTTAGAAGGCATTTAATGACTGGAACAGTCACCAGAATGAGTAAAAGCACTGGTTTATTCCTAACTTTAAGATAAATCGTTCATGTGTGCAAATAACTTTACTGTTTACTATTGGTGCAAAAACTTCAGATAAATATGCAAATTGTGGTGTTCTTTGACTTTCTACAATTTGGCATCATTGCATGTGTTTAATGCCCATAATTTATGACTGTGTAAATGCTCATAAAATATGACATTTCTTCTGGCTTCCAAATATATAGTTGAAAAATGTAAAGTTATCAAAGTTAAAAGTGGTAATGAATTTAAATAGTATAAACTGAAACAAAGGTTATTCCTACAATGATACATTTAAGGGATTTATTTAGCATTTATTTAGCTGCTTCTGATAAATAACATTTTTACATAAATATCAGGGTAGTTTTCTTGCTCTGCCTAGATAATCATCACAAATTTGTCCAACCAATGTTGAAATACCAATTGATTTAATGACTCCAGTCAAATAACAAGTCAGTTAAATGGGGAAAGAAAACATCTTTAAGCCAATAATTTTACTGTAATGATGGAATAGTTGAATTGACCAGTTGAATCAGAGATGTTGCTCTGAAAGCACAAGATAGAGTTGACCTAGTGTAATGCTTTCCGATAAAATAAAACATGGCTAACATTGAACCATTTTTGTGACCATACATACATATGTGTATATATATAATATATATATGTCAATTGCATTAAAATCTGACATGTTATTGAGACCACGTCAGGTGAAAATTAATGCAGTTCTATGAATTTAAATCTGTGACTGTTCATGTGACAATGAAGCATTGTAGGTTTAGGAGTTTTGATCATATCCTTTTGTCAAATCAATCAGCATGGCCTTCTGTCTTAGTGCAAGATCAGCTGAAAATCCAGAAATATTTGCTTTTTCTGCCATGCTAATATGCTGAGGAACTGAGCTGCTTGGTTTACAAAATACTGTGTTTGGACAACTTTTCAGATTTCTCTTGTCTCTGGGGCTGTGTAGATGCAGGATAAATTTAAATAGGGTGAGACAAAGAATGAAAATGAGCATCTACCTAAGTCATAATCTATATCCACTTTCAAAGTTCAAAGTAATTCTCTGGAGAATCACTTATTTGCCAAGTTCAATTCACTAGTATCCCTCTCCATGACCTGCAAGCATAGTAAAGCTCATATTTACAGGTTACATTAGGTTATCATATGTCTCCTAGTGAGGCAAGGAAATGAAATACTGACCATAGATCCTTCAGCTACTGTATAAACCAGTACATTGGGAAGAGAAACCATAATGGTCTCATTAGACTATTTATAACCACTATATGCCAAGGTAAATTCTTGGAGAAAACATAACCTAGTGACCAGAAAATGACATAAATTCCAACCTGACCTCAAATCGCATTGTCCACTCAATAGCTATAGGACTTTGGTTAAGTTACTTATCTTCATTATTTATTTAATTTTTAATTTCTGCCTATCTTTTTCCCAGCTTTTTTGAGGTATAATTAACATATAAAAACTTCACATAATTTGATGAGTTTGAACATATGTATACACTCTTTTTACCATCACTGCAATCAAGGTAATATACATATCCATCATCTCCAAAATTTTCTTGTGTTTCTTTGGGTTCTGTTTGTTTGGTGCGTGCGTGTGTGTGTGTGTGTGTGTGGTTGTGTGTGTGTGTTAAATATACTTACCACGAGTTCTATCCTTTTAATAAATGTTTAATTGCACAATGCCTTATTTTTAACTATAAGCACTATATTTTACAGAAGACTTCTGGAACTTATTCATTTTATATAACTAACTTTTGCCCATTGAACAACAACTCCTCCTATTTCCATTCCTTATCTCCCGTTAGCCATCATTCTATTTTCTCCTTCTATACATTTGATATTTTAGATGCCTCATATAAAATGAAGCATGTAGTATTTATCCTTCTGTTGCTGACATTTCACTTAGCATAATCTTTCAGGTCCAGCCATGTTGTCACAAATGGTAGGATTTCCGTCATTTCCTTCTATGTATACACAATGTTCCTTGTATGTAGATACTACATTTTCTTTATCCATTCATCTGTCCATGGGTATTTAAGTTGTTTCCATATCTTAGCTGTTGTGAATAGTGCTGCTATGAACATGGGAGTGCAGATATCCCTTTGACATACAAATTTCAATTGTCTTAGATATATAGCCAGAAGTGAGATTGCTGGGTCATATGTTAGTTCTATTTTTAATTTTTGAGAAAATTGTATACTCTTATCCATAGTGGCTACATCGTTTTACACTTCTACCAACAGTGTACAAGGATTCCAATTTTTTCAAAACCTCCCAGCACTTGTTATTTTTTGTTTTGTTTGTTTGTTTGCATTTTGGGGGTTATTTTGATAATGGCTATCATAACAGGTGTGAGAGATGACATCTCATTGTGGTTTTGATTTGCATTTCCTTAATGATTAGCATTGAACATCTTTTTGTATGTCTGTTGGCCGTTTGTATATTTTCTTTAGAGAAATGTCTATTCAGGTACTTTGCAATTGTATAAAATCTGATTATTAGGTGTTTTTGTTTTTATTTATTTGTTTACTACTGAGTTTTATGCCTGTGTTTTTTTGTGTGTGTGTGCCATAATCAAGAACTCCTTGCTGAGACCAATACCAATAAACTTTTCCCCATTGTTTTCTTTCAGGAGTTTTATGGTTCCAGAACTTACATTTAAGTCTTTAATGCATTTTGGGTTAATTTTTGTGTATGGTGTAAGATAAGGGTCTAATTTCATTCTTTTGGGTGTAGATATCCAGTTTTTCCAATACCATTTATTGAAGAGACTATCCTTTTCCCACTGTATATTCTTGACTGTATATCTGTGGGTTTATACCTCTATTCTGTTCTATTGGCCTATGTGTCTACTTTTATGACAGTGCCACATTGTTTTGATTACTTTCACTTTGTAATGCATTTTGAAATCAGAAAGTGTGATGTCGCCATCTTTGTTCTTGCTCAAAACTATTTTGGCTCTTCATTGTCCACTCAACAGCTATAATTAATGAAATTAAGTTCATTAATTTTCAAAAGGGGGCAGGATTGGGAAAATCATGAAATAACAATCTCATAGGAGTATGTGAAAGAGTAAAAGGGATTTTATATATATATATTTGTTTTCCCTTGGAGTCATTCTGTAATCTCTACAATTGTTACTCTAAATCATTTTCACTCTCCTTAAGCCTTTGGCTAAAATTCTACCTCCATGTTCAGTAAATAACTTAACTTCTTCCTTTGTTGAGTAAAAGACTATTCTGCATGAACTCAAAGTTTCTCTGAATTTCTCCTCATTATCTTTTCCTTTTTTTGTCTGTGAGGAAAATGTGTCCCTCCTTCTTTCCAAGGCTAATACCTTCTGCTTTTTTTTGGTACCATTATTTCATCCATTAACCCCATCTCTCTTGCATCTCTAATGTTTTCTTATGCCCATTTTATATATATATATATATATATATATATATACTAGCATAGTGCTTGGTATATCATGAGCCTTCCATAAATGATTTCTTTCTGACTTCCATACCACTAGATTTATGTCATTGTTTATAAAATGCTAACTTTGGACTTATGTCTCAATAATTCTATGTTTTAAGGGGTAATAATAATGATACATATATAATTCATGACTGGTAAGCTATTCATCAAGTCAGTAAAATTCGTTATCAGTCATGATTTAGGATGTTGTGACCTCTAAGTGCTTATCTCTGAAATTCTCCCTTTTATATTAATACCGCCTTATGTTTAACTTCCACATATTTACGAAACCAACAGTTACCATCATTATGACTGGTTTTAATTGCTACTATCCCTAGTCTAAAAGCCATGGTCAAATATTTAATTGTGATTTTTTTCATAGCCTCTTAGAATTCTTAGCCTCTTTGGCGTTTTTCCACATCCAGTCCTAAATCCTGAATAAATTCCCAATGTCTGTTTTCTCCACACTCTTAAACAGGCTGCTGAATATTGCTGATGAAAATCAAGAAACTGTACTGATTAAGTTTACCTTCATTTGGTCCTTTGCTGCTGCTCAGCAATTCTTTAATTTATATTTTCTTGGGGCCATTCTGTAATCTCTACAATAGTTATTCTAAATCATTTCCACTCTCCTTAAGCTTTCAGCCAAAATTCTCTGTGTTCAGTAAATAACTTAATTTCTTATTTTATCGAGTAAAAGACTACCCTGCATGAACTCCCTTGACTTACCTTCTATCCATCTCAAAGTTTCTCTGTATTTCTCTTCATTATCTTTTCCTTCTTTTGTCTGTGAGAAAAATATGTCCCTCCTCTTTTCCAAAGCTAATACCTTTGTCTTCTTCTCCTCTCTTTTGGTATGATTATTTCATCCATTAGCCCCATCTCTCTTGCATCTCTAATGTTTCCTTATGCCCATTAATATACTCTGCTCTAGGAGACACCAAAAGGAAGACAAATAATTAAACTAATAATTTTTTTCTGTGAACAGCTATTCACTGAAGATTATGGCATATATCTAGCCTTTCTTTCACCACCAACCATTCCAGAAATATAGTCTGCAGTCGCCTCGTACTTATCACCACCCACTTTTTGACCCACTTGCAGTCAAGCAGCCTCTCCCCACTCCTCTATTGAAACTGTTTTTTGAAGGTCACTAATGACCCTCTTAACTGCTAAATTTCAGCTTTTTCATAGCCATCACTCTGCTTGACCTTTCCATAACATTTAACACAATTCATTATACTGACCTCTCTCTATTGAAATGGTCTGCCATCTTGGCTTGCATGATTCCTCAGCCTTTTGGATAATCTTACTATATGATCATTTGTCTTTGTCTTTTCTGCTGGCCTAATTGATTTTTTCTGTTTTCTATATTGTAAGTATTACCTGAGATTCTGTCTTTTGTTGTCTTCAATTCTCTTTTAATAATCTCCACTACAGTGGTTTTATTCATATGTATGATTTCAAATATCATTTCTGTTCAAATGATTTTTCCTAATCTGTATCTTCAGAAACAACTTCCCTCCTTGGCTCCCAGGACTACAGTTTCAAATGTTGAATTAATATTTAAATATTTTCACCTAGATAAGTACTGATATCTGAAACTTAACACATTCAAAATTTTACCCATTATTGTTATTTTCAGAAATGTTCTGCTTATTTACATATTACAAATCCCCTTGATTCATAAATATAGGAGTCATCTTTAAATACTCATTTCCCCTCAAACCATGCAATTAGTCAGAATTTATTATCAATTCAATCTGTAAAACAAATCTCTCTCTCTCTGTCATTCTCTCTCTTTCTCCTTCTCTCCCTCCCCCACCCCTCCTTTCTCTACTTACTCCTTTCTGATTTCTTATTTTCATTCTCACTGCTACTATCTTATTCAGCTTTCTAATATCTCACATTTGGACTTATTCCAATACCTTAGATGCTTGAACTTCTAATGTGTCCCCACTCCAATCTGTTCAGTTACAAAATAAAGCTCCAGCCATTTTGCTCAGTACAATGAGATACCCTATGTGGCTTTCCCTTACCATAAATGAAACACAAATTTCTTATCCTGGTATGGAAGTTCTTGTAGTCTCATCCGAACTTAGATTTTCTAACTTCATCCCCAGCTACTTTCCTGCATACACATTCTGCTATAGCCAAACTAGGCTACTTGGCATTACTCAAATCAGGCACTATTTTTCTACCTATGCTTTCTTCCCCTATGAAAAGGCCCCTCTCACATCTTTGTTTTTCAATAGCCTAGACAGCGTTCATGTTTCACATAAAGTTCCCTTTCTCTGAAATGTCTTCCCTGTTTCCCTTTGGCAGGAAGTGATTATTACTTTACATAGGCCCCCAGAATTCTATTCTTATCTCTTTTTATTGCATATGCTCCATATTGCCTAAGTTACTTGTATTTGTGAGTGGTCCTGCTACTCAATTGTTAGCTCCATGAATACATGAATTTAGAATTTAGACTTATTCATTCCTATTTCCCCACACCTAGCACAGTACTGTATACTTAGTAACAGCTCAAAAATACTTGCAAAATATATACTTAATTTCAAATGGATCAAATGCTTATACGTGGAGCTTTGCTCTATAGAGCTTCAAACACTCTATGGATGTTATTGCACATCTTGAAAACAAAGCAAAGGACAGTTGCCATTATCTCTGTGAAGGATGGCAAAGCAATTTACTAGAGTTGGTAGCAGAGCTGCAAATCCAAGGCTCCTGACTACTAGACAAGTGCTCTATCCCCTCAACCATGCATGCTGTCAAATTAAATTAATTCAGATTAATCTAGAAGTAAATTTCCATTTCCTTTGTTTATCCAACAGTTAGCTTTAATGGCCACATTTCCCTGGTTGGAAGTCCAAATTGCCTCACTTTTTCCTCTCCCCCCTGCCCACTGGCAGGTCTCACTCCTCACTGTCACTTGTGTGGAAATGCACTCTGCTTGATGTCCTTTCTCCTGGCTGTATAAGCTTCAGTGCACCAGCAGTCAGTGGGCTTGTTCAGCCTCTTTTCTTTTCTTTTTTTTTTCTTTTCTTTTCTTCTCTTTTCTTTTTGTCATTCTCCAAGTGAGTTGAATTTACCTTCACTAAATTTTACATGTCATGGGTGGCCTCACATATTAGAGGGCAGAAAATGGCTGCAGCTGAAGGGAGGAGAAGGGAGGATAATAACTCTATTTTCTGCAGAAAGAGATGAGATCATTTTTAAAGATGTCATTTCCTTTTAGATGAAGAAGGTTGTTAGACTCCCCTTTATGTCCTTTTATCATCCAAGGTCATGAAAAAAGTAGGAAGAAGTTGCTTCCTGCAATGATAGTGAAACCTGACTGTCGGGCATCATTTAGGCATAAAGATCATGAAGTACTTTGCTAACCACTAGTGTAACCAAGAAGTCTGTGGGCTGGATCATGATAAACGTTCTACTGTGGCAGCACAGTACATCAGCTTTAGATCTAGCAGTAAAAAATAGGAATTGGAGACAGCCACTATTTGACATCCCTAGTCTTGAGCACACTGTTCAGTGTGTCTATAAGTAATGGTCAGATAGGCATGTGTGTGTGTGTGTGTGTGTGTGTGTTTAAGACATAATTCCTGACAGAAGAACAGCAGAATCCTCTGGAACATGTGATCCAAGCAGTGCCTTTACAATCCCAAATATTTTGTTTGCTTGATAACAAATAACTAGACTGACTCTTGTGGTTTTCCTCTTGATTTGATTGTTCTGAGAGCCAATTTTGAAATTCTATTAGTTTTTGTGAATTTGAAGCTGTCAAGAGTTCACCTTTTCCTACAAGGAAGAAACCACACCCAGCCTACTTGCCCTTCAACATTACAGTCTAAGTTTGGAGGACTTATAGGAAGCTCTCACCCTTGGAAGAGTTAGTCAACTCACATTTAATTTTCACTATTGCATATGACAACTATGCACATAAAATAATCCATCGTCTTTCTAACCAAAAATAATTATGTATTCAATTTATAATGTCTTCTACTTCTGCTTGAATCTAGTAAACTGTGTTATATAAATAATAATCAGTAATAACCTAATACATAAAAATATGCTTCAGGTAATGATGAACATTAAAATGCATGAATTATTTCATCAGCAGAATGTGAACTTGTAGAAAAATAATAAGACAAACAGCTTGTTTTGCTTGTCTTTTCCTTATCCTCATTTGCATCTCAAAACCTAACTTCACTGAGCGTTTGCAGTGAAATTTCTAATAGGGAGATCCTGACAAAATGTAATTTAAAGGAGGATGGCCAAAGGCGGTTAAATAGTATAATGCAATATTAAGTGGTTTATATGAATTCAACAAAACTTCCCAGTCAGTGAAAAAATAATATTTTAAATGTACAAAGTTAATTGTTAAAGGATATTAGAGTCACTGGTATTGAAACAGATCAAGTAAGGGTAGCCATTTTTATTCAGTGGTATGAAAATAACCCAGAAGGATAATTGTAAATGCAATGAAAATTCAAACAGAGCTGAAATTGCCATGTAAATAATAATAATAAAAACTGGCTGCTTCTGCCAAAATACTGTCAACTCATACAGATTGTACAGCACCATAATTATCAGAACTGACTTATGCAAAATGATTATAAATTAATGGTTTGTAGAACAAAGTCGTATGTTATAGATTTTGCTAGGTAGATACATAATCACTGAGAACAAAAGACCTTTAAACAATATAAAATTATGAAATTAATCTAAAACGGTATGCTGCAAACACTGTAAATTATGAGATCATTTTTCATATGATTAAGGATGAATTTATATACCTAGACACTTGAATGAGTGGACTTCATTATATACAGCTATTACTACTGCCTACATGACAGATTCGGTCAGCCTTACTGTAAGTGCTTTAACAGGAAGTCAATCCAAGGAAAGGTTACAAAGTTGGAAATCAGAGTTATCACAAATTATGTTTCTGCTTTGAAGATCTAAAAAATAAATTGGAAAGGATCTTGCTTTTAAAAATGTACATGAATTAGGCACAGACAACATGCTAGTTTGTGAAAGTGTTTGACCTCATGAATACCTTAAAGCTATCCCTTCAATGATATTTAACTCTTTTCCATTGATAAGTTGAACTATAGTAGTATAATGTTTCCAGAATGCATTAACTCATTTTCCCATGAATTTGAGATTCTTACAGGTCCTTTCTGTTTGAGGTTGTAGGCATGTTGCACCCATTGGATGATTTCTTCTTTGTAGTAAATGTATCCCTACTGTGTTATTTTCTATATTTTGGGTAAGTTCAATATATGACAATGTATATGTGGCAAAGACATATGTAGTCTGATTTATAAAAGTGTCTAAGGAAACAAAATTTTCTTTCCTGGTTATATATTCAGAAAGTTGTTATTTTCTGTACATAGTGTGGTTTCGGTTTACTAATATTTGGCCAATGTTAGAAACATGCATAAATTGAAATTTAGTCATAAGAAAATGAGTAATGTAAATCAGAACTGTTTGAGAAAAGACCGTGTGTTAATGCTTTTACCACAATTCCATTTTTCTGAGCGATAGACTGTGTCTTCATGACACCAAAACATCTGGATGTAAAGTGAAAAATGTAGTCAGTCATCTAGAGGTTTCTAAATATCCAGATGCTTTGTGTTGGTTAGACAAAGATTTCAAATGATTGACTGAATTGCTCACCCTCACAGTTAACGTGAATAGATTACTCCATCTGGCACTCTGGGGAGGCAGACAGTCAGAAGATAGAAGATGGATCATGAGACTTCATAGAGGAAGGAGTGGTTAGATGATTATTTTATTCTCAACAATTCTCAAAGTTGATTGCTGTCCTTTTTGTGATATCATTAAAAGAATAATGAAGCATTAACATTATTATTTACTTCTTGAAATCCTATTTTTTTTTTTTTTTGGAATAAACGTTGTGTTGGTTAACTGCAAAACTGTGTAAACTACCAAAGAATCAATAGGTATTAATAGATAGATAAAAGTAAGTAATTTTAAATACTGCCTCCCTCAAGCATCACTGTATTTAAAAACTGTATATTATCAAGAACAATCATAAATATCAAAAAGGACAAAAAATTTGAACTTCTGGAATAAGCGAGTAAGCATTTATAGAGCATTTATACATAATTTACCCGTTCCTTCAGTAAACAATGAGTCCCGCAATGCGCCAGATACTGTGCATAAGATACAGAATGTGGATTAACAGTTTTCACCTGCAAGCAACACACATTCTAGTAGGGTATATAGAAATGTTAACTGATAATAACGTTAGAGTGAGGTAAGTGCCAACAGAGCTGCGTACAAAGTGTTGTTGATATATAAATAATGGAACCGCTGTTTGCCTGTAGTCTTGGAAAGGAAGTTGTTAAGGAGAGTTTGATAGCGGAAATGCTATTTGTTCAAAATCCTGAAAAATGGAGAAAGAGAACAACTAGAAACACTGAAAAATACAAATAAACCCACAAAAGCCTTGTTAAAAGTATCAGAGAGCTATTGAAGAAGACAGGACTGGAGGAACCAAGCTTTAACAGAAAAGAGAAAATGTACTCTGCATCTGGCAAACATTTTAATATACATTTCCCTAAAGGGATTTGCTGACTCATATGTGGCTTAAACAGAGAGGCTGATAAGCTAAACAGCTGTGTAGAAATGGTTGCTAAGAGTCAGAGAGGTTGAGCAGAGCTTTTTGTCAGTTTCATGAAACTGAAAGAAAAAAACAAAAAATGAAGTTCACAGCTACCAAAGGAGCCTATAGGTGACTAACAAAGATCCCAAAGAAAACTGAAGAGCAGAGGAGTAAACCTGAGAGTTCAAGCAGGTTTTCCTCTCGAGGTAGTCACCAAATAATAAATGGCACAGGTATAGATGCCTAGCAGAAAGTGGCTATGAGGAGGCTGAGAAGCCAAGCAGAGTATATCAATTAGGATTTTATCAGAGAACTGGAACCTCTCTGAGTGACATGAAATATAAAAACTTATAGGTGTTGGATCTTATGCAATTGTGGTAGCCAATGAAGAAGACTGAAAAGCTGTTGCCTCTGCACCAGGTGATGAGTCTAAAGTCACTAAGGGTCGGCAGGATCAATATTAGAGAAGAAAACTATGACCTGAAGCAGAAGAGAGACAGGGTAGACTGTAACCCACAGGGACAAACCAAAATCCAAGATGACCAACTAGAACCCATGCTTGTCTATCACAGCTTTTGTCTCCATCAATGTAGGTGACCTCCAGAAAAAGATGGCAACTTTTGCCATGGAGCTGAACATATGCCTAGCTCAGAACTTAGAGAAGCTGAAAGATAACTGGTAGGAGCTGGAGAACCTATGTGCCTGGCTGCTGCTTTAAGCTGACAAATCAATAGCTCAGTGATGATGTTCATGAACTGCAATGATTCCTGGACCACAATACCTACACAAATCTTTAAAGCATAATGGCTGCTGCTTCATTTCCACCTTAAAAATCTCCCAAAATTTGCCAAGAGGCCAATTCTAACTTAGAGCCGACACATCATATAATTCTAGAAATTGTAGGTTTTTCTTTATACAATACAAAATCACCAAAATCTGACCCTTGTCAATTTGGCATCCATAGGCATCTCTGTTAACAATATTTGTCTTTCATATGGAAACAACAGGCTGGGCACGGAGGCTCATGCCTATAATTCCAACACTTTGGGAGGCTGAGGAGGGCAGATCACGAGGTCAAGAGATTGAGAGCATCCTGGCCAGCGTGGTGAAACCCCGTCTCTACTAAAAATACAAAAATTAGCTGGGCATGGTGGTGCACACCAGTAGTCCCGGCTACTCGGGAGGCTGAGGCAGGAGAATTGCTTGAACCAGGGAGGCGGAGGTTGCAGTGAGCCAAGATCGTGCCACTGCACTCCAACCTGGTGACAGACCGAGACTCCGTCAAAAAAAAAAAAAAAAAAAAAAAAAAAAACCAATAGCACATTATTCCACTATCATTTGTAAATACTTCTGGATAGGCTTCACCATTCTAAATGCCATTAAGAATATTTGTTATTCATGGGAGGATGTCAAAATATTAACATTGACTGCAGTTTGGAAAAGGTGATTTCAATCATAATAGACGACTTTGAAAGGTTCAAGGCTTTAGTGGAGAAAGATGTAGTAGAAACAGCAAGAGAACTAGAGTTGGAAGTGGAGCCCAAAGATGTGACTGAATTGCTGCAATCTCATAATAAAACTTGAATGAGTCACTTCTTATGGGTAAGCAAAGAGGTTGGTTTCTTGAGATGAAATCTACTCCTGGTGAAGATGCTTTGAAGTTTGTTGAAACAACAACAAAGGATTTAGACTATGAAATAAACATAGCTGATAAAGCAGTGGCAAGGTTTGAGAGAATTCACTTCAATTTTGAAAGAAATTCTACTGTGTGTAAAATACTGTAAAACAACATTGCATGCTACAGAGAAAATCTTTCCTGAAAAAAAGTCAATCAATGTGGCAAACTTCATTGTAGTCTTACTTTAAAAAATTGACACAGCTATCCACACCTTCAGCAACACCCATCCTAATCAGTCAGCAGCCGTCAACAGGGTGGGAAGACCCTCAGTCAGCAAAAAGATTGTGACTCACTGAAGGCTCAGATGATTGTTAGCGGTTTTCACAATAAAATATTTTTAAATTAAAATATGTATTTATTTTTTAGACATAATGCTATTGCACATTTGGTAGACTACAAACTTCAAATAGACTCCAAAATGATAAGAACATAAGTAATATCTTTGCTAGTAAATTACTAGAAGTAATTTGTTTTTTGGACCAGTTAATTTTGGCTATGGGAAAAACAAGACCATGTATTGGTCACTGATGTAGCACATAATTTACATACTGGAGAGTGCTATTCTTACTTCACAGAGTATTACTATCCAGATGGTATCATAATTGAATCTTCAAAGGGTCATTCCTTTGTTCTATCAGCTCAGCTGCTTCAGGGTAGTGGTAAATGAAATAAGACCAGGAATCTCATAAACGTGAGTCAATCGCTGCACTTCATTTGCAATACAATGAGTTCCTTGATCAGAGGGAATGCACCCTTTAAACATTGTACCCAATTTCTTCCAGTTTTCTTATTTCCTTCCTCCCCACCCACCCCCCACTTTGTTGGTAAGAACTGTGTCTCATTCATTTGGGTAACTTTAACAAATGTATCCTAAGGTTTGGCACATGTTAAAAGGATACTGTCTTAATTCAGGCAGCTATAGCAAAGCATCATAGACTGGGTGGCTTATAAACAATAAAAGCTTATTTCTCACACTTCTAGAATCTGGAAGCCCAAGAGCAGGGGACTACATATGGTTGAGTTCTGGTGAGGGCCCCTTTCTAGGTTGCGGACTGCCAACTTCCTATGTCATCATGTGGTAGAAAGAGGAGGAGAGAACTTTCTGGGGTCTCTTTTATAAGGGCACTGATCTTTTATCATGAGGGCTCCACCCTCATGTCCTAATCACTTCCCAAAAGTCACACCTAATACCATCACCTTGAGGATAGAATTCAACATACAAATTTGGGAGTGCAAGGACACAAACATTTGTTCTATTGCAGATACTGACTGAATAATAAAAGCATCAACAACTTCAAATATAAATATAGCAGTAGGATCCAACAAAATTAGGAGAAACATTAATAAGGAGGATTTTTATTAAAACAAAGACCCTATAGAGATAGAAGTAAAGAGTTAAAGCAGAAAGAGAGAAAACTGAGGATGGAAGTCTCCCTTACTAGCTACATGAACTTGGGCCTCTGTTTTGGACTGAATTGTGTCCCCTCTGAAATTCATATATTGAAGTGCTATCCCCCAAGGTGATGGAATTTGAAGATGGGGCCTTTGGAGATAATTAGAGTTAGATAAAGTCTTGAGGATAAGACCCTAATGATGGGATTAGTGGCCTTGTAAGAAGAGGGAGTTGTCTCTTTCTCTCTCTCTCTCCATGTTTACACACCAAGGAAAACCCTTTTGAGGACATAACAAGAAAGTGTCTCATGTCCTAACATTTTAAAACCAATCATGGCTTCCCAACAGTCCCCCAAAGTCTTAATTCATTTCAGCATAAACCCAAATGTCCACAGTCCAAAGTTTCATCTGAGACAAGGCAGGTCCCTTCTGCCTATGACTCTGTAAAATCAAAAGAAAGCTAGTTACTTCCTAGATACAATGGAGGTACAGGTATTGGGTAAATACAGCCATTCCAAATGGGAGAAATTGGCCAAAACAAAGGGGTTACAGGGCCCATGCAAGTCCAAAATTCAGCAGGACAGTCAAATTTTAAAGTTCCATAATGATCTCCTTTGACTCCATGTCTCACAATCCAGGTCACACTGATGCAAAAGGTGGGTTCCCATGATCTTGGGAAGCTCTGCCCCTGTGGCTTTGCAGGGTACAGCCTTCCTCCCAGCTGCTTTCACAGACTGGCATTGAATGTTTCTGGCTTTTCCAGGAACACAGTGCAAACTGCCAGTGGATCTACCATTCTGGGGTCTGGAGCACAGTGGCCCTCTTCTCACAGCTCCACTAGGCAGTGCCCAAGTAGAGACTCTGTGTGGGGGCTCTGAACCCACATTTCCCTTCCGCACAGCCCTATCAGAGATTCTCCATGAGGAGAACATTTGCCTGGGCATCCAGTCATTTCCATGCATCTTCTGAAATCTAGGCAGAGGTTCCCAAATCTCAATTCTTGAATTCTGTGCACCTGCAGGCTCAACACCATGTGTAAGTGGCCAAGGCTTGGAGCATCCACCCCCTGAAGCTGCAGCCCAAGCTGTACATTGGCCTCTTTCAGCCACAGCTGGAGCAGCTGGGACACAGAGTACCAAGTCCCTAGGCTGCACACTGCACCTGAGACCAGCCCACAAAACCACTTTTTCCTCCTGGGCCTCTGGGCCTGTGATCAGAGGGGCTGCCGTGAAGGTCTCTGACATGGCCTGGAGACATTTCCCCCATGGTCTTGGAGATTAACATTAGGCTCCTTGCTATTTATGTAAATTTCTTCAGCTGGCTTGAGTTCCTCCCGAGAAAAGGGGTTTTTCTTTTCTACTACAGTGTCAGGCTGCAAATTTTCTGAACTTTTATGCTCTATTTCTCTTTTAAAACAATGCTTTAACAACACTTAAGCCACCTTTTGAATGCTTTGCTGCTTAGAAATTTTTGACCAGATACCCTAAATCATCTCTGTCAAGTTCAAAGTTCCACAAATCTCTAGGGCAGGGACAAAATGCTGCCAGTCTCTTTGCTAAAACATTACAAGAGTCACCTTTGCTCCAGTTCCCAACAAGTTTCTTATCTCCATCTGAGACCACCTCACCTGGGCCTTATTGTTCATATTGCTATCAGCATTTTTGTCAAACTTATTCAACAAGTCTCTGGGAGGATCCAAACTTTCCTGCCTTCTTCTGAGCCCTCCAAACTGTTCCAAACTCTGCCTGTTACCCAGTTCCAAAGTTGCTTCCTCATTTTTGGGTATCTTTTCAGCAGTGCCCCACTCTACTGGTATTAATTTACTGTATTAGTCCATTTTCATGTTGCTGATAATGACATACCTGAGACTGGGAAGAAAAAGAGGTTTAATTGGACTTACAGTTCCACATGGCTGGGGAGGCCTCATAATCATGGTGGGAGATGAAAAGCACTTCTTACATGGAGGTGGCAAGAAAAAATGAGGAAGAAGCAAAAGCAAAAACCCCTGATAAAGCCATCAGATCTTGTGAGACTTATTCACTATCATGAGAATAACATGGGAAAGACTGGACCCCATGATTCAATTACCTCCCCTCTGGGCCCTTCTCACAACATGTGGGAACTCTGGTAGATACAATTCAAATTGAGATTTGGGTGGGGGCACAGCCAAACCATATCACAAATCAAGAGGTATTTGTAAGGTAATTCATACTCCATATTTAAAAAAAAAAAAAACCTTGAAATAGTGTTCATAAAAAAAATGGCATGTTGTTATTTAAATGTGCTCCTACCCTAGCATTCACATTAATCTTACAATTTCCCCTCCTTTTAGATATGGGCACATAGTTAATGAGAGTATTTATTGCTCTAGATATCCAGGAGTTTTATCGCTTACCTTGTAAAATAGACAAGTTCTCATGCACCATTGCTGTAAATCTTTAGAATCAGAAACCCTTTGAGAATTGCACCATCACTCCAAATGTCTAGCTGTATTTCTACACACAATTCAGTACACAATTTCAGGAAGTTCATGAACCTTTTAAAATACAAGATTTTAACTCCAGATTGTGAACCTCAATATTATTCCATACTCCCATTTCAGCCTAATTTAAAATATTTAAATAAAATATTCAGTTTTTAAAAATTAACTTGTAAATTATACATACCTAGAAAATAGAAGGAACTGACAGGTTGAGAAATTTATAGAAAACAGTAAAACAGGGGAACTACTTCAAGAACTGTATGTTGAAATGATTTCTTGATCTTTAACAGTGAAGAAAAGGACACTGCTTTCCACATGCTATCCGTGTTGCATAGAGATACACCACTATAAAGGATATACCAGCCATTATGTTAATGACTAACTGACATCTGTAGCACTGTTGATCAGCTCACATACCACTCTCTGTTGAGCATATCATTCTTCAGTGATGCTTACTAACACCATTAGAAGGAGGCTGGCCTTGGCATCTCTGTGTTTCATGAATTAATATAGGAGTCATGATTGACTTTTTCATAACTTGACATAACTCTCAAATATGTATTATAATATGTCTGTCATCTCTTTATAATCCTATCCCTCAGTGTGGGTTCTCCAAAGATAGTGTTGTAATAGTTCTGCCATCATATTCATTGAGACATCAAATTGGCATCATAATAGATCCTTTTTGGACTTGTATCCTTATGCATTCTAATCTCTCATTATAATGGCATCATATTGGGGTCCTTGAAGACTTTCATTGAATAAATTGTGAGATAGTTAACATGATGGCAACTCCAGATTAAATTGCACAGGAAGTCAGGATTGTAAAAGAAATGGAAATAAAATCGTGATAAGTAATTACTGGCTATGCTTAGTGACTATTTTGTTTAAACAACTCTGTTAATTCAAAATGTCCCCTGAAGACAGTATTTCACATCGAAAAATAACTACCTGGCAACCAGAAAAATTTTCATTTTTTTAAGTCAGCCAATTTTTAGTTGAAGTTTGGCAAAACATCCAAAAGCATAGTTTGTGTTTTAATAACTGGAAAGTAAGCTGACATTTTCCAGCTATTTTGATTTTTAAAACAATTGATCTTTAAAAACTAACAAAGAAATTCTGGACTTAAACTGGACACCTAATCAATGGGAACTAACAGACAGGAGTCTCCAATCCAAAACTACAGAGTATGCATTTATCTCATTTGCAGATGGAACATATTCTAAAATCGAACACAGTCAGTCATAAAGCAGGTCTCATTAAATTTTTTAAAAATCAAAATCATCCCAAGCACACTCTTGGACCACAGTACAATAAAATGAGAAATAAATATCAAGAAGATCTCTCAAAACTCCACAAATCCATAATACATGCAAATTAAACAACTTCCTTCTGAATAACTCTTGGGTGCACAATGAAATTAAGGCAGAAATCCCAAAATTCTTTGAAATTAATGAAAACACAGGCACAGCTTACCAAAATCCTTGGGATGCAGCTAAAGCAGTGTTAAGAGGAAAGTTTATAGCACTAGACACCTTCATCAAGAAGTTATATCTCAAACTAACAATCTAACTTTGCACCTAGAAGAACTAGAAAAAAAGAACAAACCAATCCCAAAGCTAGCAGAGGAAAATAAATAACTAAAATTAGAAAAGAATTGAGTGAAATTCAGATGCAAAAATCCTTATATACATGAAACAAAGAGTTTCTTATTCAGAAGAATAAATAAGATTGTTTGTTGGCTAGACTAACCAAGAACAAAAGAGAGAAGATTCAAATAACTACACTCAGAATTACAAAAATAACACTACAAGTTACCCAGAAAAATTAAAAAGATCCTCAGAGCCTTATTATGGACACCTCTATAGACAAAAATTAGAAAATGTAGAAGTAGTAAATTCCTAGAAACACAAACTCCCCAGATTTAACCAGGAAGAAAATGGAAACTTGTAAAGATCAATAACAAGTTCTGAAATTGAATCAGTAATTTAGAAATTAATTTACCAAACTAAAAAAGCCCTAAACCAGATAGATTCACAGCCAAATTCTACCAGATATACAAATAACTGGTACCAACCTTACTGAAACAATTCCAAAAAATTGAGGAGGAAGGGCTCCTTGCTAACTCATTCTACATCAGCCAGACAGCAAAATCTGGCAGAAACAATTGCCAAAGTAAAATACACACCAATATTCTTCATTAACAAAGATGCAAAAATCCTTGACAAAATACTAGCAAAAAAATTCAGCAGTACATCAAAAAGTTAATACACCACAATCAAGTAGGCTTTATTCCTGGGATGCAAGGCTGGTTCAACATATATAAATGAACAAATGTGATTCACCACATAAACAGAATTAAGAGCAAAAAAGCATTTGATCATCTCAATAGATGCAGAAAATATTTTTCATACAATCCAACATAATTTCATAATAAAGACTCTCAATAGACTAAGCATCAATGGAGCATACCTCAAAATAATAAGAGCCATCTACGAAAAATGAACAACCAATGTAATACTGAACAGACAAAAGCTAGAAGCATTACCCTTGAGAAGCAGAAAAAGACAAGAACGCCCACTCCCACCATTCCTGTTCAACATAGTACTAGAAGTTGTAGCCAGAGCGATCAGGCAAGAAAAGAAATAAAATGCATCCAAATGAGAAAGGAAGTCAAACTATCTCTCTGATACGGTTTGGATCTGGATCCCCACCAAATCTCATGTTGAATTATAATCCCCAGTGTTTGAGGTGGGGCCTGGTAGGAGGTGGTTGAATCATGGGGCTGGATTTTCCATAAATGTTTTAACACCATCTTCTTGGTGCTGTTCTTATGACAGTGAGTGAGTTCTCATGAGATCTGATAATGTAAAAGTGTGTAACACCTCTCCCTTCCCTTTGTCCTGCTTATGCTTCAGCCATGTAATATGCCTTCTCCCCCTTTCCCTTCTGCCATGATTGTAAGTTTCCTGAGGCCTCCCCAGAAGGCTAGCAGATACCAGCAACATGTTTCCTGTACAGACTGCAGAGCTGTGAGCCAATTAAACCTCTTGTCTTTATAAATTATCCAGTCTCAGGTATTTCTTTATAGCAATGCAAGAGCAGACTAATACACTCTCTTTGATAATGATATGATTCTATACCTAGAAAATCTTAAGGACTCAAGAGAAAGTATCCTAGAACAGATAAACAACTTCAGTAAAGTTTTTCGGATACAAAATCAATGCACAAAAGAGACTGGTAACATTTTGCCCCTGCCCTAGAGATGTGTGGAACTTTGAACTTGAGGGAGATGATTTAGGGTATCTGGTGGAAGAAATTTCTAAACAGTAAAGCATTCAAGATGTGGCCTGGCTTCTACAAGCCTATGCTCATTTGCATAAACAAAGATAACTTATGTTTAAAAGGGAAGCAGAACATAAAAGTTTGGAAAATTTACAGCCTGACCATGTGGTAGAAAAGAAAACCTTTTTTTCTAGGGAGGAATTCAAGGCTGTAGAACTATGTATAAGTAAAGAGGAGCCAAATGTTAATAGCCAAGACAATGAGGAAAATGTCTTCAAGGCATTTCATAGACCTTCACAGCAGCCCCTCCCATCACAAGCCCAAAGGCCTAGGATGGAAAAATGGTTTCATGGGCCAGCCCCAGTGCCCAGCTGCTCTGTGCAGCACTGGGACATGGTGCCCTGGGTCCCAGCTGCTCTACCTCCAGCTGTGGCTAAAAGGGGCCAAAGTGCAGCTCAAGCCATTGCTTCAGATGGTTCAAGCCCCAAGCATTGGCAGCTTCCACGTAGTGTTGGGCCTGCGGGTGCACAGAAGGCAAAAGTTGAGGTTTGGGAACCTCTGCCTAAGTTTCACAGGATGTATGAAAATGCCCAGATGTCCAGGCAGAAGGCTGCTGCAGGAACAGAGCTCTCAGAGAGAACCTCTACTAGGGCAATGCAAAGGAGAAACGTGGGGTTGGAGCCCCCACACAGAGTCCCCACTGAGGCACAGCCTAGTGGAACCGTGAGAAGAGGGCCACTGTCCTCCAGATCTCAGAATGTAGAACCGCTGACAGCTTATGCATCTGGAAAACCCACATGCACTCAATGCCAGCTCATGAAAGCAGCTGCAGGGGCTGTACCCTACAGAGCCACAGGGACAGAGCTTCCCAAGGCCTTGGGTTCCCACCCTTTGTGTCTGTGTGGCCTCAGTGTGAGCCATGGAATTAAAGGAGATCATTTTGGAGCTTTAAGATTTAATGACTGACCTTCCAGGATTCATACTTGCATGGGGCCTGTAGACCCTTTGTTTTGGCCAACTTCTCTCTTTTGGAATGGCAGCATTTACCCAATTCCTGTGTCCCCACTGTATCTTGGAAATAACTAATTTGTTTTTTATTTTACAGGCTCATAGGCAGAATGGACTTGCCTTGTGTCAGACGAGACTTTGGACTTGGACTTTTGGGTTAATGCTGAAATTGAGCTAAGACTTTGGGGGACTGCTGGGAAGGCATGATTGTGTTTTGAAATGTGAGAAGGACATGAGATTTGGGAATAATACGGGTTGGCTGTGTGTCCCCACCCAAATCTAATGTTGAATTGTAATTCCCAATGCTGGAGTGGGGAGCCTGTGGGAGGTGATTGGATTACAGGGGTGGATTTGTCCATGTTTTTCTCATGACAGTGAGTGAGTTATCATAAGATCTGATGGTTTAAAAGTATGTAGCACTTCCCCACCTCGCTTGCTTTCTCTCCTGCTGCCATGTGAAGAAGGTGCTTGCTTCCCCTTTGCCTTCCACCATGATTGTAACTGTCCTGAGGCCTACCAGTCATGCTTCCCATTAAACCTGCAGAATTGTGAGTTAATTAGACCTCTTTTCTTCATGTATTACTCAGTCTCAGGTAGTTGTTTATAGCAATGTGAGAATGGACTAACACAGACACTAAATGACAAATCCAAGAAGGTCAGAGGAAACCAAGCAAGTAAATACACCTAGGCCTATTATATTCAAACTTCAGAAAACTAAGACAGAGAAAAATTTTTGAAAGAGATCAGAGGAATAAAACACCTTATTCATAGAGCGGCAGACATAAGGATTATATCTGGCTGCTCCTCAGAAATTATTTAAACAAGAAGAAAATGGAGTAAGATATTTAAACTGTTGAGGGGAAAAAAACACCAACCTAGATTTCTGTAGACTTAAATTATCCTATGAAAGTGAGTAAAGCTTTTCTCATACAGACAAATGATAGGAAATTTGTTGCCAGTACACCAGGCTTGCAACAAATGTTAAAAGAAATTCTTCAGAGAGAAGGTCAGAAACTTGGATCTACATAGAGAGAAGGAATAACTAAAGGTAAAATTAAAACATTTATTTTTGTTACTCTTAATTGATTCAACAGATAATTTGTTCAAAAATAATAATAGCAATGTTGTAATAATGAGGTATGCATATAAAAAATAGGTAGAGGGACATATATGCTTATGCATAAGTGAAATGAATGATAGCAACAATACGAAGGATGGGAGAAAGGAATCAGAATTATTTTGTTATTGTAAGGTACTTTTACTACCTGTGTAATGGTGTTATTTGAAAGTGGAATTTGATTAATTGTGTTTTATGCTAATTATAGGACAACCACTACAAAAGTGAAAAATGAAGTATAACTGATATGCTAAGAAAGAAAATAAAATGAAATTATATAAAATGTTCAATTAAAATTTAAAAAGACAGAAAAGAGTAGAAGAAAAACAGGAATAAAGATGAAGGATAATACATAGAAAGCAGTAATCATTCTAGTAGATATTAATTCAAGTATATTAATAATCACATTAAATTTCAATGGTCTAAATTCACCAATTAAAAAACAGAAATTGTTACAGTACATTAAAATATAAGATCCAACTTTATATTGTCTACAACAAACCCCCTTTAAATATAAAAACACATATGGATTAAAAGTAAAGGGATATAGAAAGATATACTATGCCATCCACAATTTTTACAAATAACAGGAGTATTATATTAATTTCAGAAAAAGCAGACTTCAGAACAAGGAACTTTATCCAGGATAAGGGGAACATTACATCATGATAAAGGGGTCAATTCTTAATAAGACATAACAATCCTTAATGTATATGTGCCTAACAACAGAGCATCAAAATACGTGATGCAAACCTAATAAAACTATAGGAGACATAGATGAATTCAATACTAGTGTTGAAGATTGCAACACCCCTCTATCAAAAATGGACAGATCCAGCAAGGAGAAAATCAGTAAAGACATAGTTGAACTCAATAACACTGTCAATTAACTGGATATAACACATCTATTGACTTGTTCGTTCAACAGCAGCAGAGTACCCATTCTTCTTAAGTTCATTTGAACCTTTACCAAAATACAACACATTCTGGCCCATAAAATATATCTCAACACATGTAAAAGAATAGAAATTATATAACGCCTGCACTCAGACCACAATGGAATTTAACTAGAAATCAAAAACAAAAAGATAGCTAAAAATCCCTTGAACACTTGAAAATTAGACAACAGACTTCTAAATAGTACATGAGTCAAAGAAGAAATTTCAAAAATATTTTCAACTAAATGAAAATGAAACTACACCTCATCAAAATATATGGAACACAATAAAATCAGTGCTTACAGAGAAATTTATAACATTAAATGCATATATTAGAAAAAAGAAATCTAGAATCAATAATATAAGCTTATAATGTATGAAACAAAAAAACAAATTGAATTCAAAATAAGCAAAAGAAAAATAATAATAAAAATAAAAGCAGAAATGAATGAAATTGAAAACAGGAAATCAGTAGAGAAAATCAATAAACCCAAAAGCTGGTTCTTTGAAAAGATCATAAAGTCCTTAATCCTCTAGGCTGGAGAGCTGAGAATAAAAGAGAGAAGACACAAATTATTAATGTCAGAAATGGAACAGGAGACATTAGTATAGATCCCATGAACATTAAAAAGCTAATAAAGAAACATGATGAAGAACTATATGGCCACAAATTTGATAACTTTGATGAAATGGATCAATTCCTTGAAAGACACAATCTTTCATAACTCATACAAAAGTAAATAGACCATCTGAATGGACCTATATCTATTAAACAAACTGAACCAATGAATAATAATCTTCATAAACAGAAAGCACCAGGCCCAGTTGTGGTCACTGGGAAATTCTACCAAATATTTAAGGACTAAATCATACCAATTCTCTACCATCTCTTTCAGAGATAGAAGCAGAGGGAAATACTGCTAACTCATTTGATGAGGCCAGCATTACCTAAATACCAAAACCAGACAATGTCATTACAAGGAAAGAAAATTACAGACCATTGTCTCTATAAACATGGATGCAAAAATCATCAGAAAAATATTAGCAAATCAAATCCAACAATTTATAAAAAGAATTATACTCCATGACCAAGTGGGATTTATCCAAGTTATACAAGGCAGTTTCAACATTTGAAAAGTAATTAATATAACCAACCCATCAGATCAACAAACTAAGGAAGAAAAATTACATGATCATATAATTAGATGCAGAGAAAGCATTTGACAAAATCCAGCACCCATTTGGGATAAAAAAACACTCAGAAAACTAGGAGTAGAAGAGAACTTCCTCAACCTGATAATAAATACCTCCAAAAATACTATAGCTAAAATTATGCTTAATGGTGAGTAACTAGAAACATTAAGGTCAGAAAAGAAGCAAAGATGTCTCTTCTCACCATTCTCTTTAAACATTATACTGAAAATCTCTACTAATGCAATGAGATGAGACAGAGAATAAAAGTTATACACATTGGGAATGATAAAATCAAACCATTTTGTTTTCCACAGATGACATGATTGTCTTTGTAGAAAACCCCCAAAAATTGACAATAATCCACCTAGAAGTAATAAGCAATTATAGCAAGTTACAGGATCCAAGGTTAAGATATAAAAAAATCACTTTCCTATATACCAGGAGAAAACAAGTGGAATTTAAAATCGAAAACACAATACCAGTTACCTTAGTGCCCAAAAAACTCAAATACATAGGCATAAATCCAACAAAACATATACAAGATTTATATTAGGAAAAATACAAATCTCCGATGAAAGAAATCCAAGAACTAAAAAATGGGGATATTCCATGTTGATGGATAGGAAGACTCAGTATTATCAAGATGTCAGTTCTTCCCAACTTGATATATTGATTCAATTTGATCCCAATCAAAATTCCAGCAAGTTATTTTGTGGATATCAGCAAATAAATTCTAAAGTTTATGTGGAGTGTCAAAATATCTGGAATAGCCAACACAATATTGAAAGGAAAGAACAAAGTAGAAGACTGACACCATCCAACTTCAAGACTTACTATAAACTACAGTGATCAAGAAAGTGTGGTATTGGCAAAATAATAAACAATTAGACTAATGAAATAGGGAGCCCAGAAATAGAACCACATAAATATAGTCAACCGATCTTTGACAAAGCAGCAAAGACAGTAAAATGGAGAAAAGATGATTTTTTCAACAAATGTTGCTGGAACAATTGGAAATACACATGCCAAAGCAAAAAGTGAATCTAGACACAGAATTTATACTTTTCACAAGAATTAATTCAAAATGGATCATAGACCTAAATGCAATATTCAAAACTGTAAAATTCCTACAAGGTAACATAAAATAAAATTTGGGCAACCACTGGTATAATGACTACTTTTTAGATGCAACACCAAAGGCAAGATCTGTGACAGAAATAATTGATAAACTAGACTTCATTAAAATGAAAAACTTCTCAGCAAAAAAGCAATGTCAAAATAATGAGAAGACAAGATACAAACTTGGAGAAAATATTTGTGGAAATCATATCTGATAAAAGATTGTTATTCAAAATATGCTAAGACTCTTAAAATTCAGCAGTAAGAGCACAAAAAAAACCCTGAATTTTAAAAATGGGCCAAAGAGCTTAATATACACCTCACAAAAGAAAATATACAGATAGCAAATAGCATATGAAAGGATGTTCAACATCATATGCCATTAGGGAATTGCAAATTAAAACAGCAATAAAATACCACTACAGTCCTATTAAAATGGCCAAAATCCCAAACACTGACAACTCCAAATGCTGGTAAGGATGGGGAGCAATAGAAACTCTCATTCATTGTTGGTGGGGAATACAAAATGGTACAGCCATTTTGGAAGACAGTCTAGCAGTTTCTAACAAAACTAAACATACTCATACCATATAATTCAGCAATTGAGTTCCTTCATGCTTGAGTTGAAAATTTATGTCCACACAAAAGCCTACACACAAGTTTTTATAGCAGCTTTATACATAATCACCAAAACCTGGAAGCAACCAAGACGTCCTTCAGTGGGTAAATGGATAAAAAAACTGTGATACATTCAGACAAAGGAACGTTATTCAGTGGCTAGAAAGAAACAAGCTATCAAGCCAGGAAATGACATGGATAAACCGTATATGCATATTACTAAGTGAAAGAAGCCAATCTGAAAAGGCTACATACTATCTGATATGAAGTATATGATATTTTGGAAAAGACAGCAGTATGAAGAGAGTAAAAAGATTAGCATTTTCCAGAGGTTATGGGAGTGGGAGTAATAAATAGGTGGAACAAAAAGGATTATTAGGGCAGTGAAACTACTCTGTATGATACTATAATGGTGGGCACATGTCATTATACATTTATGAAAATCCATGGAATGTACAATACCAAGAGCAAACCCTGTGAGCTATGGATTTTGGGTGATAATGATGTGTCAATGTAGGCTCATTGTGACAATGTACCATTCTGCTGGAGAATTTTGTTACTGGGGAGGCTCTGTGTATGTGGGAGCAGGGGATAGATGGGAAATCTGTACTTTTCACTCTAGTTGCTGTTTACCTAAAACTGCTCTAATAAATGCCATCTATGACAAACCCACAACCAACATAATACTGAGTGGAGAAAAGTTGAAAATATTCCCTCTGAGAACTGGAACAAGACAAGAATGCCTATTTTCACCATTTCTATTCAACATAGTACTGGAAGTCCTAGCCAGAGCACTCAGACAAGAGAAAGAAATATAGGGCATCCAAATTGGAAAAGAGAAAGTCAAACTGCCCTTGTTCACCAATGATATGATCATATACCTGGGAAACCCTAAAGACTCATCTAAAAAGCTCCTGGACCTGATAAATAAATTCAGTAATGTCTTAGGATACAAAATCAGTGCACACAAATAAGTAGCACCACTATACATCAACAACAACCAAGCTGAGAATCAAATCAAGAGCTCAGTTCTTTTTACAACAGCTGCAAAAAAATAAAATACTTAGGAATATATGTATCCAAAGAGGTGAAAGATCTGTATAAGGAAAACTACAAAACACTAATGAAAGAAGTCATAGATGACACAAACAAATGAAAACACATTCCATGCTCATGGATGAGTAGAATCATTATTGTGAAAATGACCATACTGCCCAAAGCAATATACACATTCAATGCAATTTCTATCAAAATATCATCATCATTCTTCACAGAACTAGAAAAAGCAATCTTAAAATTCATATGGAACCAAAAATAGCCCACATAGCCAAAGCAAGACTAAGCAAAAATAACAAATCTGGAGACATCACATTACCTGACTTCAAATTATACTACAAAGCTATAGTTACCAAGAAAACATGGTAGTGGTATAAAAATGTGCATGTAGATCAATGGAACAGAATAGAGGACCCAGAAATAAAGCCACATTCTTACAGCCAACTAATCTTTGACACAGTGTACAGGAACATAAAGTGGGGAAAAACACCCTATTCAATAAATGGTGCTGAGAAAACTGGCAAGCCACATGTAGAAGAATGAAATTGGATCCTCATCTCTCATCTTATGCAAAAATCAACTCAAGATGGATCAAAGACTTATATCTAAGACCTGAAACCATAAAAATTCTAGAAGACGTCATTGGAAAAACTCTTCCAGACATTGGCTTAGGCAAAATTTCATGACCAAGAAACTAAAAACAGATGCAACAAAAACTAAACAAATGGAACCTAATTAAATGAAAAATCTTCACACAGAAAAAGAAATAATAAGCAGAGTAAAGACAACCCACAGAGTGGGAGAAAATATTCACAAACTACGCATCTAACCAATGACTAATATCCAGAATCTACAAGAAAAATAAAAAATAATAATAATCCCATCAAAAAGTGGGCAAAGTACATGAATAGACAATTCTCAAAAGAAGATATACAAACAGCCAACAAACACATGAAAAAATGCTCAACATCACTAACTTTCAGGGAAGTGCAAATTAAAACCACAATGAGATACCACCTTACTCCAACGACAATGACCATAATTAAAAAGTCAAAAAAACATAGATGTTGGCATGAATGTAATTAAAAAAAACACTTTTACGCTGCTTCTGGTAATGTAAATTAGCACATCCACTATGGAAAACAGTATGGAGATTCCTTAAAGAACTAAAAGTAGAACTGTCATTTGATCCAGCAATCCCACTACTGGGCATCTACCTATATGAAAAGAAGTCATTATATGAAAAAGACACATGCACACACTTTTATACCAGCACAATTCACAATTGCAAAAGTATGAAACCAACCTAAATGTCCATCAGCCAACAAGTGGATGAAGAAAATGTGGTATATGTACAACATGGAATACTACTCAGCCATAAAATGGAATGAAATAATGGCCTTTGCAGCAACTTGGATGGAGTCAGAGGCCATTATTCTAAGTGAAGTAACTCCAGAATAGAAAACCAAATGTCATATGTTCTCACTTATAAGTGGGAGCTAAGCTATGAGGACGCAAGGTGATAAGAATGATATAATGGACTTTGAGGACTTGGGAGGAAGAATAGGAAGGGGGAGAAGGATAAAAGACTACATATTGGGTACAGTGTACACTATTTGGGTGACGGGTGCACCAAAATCTCAGAAATCATTAAATAACTTATCCATGTAACAAAAAAAATCTGTACCCCCCAAATTATTGAAATTAAAAATAATAAAATAAAGTATATATTTTAAAAAGAAAGAGACAACACATATATTGGTTGGTGCATTAGTAAAAAATTTAAAATAAGCTAAATTCTTTACCTCAATTTTAGCTCATTGCTCTCTAAATAAATTGTTTTTTAAAGTTTTTCTCATTGTTCATCCTACTGACCTATTTTAGCACAAATTAATTCCATAATACAATCAATTTGGTTTTATTTTTAGGCTGAAATAAAAAACAAATGGTGAGGGAAAGCTGATTTGATTCCAGTTTCCCATAATGCTATGACGACTGGCCAGTATAGCATTGTACTTCTGCTTTCTTGCTGAGACTAGCTGACTATCCAATGTTTTCATTCACTCAGTCATTCAAAGAATATGTATTCATCTGAATCTATGAAGAGATATAATTCTTGCTTTTCAGGGATTTACGCTAAATGCCATGTTTTAATACAGGCCTAAATGTATTTAAAGTTCCCAGCCAGCTTCACAGTATAAATAGGTCTGATGATAATCCTTGCCCTAAGTGTTTACAATCCTGTAAGAAGGGAACTAATAAACACACAAACGTAGTGTAAGGTCAAGTTGACTAACTTTGGGAAGCAGCTTATGCTGTAGGAGTTAAAAGTACTAACTCTATAGGCAGATTTGGATTCATAACCCTCACTTTGTAATTTCTTAGTTTGTGGAAGAGGTAGGCTAGTTACTAATCTGCTCTAAGCCTCAATTTCTCCATCTGCAAAGTGGGAATAGAAGTGGTACTTATCTTATTGTTAAGAGGCTTAATTTAGATAAAGCATATGATGCATAGTTCAGCGAATGGCACATAATTTGTAATCAGAGTTGCTATCTAGCTATATAAACACAATTTTATGGGGATTCAGAGGATATAGGGCTCACATATGGTTATGAGGAGGAGGGAAATCTTTCTAAAGGAGGTAACGTTTACTGTGCAACTTCCTACTTTCCCCTGCCTTTGTCTTCCCTTAGTCCCTGAAACTGGCCTCACTGATGGGTTCTATGTTTAGGCATAGTACTGTTACAAGTAGTGAGTTAATAGTAGCAGAAGCATCCCCATTCTCACCATCTCAGCATCTGAAAATAATTCTTCTTAGCATTGGATTTAGTATTCCGATTACAGATAACTCCATCTGCATCATTCTCATTTCTTATGTACACATCCGATCAGTGTCTAGCTGAGAGTATGTGCAAGTACATTAAAAATGGGTCATAGATATTCTTCTACCTTTCTGTAAAACTGATGTATTGATGGTGCCACATGCCTTGACATAAAAATATTAAAAGGCTTAAATGGGAGCAAAGAATTATAAGCAGAAAAACCTGTTCCTGTCTATATTGTTAAAGCAAACCTTTGTTCTTCATCATCAGTGAAAAGATAAATCCATATCAAATGGCACACAGTGTAAATTAGACATTTATAATTTATATTAGTCTGTAAGTTTAAAAGATGATTATTAGGAACACCATATTTTCTCACAGTAGAGATGGTGGAATTGCCATATGAAATACTTTGCATACTGAGAGGGAAGAAACTGAATAATCTGCTTCTAAATGCTAACAGCTTTAGATAAAGACTATGAGAAGTGAGCTCTGAAAAAAAGTCACAGATTTGTATTGCAATGATACTGATGTTGTGGAAGTTGTGAGCTGGAATCATGTCTTGCTATCTCTAACCCACCTTGCTGTCTTTCATTTAAAAAAAATGGACAAAGAAATCAGAACTCTATATACTTTCATTCCTCTCTAACACCTGGCTCTTTTTCTGAGTTAAGTTTTAACTTCATGTATGAGGCAGGACTGAAATGTCTTTTTGGACTCCCCATTTTTATTCTCTGCATGCTGTCTCCCACTTTTAGTAGTTCTTCTCTCTGCCAGTGTTTAGCATGTCTTTCTATGCTCTGAGTTTACAATTAGGAGAAAAACAGATCTGCTGTTATCATAAGCTCCTTGAAAACAGAGAACATATCCTATATGCCTGTGTATTCTGCACCCTGCCTATTTCACACAGTGTGTTCAAGGAATATTTCTTAATTTTTTTCATTTCTAATAATAGTTTATACCTATCACAAATCTACCAAAAGCTTAATGTATGCAAAGCATTGTTCTAAATACTTGCATTGTTTCGTTAATACGTCAGCAATTTCATGAAGTAGGCAGATTAACAATTTTTATTTTCATTTGGCTTGAAGAGGGCAAACAGCTAGTTGAGTGCTAGACAAGATTTAAATCTGTTTACTATGAACTCCCATCCCTTAACCACTAAACTCCACTCCCAATGCTCATTTAACACTGTATTATTACTGACATCATTTTGTCAATTGGCTTAGCATATTATATTTCCCCAAAGTATTTGCATTTTATAAGACAGAGCTAAGGAGCATATAAGATGAATAAATCAATCTCTAATAATGGACTTTAAGGCACAAACTGCAGGAGGAACTGGGGTGACATTTTTGCAGTAATTTTTCACCTGTTGCTCAAGTCACACTGCTCGTGTTTTCTCACAAATGGCTAGTAAAAGTAAAAAAGCCTAAGGTCTCCAATGGAAGTACAGAAAGGAGCAAACCTTGACAATAGAAGAAGTACATTGTTAAACATGTCTTTTTAATGTAAAAATTAGCATATCCTGCTTCCCTCACCTGGCACTGATTTCTCAGTCTCACTGTTTATGTTGTATCTTTCTAGAAATTGTACATGTCTGTGCAAATGAGATCAACAAAATAGGACCAAATTATACACTATTTGCCATACCTATTAATGTGATAAATTATATTAATGTTTCCTAATATTAAACACTATTGAATTCCTAGAAAGAAACCCAAATCATCTTGGTGTATTACTCTTTACATATAGATTCTAATTGCCAATATTTACTTTAGGATTCTTACATGTACATACATAAGTGAGATCAAATTTTAGTTTTCTTTTTGAAGATGTCTTTGTAAGATTTGATGTCAATGTTATTGCTGGCTTTATAAGAAGAGTTTAGGACCTTCCTCTTTCTATTATGAGGAACAGTTTGAATACTTTCAGAATGATTTATTTCTTGGAAGTTTAAGAGAAATTACATCGTAAATCTATTTGAAACTGATGCTTATTTTGGAGAAAGGGCATAGTTCTTCAATAAGACTAGATTTTTTTAATGGCAGTTGGTTTATTTAGTTTTTTTAAAATCTCATCTGGAGGCTATTTATGGTTATTATATTTTCATTAAAAATTATGTATTTTATCCAGATTTTTAAATTTATTTGCACAAGGTTGAGCAGTGTCATCATCATATCTAATTATTTTGCATTTTTCTGAATCTGTGATAATTTTCTCTTTTTCCAGTTCTAATTGTTTGTATTTTTTCCCAATCTTGTTGATTAGATTAGCTGCTGGTTTATTTATTTTCTAATTATTTCTAAAGGAAAAGCTTTTGGATTTAGTCATTAGTTTCACTATTTTTTCTGTTTTCTGATTCATCAATACTAGCTTTTATCTTCATTAATTTCTTGTTTCTGCTCCTCTGATATTAGTAATAACTAAGCCAAATGCTTTTAATAGTATACTTATATTAATACATATAATCCTTATAACAACTCTAGAAGGTAGATATTACTTGTATCCCCATTTTACAGGTTGACATTCCTCATTTTACAGATTGGGAAAGAAACACTGAGAGGTTAAGTGACTTGTCTAAGGCGATGCAGTTAGTGGAATGAATGGTAGAACCAACTAGGATACGAAGTCAGCTCTGTGTTCCTCTCCACTACGCTATATGGTCTCTTTGAGTTTACATTACTGCTTTCCCCCTAATTTCTTGAGTTGAATATTTAATTAATGTATTTTTAATATTGTTCATTTATCAATAATAGTGTTTAATGCTATAACGTTTCTTCTAAGTATAGCTTTATTAGGATCTTATATGCAATTCTATTATTATTCTCTGAATTTTCTATAATTTCAGGTTTTTTTTTCTTTTTGACTCAATAATTTTTAACACAGTTTTTTTCCTTAATGTTTGGGTTTTTATGGGTTTTGTTGGTTTGTTTCAATGGTGTTTGTTCTAGCATTTTTGTAGATATTATTTTTCAAGTTAACGATATTCTGTTTTATTCTTTGATTATAGTATTTTGTAGTAAATGAGGAATGGATTTTTTCAACTATTTTCTTCAACAACACATATTAAGATGGTCATATGATTTTTATTTTCTAATCTGTTAACATAATGAATTACATTGCTTCAGTAGCTCATATCAAAATATATAGGAAACACAGGATTCTATGATATAGTTGTTTTACATTATTCTTTTTTTTTTTTTGAGACGGAGTCTCGCTCTGTCGCCTAGGCTGGAGTGCAGTGGCACGATCTCGGCTCTCTGCAAGCTCCACCACCCGGGTTCACACCATTCTCCTGCCTCAGCCTCCCGAGTAGCTGGGACTACCACCAAGCCCGGCTAATTTTCTGTGGTTTTTTTTAGTAGAGACGGGGTTTCACCATGTTGGCCAGGATGGTCTTGATCTCCTGACCTCGTGCTCCGCCCGCCTCAGCCTCCCAAAGTGCTGGGATTACAGGCATGAGCCACCAAGCCTGGCTACATTATTCTTTTAAATCACCTTTAGGTTTGAGCTGCATACATTTATTTAGACTGTTTCCATCCATCCTTACAAGTCAATTTTCCCTAGAGTTTTATTGCACTATCTCTCACATTATTGTTGTAAGGTGATCTGGTTATCTTCATATCTTTTTATTTGCCATTTAATGGTATACCAAGCAAGCTTTTAGTTGGTAAAACCAAAAATCAATTCTGCTTTATTTAAGAAGAAAATTAATTGATCATGAGGATATCATGGAGCCTATACAGTGGGAAGTCTAGAGAGCAATGCTTAGACAACAGACAAGAACAACAGGAAGCAGCTGGAAACACTTGGGCACTTTCAGTCACGTCCCTGGGTCTGCCACAATTCAACACTCCTCACCACCATCTCTGGATTCTAAACTCCAGTAAAGTGGCTTTACACAATCTACAACTCTCCCAGCACCTTTTATTCACTTTCTCCATATTGTCAAACTTGGGGAAGAAGCATGTAATGGGCTTCATCTAATATGTGGTAATTACAAAGGATTAGGGAAAGGAAATGCCTATACCTCTTCAATTTCATAATGTTAAGAAAAGTTTAGCAGATGATCCTTTTTTAAAAAGTGTTCCATTTGGTTTGAAAAGAAAACAAATTGTCCAATTAAATTTAAAGTTTATTGGTTATTTAATTCAAACACTATATACTTCATTTTTCTTTGCCTACGTGGCAGTTGCTGTCTGAACAAAGGTTAATAGATCCAACTATAACTCTGTATGGATCCATTTCTTCTGAAGCTTTTGTTTCATATGCTGTGTTATATATTTGGTATTTCAGGGAATAAATAAACAAACAAAACCCCACCTTTCCTGCCTGAGTTTAGAACCAATTAAGAGACAGTCACAAGTCATTAACATGAAGATCGAAATGATTATTACTGAAAGAACTGATAGGAGAATGTGGCTTTAGACCCTCAGCCAAGTGATTTTTGTAATATCTTGTCTCTGCTTTAGACACATTTTCCACCCAGTCTGAGGCGCAGCTTGACAACTGTATGTCACACTGGCAAGGGCGAATCCCCGCTATGCGTCAGGACGGATTAGAACACTTGTGTTTGTATAAAGAAAATATAGCTCACAAAGACAAGAGAAAGGGACAGAGACAGACAGAGAGACTAAGCATGATGATTATTATTCCAAACTCTCTTTATTCCACTTTCTGTGGAAAGAAGTAAGCAATCTGCCAGAAGTGTGTATCTAGCAAAAGTCGCTAATGTGGAAATAAGAATAGAAAATACATGTTTTTCACTTAATGCATTAAGTTGAACAATATAACATTTACAATAATTTCATGTCAATAATTCTTTTTTGACCTGAAAATAGTAGTAACTTCATATCTCAATATTATTTCATAAGTTACATGAAGATTCATGTGTTTTGTATCTTTGTCTTGCATTATGTCTTTTACACATATAACCTTGTTCTTTATCACTTTTTAATTTTAAAAATTTTTAAGAAAATAAGTTCAACTTTACACATATCTTGCAAGAATAAGAATAATTCATAAACATCCATATATTCTTTACCAAAATTCCTCTATTGTCAACATTGGTAATATTTTACCATGTGCTTTTATACTGTCTCTCTTTGTACACATACACACACAACACACATGTGTTTGTGTGTTTCTTTTTGAAATCAGTTTAGGATAACTTACATATATCCTGGTCCTTGACATAACAACAGTACAATTGTCAACTCAGCACATTTAACATTGATATACTCCTTCAATTTAACATTCGTATCCAGTTTTGTCAATTGACCCAATAAGGTACCAGTCTAGGGTTAGGTATTACATTTAGCTGCTATGTCTCTTTGGTTTTCTTTAATCTGGAATATCTTTTCTTACTTTTTTCTGACATCAACATTTTTGAGGAATACAGTCCCCACTCACTCTACCTGTTGTTTTTTTGTTTTTACTGTTTGTTTTAATAGAATGATGCCCATGTTGAGTTTGTCTGATGTTTGCTAATGATTCAATTCCAGTTATGCATTCTCAATCGAAACACCACATAGTTGATGCTATGTACTAGCCAGGGATCACATCTGGATGCACACAATGTTGATCTGCCCCGCACTGGTGATGTAATTTTGATATTAATTTTGATCACCCAGTCAAAATATTGCGCAATTTCTCCATTGTATAGTTACTATGTTTTCCTTAATTAATAAGTCTGTGGACAGAGACTTTAAGACCACAGAAATATCCTGCTCACCATGAACTTTTTTTCCTGAATTTAGCATTATTTGATGAGTCTTATCTGCTCCAATATTTACGCTAATGGTTGAGAAATGGTGTTTTTCCAGTACTCCCTCCACATTTACCAGCTCTTGCCATTCTGCTGTAAGCAAGAACCCTTGCTCTCCTTATCTGGTTGTTTATTTGTTTAATTGGTTAGTTATTATTGGTATGGACTCATAAGATCTTGTAAATGTTTTATAGCTTACTTAATTACTCTTAATTATTTTACTGTGAATTCTATTTTGTTTCTTATTAATATTAGTATACTTGCTTTCCTTTTGTTAAGATTTGCCTGCCAGGTATTTTTTATGCTGTCATTTTCAACCATCCTATTTTAAGTATGTTACTTGTAAACAGCATGTTACTGGTTGTTGTTTGTTTTATACCAACTGGAAAGTATTTGTTTTTTAACATGTGACATTAACCAATTCATATTTATCATAATCAGTGATATATTTACTGATGACTTATTTTTGTAATCTTTTTATTATTGTCATTTCTTTATACACTATTTTGACTGTTTTTCCTCATTTATGTTTTGTGCTTGATTGAGCAGATTTTACATTAAAATACCTGTTTCTCTGTACCTGGCTGCCTGTTTAGTTGGCAGTCCTGGGGATTCACTAATGAGACATGTCCTAAACAGAAGCACAATCAAAAGCTACCTGTAGAGTGTGATACACAGTGTGATAGGTCACCGAAGATCATTGGTTCCAATATTGTTCCTAATCATACTTTGGAATGCATCTGTGCCTGACATATAAGATTTTGTGAAAAATTTCTACTCAAATTCTGATAGGATTTGAATAATTTGCTGTTGTTTCAGTGTAATTTGTGAGGTCACTTTCCATTTATAAGTTTCTTAACTACATGCCCTGCTACATTAAATGTAGAAATGCATTGGTCTTACCTCAACAGATCCCAGGAGGAAACAGGAATAGATATTTCTACTCTGTCTAGTATCCATTCAATTTTGATTATACCCTCCTAAATGAAGATTCAGTATGCATTCTCCTCTTTTTAGCACCTAGTGTACAGAGATTCTCAGGCTTAATATGCCTTTCCATGGTTTCTATATTATAGGTTAAAATAGTATTGTCCCTAATCATAGCAGATGAAACTATTTTTATGGAATCAATTTCAATTTTAAGAGTAACTTGAGAATTGCTAACAGTTTTGTAAGTTTTTTGGTGTTAAACCAGTAGCAGTTCCTAAAGCTGAGATTTTTGAGACTGAGACTATCCATTTTGCCTCAATTTGATTAAGTATAAAGGAAATGGCTCATATAATTGCCTGAGATAAAACTTCTTAGCTATCTATTATAGCACTACCTCCACGTACCACCACATCATCCAGAGAGATCTCTATGTGTATTGTTATGTTTTTGTATGTACAGGTGTGGGCCTCTTGTGTGTGCATTTGCCCACATTAATATTAGACCAAACCAGAATCCTAGAATGCTGAAGGGGGAGACTAACATCTATCACTACATACTAAGTGCCACAAACTTTATACACAACATCAAATTTCATTCTAATAATAACTTCATGAAGTTAATTTTATCATTTCCTTTTGCAGATAAGAAAACTAGAGTTCAGAAGTGTTATGTAACTTGTCCAATATCCCACTATGTACTGACTTTTATTTCTCTACTATGTTTTCAGTCCTTTTTCTTCTAGTAATGGATTTTCAGTATGGTTTAACCGATGATGTTTCCACGTCTACTTTCAGCCCCAAGGTGTAGCATATAACACAGGTGTAGCTAATCAGAGCATTGCACCCCTCTGGCCCAGTGGCTTGTTTATTTATGTGCACATGATCTAATCCAGACCAACGAAATTTCATCCTGCTACTTATACTGAGATTGTTGAAAGTTTTATCCTCCCTTTCTTCTGGAGGTAGAAAGCTGTTATGATGTAAATCTAAAGCTCCCTGAGCCACTTGCCTGAAAATTATGGTTACATAAAGAAATGCAGGGGAAAAAAAATTGAGATGGCCTAATGACATCTTCTGATCCCTTAAATTCCAGCAATGTCTGAAGCTAGGTAAATAGTCATAAATCTTATAGTCATAAAAGCAAATAAATTATTTGGTGTCCTAAGTTTTTGTTGGGTTTTTATCATTTAAAAAGAAAAAAGAATATCCTGACTGTGAAGGACTGATACTTAAGAGACAATGCTATTTTTTTGAAACTCTACTTCCTTTTTAAAACCCACTTGAAGTGTAATCTCCACTGTAGAGCTTTTCCTGACCTCTCTCTTCCAAATGTACTTTCTTCTTCCTAGTTATGATATACATGTTTTATAGCACTTATAACATTCTGTCCTAAATTATTCCTTTAATTACTTACATATACCTTATTTTTTCCTACTAAACAATAAAATTTTAATGAGAAAAAGTTTTTCTTTCATTTCTTGCAATCCCTAAGTAAAAGTAACCTAAAATACATCTGTCTTTTATCAGGTATTTGATAAATGCAAAATTAACCCTGTCTTTTTTCCTTACTTTCTGCTGAAAATTAGAAGCTTTAGAATATTTTCCTTCATAAGATAAATTTTGGAAAACTTCTCAAATAAAAACCTGTTTGATGAACATCATTAATTTACATAGGGTGGGCACTGCCAGATATTTGCAATATCAGGCTATTTCTACACAAATAATTTTTATTTTTGCTATAGCTACCTTTTAAAATAATCCACCCAACTAAAACATAATACTATCATTCAGGAGCCATGTTCAGAAGTTTGATGAATTGCATAATTGCATTTGTTTTCATGCATAAAATAAAAGAAAAAAACTTTTTATTTTTGTAGCTTGGGCCAAAGAATGAAAATCATAAGATCTATTCTGAGAAACCAAGTAGCTTGATAGCCCCCCAAAATTAAAATATAAATTATAAGCCTATGAACTATAGAAACCTTTAATCATCTCTAAGAGAACATTGTCAATCAAAATTGGTTAATTACCATCGCTATGACAAGTTGTTTAGGTAAATACAACCACATACTCACATATAGAACAAAACAGTAGGAAAAGGAAAAATTTCCCCCCAAATGCTTTAGAGGATCAGCTCACTTACATTCTTGTTACAAATCAGGAACCTGCTTCTTTAGGATCTCATGGTAAATTGCTAGAATGTGCACTGAAAATATATCACAACAGTATATTCAGTATGGCTTATCTTCTTGAATGTAATTTCCATTCAAGAAAAAAAAGAATTAAACAAGTTGCAATAAACTATCAGAGAACTGCAACATGCTTTCCTGTGGTAAAAACTGAGTGTCAGAAGAGCCCCAAAATAACTTATTAATTGCTACTCTAGAACTAATTGCAAAATACACTATGTGTTCAACCTAAATATATGTAACTCCATAGAGCAAAATATTTTCTAGAGTTCAACTATGGCTTTGGATATTGCTATCCTATCCGTCTTAACATTTATTTCATGCAGGAAAATTTTATATAGATGTGTGTAAAATATAAAAAGTAAAAAATATTACTATAATTAAAACAAAAACACGTTCCCAATAAAGTCTACTTCATTTTAGGCGGGCTTCAAACATTTTAAAGTCAAGTTTTAATAGAGGTTCCTTCTTTTGTTATTCATCTCTTTTTGGAAAAAACAAATCTCTGTGACCTCTTCTTTCTGTTTAACTTTAAAATTAATATTATAGTTAGGAATTCTATCATATTGTAGTTCTAAACTGGATTCCTTATGTAACACTTGAGATCCTGAAGTCACCTGATTACTTGTTGTGCATAAGCCTAATTAATATAAATACTTATTTCCCTATTTTGTGAAAAAAATTCATCAGTTTGTCATTTGATTCAAGGACATCGACATTGCATGTGGAAAAAAAATTATTATAAAGTCAATTTGAAAGTAAAAGCAAACTAAATTGAAAAGATCTTTCTGTTCTTTACAAAAGATTTTTGTTACTTCTGGACTGAAAGTTGACTAATGTTCCTTTAATTAAAATTCCAGTTCCAGTTCCATTAGGCAAAGTAAACCTATTCAATGATTCTTCTGCTTAATAATGTAGTATTAAGAATTAACTGTTTGAGAAAGAAGTAGACATCATATTAATTAAAATGGTTTTATGGTTACAATCATTATTTAATACTAAGGGAAAACCTATAGACCAAGTATAAATAAATTGGCCGTGCGTGGTGGTTCATGACTGTAATCCTGGAACTTTGAGAGGGTGAGGCGGTCGGATTGCCTGAGGTCAGGAGTTCAAGACCAGCTTGGGTAACATGGTGAAACCCCCATCTCTACAAAAAATTAGCGGAGCGTGGTGGTGTGCACCTGTAGTTACAGCTACCTTAGAGGCTGAGGCATGAGGGAATCGCTTGAACCCAGGAGACAGAGGTTGCACTGAGCCGAGATCATGCCACTGCACCACAGCCTGGGTGACAGAATAAGACTCTGTCTCCAAAAATAAATACAAAATAAAAATAAGTATAAATAAATAAAGAGAAATTCGTATTTGTGGAATATATGCTACAGTATTTGTGGAATATATGCTACAGGCATATCTCAGAGACATTATGGGTTAAGTTCTACACCACTGCAATACAGCAAGTGTCACAATAAAGCAAGTCACCCTAATTTTTTGTTTTCCCGGTGTGCATAAAATTTGTTTACACTATACTAGAGTCTATTAAGTGTGCACTAACATTATGTCTAAAAAAATACATGCTTACCTTAAAATACTTTATTGCTAAAAAATGCTAATGATCATCTCAACCTTCAGTGAGTCATAAACTTTTTGTTCATGGAGGGTCTTGCCTTAATGTTGATGACTGTGGAATGCTCAGAGTGGTAGATGCTGAAGGCTGGGGAGGCCTGTGGCAATTTCTTAAAATAAAATTATAATGAAGTTTGCTTCATCAATTGACTCTTTCTTTCACAAAAGATTTCTTTGTAGCATGTAGTGCCATTTGATAGCATTTACCCACAGTAGAATTTCTTTTAAAATTGGAGTCAATTCTCTCAAACCCTGCCACGGTTCAATCAACTAAGTCTATGTCATATTCTAAATGATTTGTTGTTATTTCAACAAAGTTCATAACATCTTTACCAGGAGTAAATTCCATCTCAAAAAAAACCATTCTTCTTCTTCTTGTTAATTTTTAATTTTTTTGATATATAATAGTTGTATATATTTTGGGAGTTCATGTGAAGTTTGATACATGTTCATGATGTGTAATGATCAAATCAGAGTAATGGGATATCCATCACCTCAAGCATTTATTTTTCCTTTATGTTAGGAACATAAAAATTTTTCTCTTCTAGCTATTTTGAAATATACAATAAATTACTGTTAACTATAATTTCCCAACTGCACTATCAAACACTAGAATTTATTTCTTCTGACTCTATTTTTGTATCCATTAACCAAATTCTCCTCATCCTTCATTCCCCTGTTTCCTTCCCGGCCTCTGATAACCACCACTCTCTATCACCATGAGAGCCACTTTTTTAGCTCCCACATATGAGTTAAAACAGGTGATATTTGTCTTTCTGGGTCCGGCTTATTTCGCTAAGCATAATGACCTCCAGTTCCATCTGTGATGCTGCAAGTGACAGTATTTTATTCTTTTTATGCCTGAATAATATATCGAAGAGAGATCTGAAGTCTCATGTTTATTACAAGAATATTCATAATAGCCAAGATATAGAATCAACCTAAGTGTTCATCAGTGGATGAATGGATTTTTTTTTTCTTTTTTTGAGACAGGGTCTCACCCTGTCGCCCAGGCTGGAGTGCAATGGCGTGATCTTGGCTCACTGCAACCTCTGCCTCCCGCATTCAAGCAATTCTCCTGCCTCAGCCTCCCAAGTAGCTGGGATTACAGGCACACACCTCCACGCCCAGCTAATTTTTGTATTTTTAGTAAAGAAGGTGTTTCACCATGTTGGCCAGGAGGGTCTCGAACTCCTGACCTCATGATCTACCTGCCTCGGCCTCCCAAAGTGCTGGGATTACAGGTGTGAGCCATTGCACCCAATGATGAATAGATTTTTTTAAAAAGAACTTTATTTCTTCATCCATAAAGCACTTTATCCAAGTTTTATCCATCCAAGTTGTATCATGAGATTGCCGCAATTCAATCACATATTCAAGCTCCACTTCTAATTCTATTCCTCTTGCTATTTCCACAACATCTGTAGTGACTTTCTCCACTGAAGTTTTCAAACCCTCAAAGTAAAGTTTAGAAGGGTTATGTTGAATTTAACTCTTCCAAACTCTTGCTAATGTTGATATTTTGACTTCCTCCCATGAATCATAAATGTTCCTAATGGCATCTAAAATGGTGAATTTTTTCTACACTTTGCCAAGATTCAGCAGAAGAATCACAATCTGTGGCAGCTATAGCCTTATGCAATGTATTTCTTAAAAAAATAAATAATAAGACTTGAAAGTAAAAATTATTACTTCATCCAAGGCAGCAGAATGGATGTTGTATTTGAAGACATGAAAACAACATTAACCTTGTACATCTCCATCAGAGCCTTTGGGTGACCAATGAGGGTTTGTGAGCTAAAATTATTTCTGTTCACAGAGGACATCATCTTATATGTAGAGAATGCTAAAGATTCCACCAAAAATCTATTAGGACTAATAAAAACAATTAGCAAATTGCAGGATACAAAATTAACAGACAAAAATCAGTTGTGTTTCTATACACTAATAATGAACACTCTGAAGGGGAAATTAAGAAAACAATCTGACTTACAATAACATAAAAATAATAGAATACTTAAAAATAAACTTATCCAAGAAGGCAAAAAAGTACACCAAAAACTTTAAAACATTGCTGAAAGAAATTAAAGATGGAAATAAATGGAAAGCCATCCCGTGTTTATTAACTGAAAGATGCATTACTGTTAAAATGTTCACACTACTCAAAGCAATCTAAGATTCAATAAATTCTGTTAAAATTTTGATTTTTTTGCAGAAATTAAAAAAATGCAAAGTTTATATAGAACCACAAATAACCCAGCATAGCCAAAATATTTTTGAGAAAGAAAAGCTGGCATAAAGGCAGACATACAGCCCAGCAGAACTGATAGAGAACCCAGAAATAAAATCATTCACATACAGTCAAGTGACCTTCAACAGGGGTGCCAATTTAAACAGTGTGGAAAAGATTGCCTCTTCTACAAATGTTGAGAAAACTGGATATCCAACCTGCGAAATATGAAAGTGGCCCCATATCTTACACCATACACAAAAATTAACCTAAAATTTATTAAAGACTTAAATGTAAGACCTGAAACTATAAATCCACAAGAAAGCATAGGGAGAAAGTTCCATGACATTGGTTTTGGAAATTTCTTGGATATTACATAAAAAGCACAAGCAACAAAAGCAAAATTAGAAAAGTGGGACTACATCAAATTAAAGTTTCAGCACAGTAAAGGAAACAAGCCACAGACTGCAAAGATAGCCTACAGAATGAGAGAAAATATTTGCAAATAATATATCTGATGAAGGTTAATATATAATTAATTGCTACAACTCAATAGCAAACAAACCAACTAACCTGATTAAAAATGGGCAAGGGCCTCGAATAGATATTTCTCCAAATAAGACATGCAAATGACCAATAGGTATACGAAAAGATATTCAACAACCCTATGCATAAATACTTACTAAAACCACAAAAAGTTATCACCTCATACCTGTTAGGATGGCCATTATGAATAAACAAAAAAAGAAAATAACATGCATTGGTGAGGATATGGATAAATCAAAATCATTGTACACTGTTGCTGGGAATGTAAATGGTAAAACTGCAATAGAAAACAGTGTAAAGTTTCCTCAAAAAATTAAAGCTAGAACTACCATATGATCCAAAAATCCCAGTTCTGGGTATTTATACAAAAGTATTGAAACAGGATCTTAAAGAAATATTTGCACTCCCGTGTTAATTACAGCATTATTCTCAATAGCCAAGAGGTAGAAATAACCTATATGTTAATCTCTGGATGAATCTATAAAGAAAAATACAATGAAATATTATTCAGCCTTTAGAAAGAAGGAAAGTCTACCATATTCGGCAACATGGATGAACTTGGGAGACAGCAGGGAAAGTGAAATAAGCCAATCACAGAAGAACAAACCGTGCATGATTCCACCAATAAGAGGTATCTAATGTAGCCAGACTAATAGAAACAGAAAACAGAAAAGTGGTTGCCAGGGACTGGGAGGTGGGAGGGAATGTCGAAATGGTGAGTTTCTGTTCAATGGGTATATGCAAGATAAAGAAGTTCTCGTCATGTGTTATACAACAATGCATATAGTTAACAATCCTGTATTGTACACTTAAAATTTGTTCAGAAGGTAGATCTCATGTATTTTTACCACAGTAAAAAAAAATTACCAAGTAGAAGAAGTCAAACACAAAAAAATCCATACTGTGTGATTCTTTTTATATGAAGGTCATGCACAGGCAAAACTATGGTGATAGAAATTAGGATATAATTGCCTTCAATAGAGTTGGGGATAATGACTAGAAGGAGGCATGTGAGAACTTTCTGGGGATAATCTTGTTCTGAGTAGTAGTTACATGAGAACTTTCTGGGGATAATCTTGTTCTGAGTAGTAGTTATACGGGTGTATAAAACTGTAACAATTAATTTAAATAAACACTTAAATTCTTTTTTTCATATATAAATTATTCTTTAGAGGAAATAGAAAAGAAAAAAATTTAATAACTTCTTTACAGAAGTGAAATAGATTATTTTTCCTCCATAGGAAAAAAACAGAAGAACTAAAAGAAGAAAATGTTAGTCAAAGGGTACAAAGTTTCAGTTTTTCAAGATGAGTAAGTCCTGGAGATTTAATGTATGGCATGCTGTCTACATGTAACAATACTGTATTCTATACTTGAAATTTGCTGAAAGAATAAATCCTAAGTGTTCTCAGCATGTCTGTGCATGTGTGCACATGCACACACACACACACACACACACACACACACACAAAGATAACTATGTGAAGTGATGGATATGTTAATTAGCTTGACTGTGTTATTTCACAATGTTAAAAAAAGAAACATACTGTCGTCAGTTGCAGAAAACTTGGATGTTTAAGTTTAAAAAATTGTCCCATATTATACTAAGCACATAAATAGGAATCAATTGTAGAAGTGGGAGATGGGATTCTAATAAGTTTGTTTATCTAAAAATTTGATAATAACGATTCACATAAATAATCAGTGTTATCCTGTACATGAGAAAATGTACATGAGAACAGAATGCATTTTCACCTAATATCAGTAGTTATACAAGAGTAGGTCTTAAAGAAATGACAGAACCTGGGATGAAAACTGATAAGGTAGAGAACTGTGGCATAAGATACAAGAAAGACAGAATACCATGCCCAAAAACCAGTCTAAGGTCAGAAAACCAGGAAATATAAGATTAGCAAAACCAATATCCAAAGTCAGACTCAGATAGATGTTGAGGTTGAGGTTCAAAATTTTTTTTTTTTTTTTTTTTTTTTTGAGACGAAGTCTCGCTCTGTCGCCCAGGCTGGAGTGCAGTGGCGCAATCTCGACTCACTGCAAGCTCCGCCTCCCGGGTTCACGCCATTCTCCTGCCTCAGCCTCTCCGAGTAGCTGGGACTACAGGCGCCCGCCACCACGCCCGGCTAATTTTTTGTATTTTTAGTAGAGACGGGGTTTCACCGTAGTCTCGATCTCCTGACCTCGTGATCCGCCCGCCTCGGCCTCCCAAAGTGCTGGGATTACAAGCGTGAGCCACCGCGCCCGGCCAAAATTTTTAAAAATTTAAAAAGTTAGAAGTAAAGATTTTTTTTAAAGGTAAACAAGAAATTATTTTCTTTCATAATACAGCTTTCATGCTTGCAGTATTAGTTTCACTCTTGAGTATAAATAGAAGAATGTTACAAAGATCTAGAAACCAGACACACACTCAACAACAGTGATTTAAAAACAATCAAGTTTTATTTTAAAAAAATCAGTCATTATTGTAAACCTGCAACAGAAAAAACAAATTAAAAATATGAATTAAATTCTACTTGGGAAAAAAAAAGAGAAATGTATTGATATCGGTTTTGATCGCTGGGCAAGACTTAACAAAGCAGAGTAACAAGAAAGCTATACTTTGGGGGGGAACTATATTATTTTATTTTTATGGTTTAGACTATGGAACAACCATGTTAGAAAGTCTATGAGATATTTATGTCTATATATCTCCAACGTGACCAAAGATGGGAACTAGATGCACAACTTGATCACTGTTTCATTCTGCATTATATGTAATTATATGTAATCTGTCAGTATTTGACTTGTCAAAACGAACACAAATTATATGGCTCCACAGAGCTTGTTACAGATTAACTCCAACTTGGACCAACGGTCAGCACTTACAAAGGAGGTTTGAGAAGGAATGAACAAACAAATTTGATGTACACACACACACACATACACACACACACACACACACTTATTTATTTCCCCTTATGATATAGATTTCAAGCACAGTAGCTTTGGTTTAAAATCTCCCTCATAATATGAGCCAAAGTAGAAATCAATGATAAATACTTGTTATACTTTCAGCATTGTAAGCACATCTTATAAATTTTCTCACAGAATTGTAAGTCTAGAAATACACTTTAATCAAAGTATAGCAATGTGTAAGTTTAAGTAGTCATAAAGAAAAATACGGTTTTGAATAAATATAGTTACTAAAGAATTTTATGTTCTGCAACATGAAAAGTTGTTAACATTTTACTTTTCCAATATATCATAATATTTTATGTATTATTAAGGTATACTTTTGATGTGCATTCTTATTTTTATGTGCGTTTTCTCTCTAAATATTTACCCAGAGTAGTATAAAATATGATTATCTAGTCCCTCTACCATTTCCTGCAAATACAAATTCTTTTTAAAACAAAAAATAAATATATTATCAAGTATCTACTTTTGCAGAGCCCAGCATTTTATTGAAAAGCAAATGTTCATTAGTATGCACTGATATGAAGACGATCTTACTGACAATTCCCAGAGTGTTTCCTCTTTCATAAACAGATTGTTGATGGCTGATGCATAATCCATCTGAGCATTGCAATAAAAGAAAATATCACAAAATGTGCATAGGGTTTCATAGAAATGGGTGCCAAAAGTTTCAATCAATAGAAAGAGAATATTCGCACGTGCACACACACACAACTATATCCATTACTTAGATCTGACTCATGCAATTTGCAAAAAATTGACTTCTGTTGTGTTTTTTATTGAATAGATGTGCCTTAAAATAGGTTTTATTCAGTTTTCTTAATTGAAGCTCTTTATTCAATCAAAGAAAACAAATACTATAACCTACACCAAAGAAATAGTATGGTTTTGAGAGAGTTGAGCTATTTTACCAATGTCAAAGCATCCAGATGAAAAGTAAGGAAATTCTGTTAACCATGCATATGTTTTACTATTTGATGCCAACCATACAGATGTTCTAAGTATCTGGACGTTTTGGCATCACATAAAATAAGTGAAAAGAACCCCTGATAATTTCTGGTAATTAATCCACTTATGTATTTATTCATGCTACAAATATTTATTTTGCACCTAATACATGCAATGTGCTATGTTAGGTGTTGTAAAGAAGGCATAGGTGTCCAAGGATCAGAATCTGTGTTCAAAAACTTAGAATTAGACAGAAAGGATAGAATGTGAACACAAGATATAATGGGGTCTATGCTTTAAGAGGCTGAAAATTGCCATAAGCATGAATAAATAAAACATAGTCTTCTTTAGATGATCAAGGTAATGTTTAATCTGAAATTTGAAAGAGGGGATAATAGTCTTACAGTAAATGACTGGGAATAAAGTAGGAAATATGTAAGCAAAGACATTTATGCCAGATAATTCCATGTGCATGCAAAGATGGTTGTAATCCAGGGGAATATTGATAGGTAAAACTGGGAAAGTGGGTTTGACTTATATTACAAAGGGCTTTTAATATATAAGAATGAGTGATGTGTATTTTATTTTCGAGCAGTGAGACACCATTAAATTCCATGTAATATGCTGAAAAAGTTTTTAAAAATCAATTCCGGCCGGGCGCGGTGGCTCACGCTTGTAATCCCAGCACTTTGGGAGGCCGAGGCGGGCGGATCACGAGGTCAGGAGATCGAGACCACGGTGAAACCCCATCTCTACTAAAAATACAAAAAATTAGCCGGGCGTGGTGGCGGGCGCCTGTAGTCCCAGCTACTCGGAGAGGCTGAGGCAGGAGAATGGCGTGAACCCGGGAGGCGGAGGTTGCAGTGAGCCGAGATCGCGCCACTGCACTCCAGCCTGGGCGACAGAGCAAAACCCCCTCCTCAAAAAAAAAAAAAAAAAAAAATCAATTCCTCCCATAAATAATTCCCCTCCCTCTTCGGTTTTTCTCCCTGGCAAATCAGAGGGATGCATGATATCAACTCTAAGATCTCTTCAAGGTCAAAAAACTATGAAAACAAGATTTCATTTGGTCAGCAAGAATCGTCCAGCCAAGGACTGTGAGCATGAGAAACACAATCATCATAACACTCTAAGAAGTTTTATCTGTTATTGATGTGGAAGATTCATTGAATTTTGAAGAGACCAGTTAGAGGGCCTTTATGACTGTCTTTACAGAGCCCAGTCTGGGATAACAACATTGGAAGTGAAAAGGGATAGACATGAAAGACCTTTCTTTGCTTTTTGGTCAGGAAAGTGGGCATGAAATCAGTGAAATTTTAAGCTTATTTCCAATCAGTCACAGCCAGATTACTTAAATTTTTTATAGTAGAGTTTCTAAATAAGTAGAAAAAGATTCATAATTCCTGTATGCCATATGGGAATTTCTAGGGTGTCTTATTGCTTTGTGTGTGTGTGTGTGTGTGTGTGTGTGTAATTAGAAATGTTCTGATGGAAGATATTTTAAAAACAAAATACTATCCATGATCACGTTCCATATTTTCCTGTCATTCACATTCTCTAATGAGCATTTCCATAAAAACTATATTTACTTCCTTATCCTCAGGTAAAATACATATTGAAACTGCCTTAGAACGCTAATTTCTCAATATTTATCTAAATGTATTTTTAAACAGAGATGAACATAACACAGCCATAGTGGCTCAATGAATAAAGAGCTATTGTGTTTATTTTTTATAAAGCTTTGTTTTATACACTTGTTTCCAGTGGGAGCCCTTTTTGATATTTCCGAAGCCAAATACCAAAAAAATTTAAAATGGCCCATATTAACTAGAAATAAACATGATACACTATAACATTCTCTAATTTTGGAAACTGACACATTCAAGTTTGAAACTTTAAGCACTAAACCGCTCTGTGCTGTATTTGTTTACTTGTCTATAAAAGTTAGAATAATGATATCTTAAAAATATACTGTGCATGTCAAATGAGACCATAAATGAAAGGTCTAGTTCAATGGCTACCACATAGTGTATATAGTAATTATTTTTAAAATATTCATAAGTTAATTGTAGCTTTCAAGTGGTCTTTGCAGTTGTATATGAGTGAGATGAAAGCGAAGGCATGGTAAAGAAGATATATAGGGGCAATGAAGAGTCAAAGAACCATTTATCTTCTCAGTCATTTCCAGAAATTGGAAGAATATTTGCAAATAGGAGTCAAGACAACATCACGAACTATTCTTATAGACTAGTAATGCACTTAATGGTTGATTTACTAATGCTTATACATTAATGTGCTTTAAATTAAGGTTTTGCTGACTACTTATAATCAGGTATTTCTTCCAGATTCTGGACACATTAAATATATATGGTCTTCACATTGCTTCTCATAATGAAAATTATTAAGAGTATTATAGTGTAAATTAATGAACATGTTCTTCTTATACATATTTGCCTAAGCCAAATATGACAGAGGTGAACAATTGAAAAAATTTACTTCTGGCATTGAATGAAGAGATCTGAAAGAGATAAAAAATGAAACATGGAGAAAAACTAATTCTTTCTAATAGGATCAAATTACTAGTGTTTGTAGTGAGTACTTATTTGAGTCTTTGGCTATTTGAAGTTAAAGTCACCAAAAAACCGAACATGATAGGAGATACAATATTAACAAATTAGAAATATACAGTTCCTTACCTTTAACTGTGATAAATAAAAATTTATATTGTTTTCTCAGTAAGAAGCTCATATTTTTTCACTTCCTTCTTGTGATAACTATAGTTTTTTTTTTTTTTTTTTTTTTTGTTCTAGAAGATAGAACTGAAATGTTTTACCTTTGGGCTAAAAAAGTTTGAGTGCCTCCCAAATATCAGCAGACATAATGCCATGGAAGACTCTGATTGTGATTGTGATTAACAGTGTGTTACTCTGCAGACTGTCTCTGGACATTTTATGATAAATTGCAGTTACAAATTTTCATTGCATTTTAATGGTTGATATACCGATGTTTATAAAACCAAAGGTCAATTCAATAGTTGAAAACAGTGGTAATAGTATTGATAGTGAATGAACACTTACTTGTAAGACAGGGAAAGAATAGAGAAAATCTGGCTGATAAGGTCACACAGTTGAACAGCCGAATATGTCTAATTGCCCTATTTTCTTCCAAAGGCCATAAACTTTGCCACATTTTGTAAAAGCCAGAGTTACAGTATCACATATAGAAATACTCCTAATATGCAATATCAAAGATAGGAGTTCAAAGGAGGACGGAAACAGAACGGAATGAATCCCAGAAAATTATTGCTGTAAAAGGTTTAAGGAAAGTGTGAAGTCAACATGGACAAAGAATAAAAAGAAATGTTTTGAAAGAGAAAATATTTTTAAATTATTCAAGCATCTAGAGTGATCTGGTTTTAGTGTCTACATTTTGATAATATTCACATTTCATTTTGTTCATGAGTCAGGAAAGGGCAGAAGAAAGAAATTATTTGCAAGATATGTGAAAATCTGTTTGTGTTTAGCATTTATTTTTCTTTCAAGTTTCAATTTTGAGGCTCATGTATTTTTGTTTTAGGGTAAGAAGGAGCAGGAACTATTTACAGTGCTAGTACATAGCTCTAGTATTTATTATTTATGATAATGTACTTGTGTTTTACTTTGTAATTTAATACTTAATTAGAACCCAAACTATATGAAGTTACCTGTCCACTTACAAATTTCTGTCTGGTAGAAAAGATAATGACAAAGGTAATGTTTTATTGCCCTGTAGACATTTACCTGTTTGGTTTCTAACTCAGTAAACATTTCAGATTCCCTTTTCTGGTGAATTATATAACCCCTGTTCTGCAATATGCTTGTTGAACCAGCCTTATTATCTCAAAGGTTTCCACATTAACTAAATAAGTAATTAATATGTTCATTCTACATTTTCATCAGTTTTTTTTCTGAAGATTATACTTCAATAGGCTGATGGAATTCTATGCAGTATGTAGAAAAGTATTAATGACCAATCAAATAAAAATAAAAAGCCTTAGATAGATATTTCTAAAAGAAGCATAGCTCATTTTTTGTAAATGAAGGTGTTAAGTTATATAATAGCTGATATATTTATTTCTGTGAAAACAAAACTTAATTATCCCATGTATGATATATATGTGTTTCTTTGCTTTTTGGAAATACCAACTTCTATTATTTCAAATACCTTAGTTAAAATGATGAAATATTAAAGCTGTAAGAGTACAAAATTACACCAAGTTTTCGCCCTTCAAAATTTCTTTCTCATTTTAAATATCAATCCAAAGAAAAATCAAACTCTAGTAAGATGTCTTTTTAAAATGTAATATTATATCAGAAACAATGATGCCTCCTTGAAAACCATTGCCCTCAATTATGTTAGAAGAAGAAAGCATTGGTTTAAATAAAAAACTGCATGATTATGATCATTAAATTCCTGCTATATCTTAAACTGAAGGATATTAACCAGAAAGCTGATAATACGCAATTAACAATTGTTCCATTGAGTTCAGATTTTTTTGTGTGCATTAGAGTACCTAATTTTATGCCAGACATACAGCCAGCCTTCACTAATATGAGTTTCCTCCAGCCCTCCCCACCTCATTCTACCGTTCTTTTACTTTTTAAATTTTCATACAGTACAGTTAATTTTTTGTCTACCATTATATGAATTTTAACACATGTATAGATTCATGCAACCACTATCACCATAATCAGGATAAAGGAAAGTTCCATCAGTGTCCAAAATTTCCAGTTCTATCCCTTTATTATCATATTCTCCATCCATCCCTAATTACTGATTTGTTTTCAATTATAGTAGTTTTGTGTTTTCATAGTCATATCAGTAGAATCCTATGCTATACAACCTTTTGAAACTACCTTTTTCTCTCAGAATAATGACTTTATATTCATCCAAGTTGCTGTATCAATAGTTTATTCCTTCTTTTTGCTGAGACATATTCAAGATACTATTGCAAAAGAACAGTTCTTAAAGGAAATTAAGTGTTTAGTGCTATAAATTTATCTCTTAGCATTGCTTTAGCTGTCCCACAAATCTTGACATTTTGTGTTTTCATTTTCATTCAGTTTAAAATACTTTCAAATTTCCCTAGAGCATTTCTTGTTGACAAATGGATTAATTAAAATATGCTGTTTAATTTTCACTTCTTTTGAGATTTTTTTCTATTATCTTTTAGTCATTAGTGTGATGTTTAGTTCCATTTTTGTCAGAGGACATACTTTGTATTACCTCAATTGTTCAAAATTATTAAGGCTTACTTTATGAACCAGAGTATATTTCTTGGTTATTATTCCATGTGTACTTAAAAAGAATGTGTATTTGGCTCTTTTTGGGTAAAGGTTGTTATACAGATAATTGAATCCATTGGTTGACCTTGTTATTTAGCTCTTCTATGTCTTTGCTAATTTTCTGTTAGTTTTATCATTGAAAGAGGAGTGTTGAAGTCACCAACCATAAATGTGGATGTGTCTCTTTCTCTTTCAAGTTCTGATATTTTTCTCCTTTATGTATTTTGAAGCTCTGTTGTTTGGTACAGACACATTTAAGATGTTTCTTCTTGATAGACTAACCCTTTTTGTCAGTATGTAATATCCCTCTTATGTCATTTTATTGTATTTGTTCTTAAGTTTAATTTATCTAATATTAATTTGATCACCTTGGTTTGTCATAACTATGGTTTACATATCTTTTGCCATCCTTTTACTTTTAACCTACCTGTATCATTATATTCAAAGTGAATTTCCAGGGTTTTCATTTGTGTAGTAGTTTACCTATACAGGCATACCTCAGAAATATTGTGGGTTGGGATTCAGACCACCACAATAAACCAAATATCACAATAAAGAGAGTCACACAAATATATTTTGCCATGCATATAAAGGTAATATTGAATCAATAGTTTAGTATATATATGTGTAATAGCATCCTGTCTAAAAGCAATATGCATACTTTAATTAAAAATACTTTATTGCTAAACATGCTAATGATCATCTGAGCCTTCATCAGGTAGTAATCTTGTTGCTGATGGAGGGTCTTGCCTTGATATTAAAGGCTACTTACTAATCAGGGTGGTGGGTGTTAAAGGTTGAGGTAGCTATGGCAATTTTTTAAAACAAGAAAACAATGACTTTCGCTGCATTGATTGTCACTTCCTTTTTCTGCAGCATGCAATGCTGTCTGATAATGCTTTACCCACAGTAGAACTTCTTTCAAAACTGGAGTCAATCCACTCAAATCTATCACTCCTTTACCACTAAGTTTATTTCACATTCAAAATCCTTTGTTGTTGTTTCAACAGTGTTCACAGTATCTTCACCAGGAGTAGATTCTATCTCAAGAAATCACTTTCTTTGTTCATCTATAAGAAGCAACTCCTTACCCGTTCAAATTTTAGCTCAGGATTGTAGCAATTCAGTTATATTTGAAGGTTCTGCTTCTAATTCTAGTTTTCTTGCTATTTGCACCACACCTCCAGTGACTTTCTCCACAGAAGTCTTGAACTTCTCAAAGTCATCCAAGAGGGGAAGCAAGTTCTCCCAAACTCCTGTTAGTTGATATTTTGACCTCCTCCTATAAATTACATTCTTTATTATATCTAGAAGGGTGAATCCCTTCCAGGAGGTTTTCAAAATACTTTGCACAGACCCATCAGGAGAATCACAATCTATGGCAGCTATAGTTTTACAAAATGTATTTCTTGATTTGAAAAAATTCAAATTACTCCTTGATCCATGGACTACAGAATAGGTGTGTTATCAAGCAAGAAAATATCATTAATTTCCTTGTGCATCTCCATCAGAGACCTTGAGTGACCAAGTGCATTGTCAGTAAGCAATAATATTTTGAAATGAATCTATTTTTCTTAGCAGTAGGTCTCAACAGTAGGTTTAAAGTATTCAGTAAACCATGCTATAAACAGATGTACTATCATCCAGGCTTTATTATTCCATTTATAGGGTACAAGCAGAGTAAACTTAGCATAATTCTTAAGTGCCCTAGGATTTTCAGAATGGTCAATGAGCAATGGCTTTAACTTAAAGTCACCAACTGAACTAGCCTCTAAGAAGAGAGTCAGCTTGTCCTTTGAAACTTTGAAGCTAGGCATTGACTACTTTTCTCTATATATGAAAGTCCTGTATAGTCCAATATAAGGTTGTATTGTCCACATTGAAAAACTGTTTACTGCAGCCATCTTCATCATTTATCTTAGACATTTTCTTGATACCTTCTTCCAGCTTCTACAGCAGCACTTGTTTCTTCTCCTTGTGCTTTTATATTATAGAGATGACTTCTTTCTGCTATCTTCCAACTTTTCTTCTCCTCACTTTCTCAGCTTTCATAGAAATGAACAGAGTTAGAGTCTTGCTCTAGATTACGCATTGGCTTAAAGGAATACTGTGACTGGTTTGATCCTCTATCCTGACCACTCAAACTTCCTCCATGTCAGTACTAAGTTGTTTTTTTTTTTTTTTTTTTTTTGTCTGTTTGTTTTCTTATCATTCCTATGTTCCCTGGAGTAGCACTTTTAATCTCCTTCAAGAACTTTTTCTTTGCATTCCCAACTTGGCTTATGGTTTTGCTACAAGTCTAGACTTTTGACATGCCCTCCTCACTAAGTTTAATTATTCCCAGGTTTTGATTTAAATCAAGAGATATACCACTTTTCACTTAACACTTGGAAGCCATTGGATTGGTATTGATTGGCCTCATTTCAATATTTTTGTGTCTCAGGGAATAGGGAAGCCCAAGCATAGGAAGAAACACAGGGAAATGGCCAGTAAGTCCTTGGAACAGTCAGAGCACACACAATATTTATCTAAGTGTCTTGTGGCGCTTCAAAACAATTGCAATAGTAATATCAATCATCACTGATCACAGATCACCATATAGATGTAATAATAATGACAAAGTTTGAAATGTTGTCAGAATTATCAAAATACGATACAGAGAAACGAAGTGAGCAAGTGCCGTTGGAAAAATTGGTGCCGATAGACTTGCTTGATGCAAGATTACCACAAACCATTAATTTGTATAACACTCAATATATATGAAGTTTGATAAAGTAAAGCACAATAAAACAAGGTATGCCTGATTAACAAAGGAAAGGACAAGAGGAAAAGCCAATACAGTGTTTCATGAATATGGAAGCAGCACAAAAACTACAAAAATTTTACCTTCAACAATTTGCACCTGCAAATGGCTAATTTTTCCTACAATTAGAACTTTTATCTTTAAAATTAATGAATCATAGCTGTAATTATTTTTATACACTATCTTTGCACCCTCAACTAACTCTGGGTACAGAAAAAAATTTCCCCATAAGCATGTAAGTACGATAAAGATTTTATCGTTGAAGAGGATTCCTTGCTTGTTCTTATGGTATAAATGTATATTATACTTATATTCTGATAGTATAGGGATTAAAATGTAATAAAAGAGAGAATTTTTAATGTATTCCCCCCAGTTAAAAAATAAATGTTTACTGCACTCCAGCCTGGGTGACAGAGCGAGACTCCGTCTCAAAAAACAAACAAACAAAACAAAACTATATATATATATAATGTTTAAAAAAGTAAATTGTTTTCTCTATGGAAAATTGTTCATATCTACTTAATCCAGTCTTCTTTCTTATTTTTGTTTTTCATACAAATATTTACCTTCAAGTACACTTTTAAAATGTTTTATGTTTAAATATTCTCAGCAGCTTAATGTTCAATAATGTGTGTGTATATATATATACATATATTCCTTTTTTTGTCTATCTTAACTTCTTTTGCTTTTTATAGATCTTCCCATTTTCCTAGCAGACGTATTTTTAAAAACCATCTGTGTATTGCTTATACAACTCTTTGCATTCCTCCTTAATCATATTGGCCTGTTCTGTCCTTTTCCATCTTTAGACTTAATTAAGCTGTGTTGCATTGAATTTTTTATGTTACTTGAATATTTCAAGTTTCCGTGCATAGCGTAACAAAAATCTTTATGCAATACACTCAAAAGTCCTATGGACAGCCCAGTTTCTCCTCAAAGTCACCTTCCCTAAAATCACAGGATGCTGCACTGCTTCTTTTATGCTCATATATCTCTTCATATTAGATGAAGAAAATTTCAACATTTTAAACACAACTGCTTCCTTCTCCCTCCAAATATCTTGGAAGAGTTTCTATCTCACATAATTTAAGAGAGAAAGCCTCGGCCGGGCACGGTGGCTCACGCCTGTAATCCCAGCACTTTGGGAGGCCAAGGCGGGCAGATCACGAGGTCGAGAGATTGAGACCACCCTGGCCAACATGGTGAAACCCCGTCTCTACTAAAAATACAAAAAAAAATTAGCCAGGCATGGTGGCAGGCACCTGTAATCCCAGCTACTTGGGAGGCTGAGGCAGGAGAATCGCTTGAACCCGGGAGGCGGAGGTTGCAGTGAGCCGAGATCGCACCATTGCACTCCAGCCTGGGCAAAAAGAGTGAAATTCTGTCTCAAAAAAAAAAAAAAAGAGAAAGCCTCTCCTCAGTTTGTAAAATGTCCTTTTATATCACTGATATCTCAGACAATATCTGAGTGATTAAAAACCTTTGAGATTTAACTTCTAACCTATTTCGATCTTCTCTTACAAGTAAAAGTATTTTCTGATCTGTTTTCCCTCATTACCTTGTAGCTCTATAATAACCTGGATACTATTGCTATCACTATCTTCTGTGCTCTTATGTGTCAGCTAAAATGTTTGTATTTTTTCACTCTTTGTATATTCAGTATTCTTTTTTCCACTTTCATCACCCTACCTTATCATTATTTCCCCATTTCTCTAGTTGATTTTTTTCTTGAGTTTTAAATTTTCTCATTTTTTTATATTGTTGAAAATTGGAAATATCCAGTGAAAATCAAGCAGTGTTGAGTTGGGGTCTTTATATATATATAGCTTAGATTAACTATCATTTTTCTTATTTACCGTTTTAGTTTCGAACTGCTATATCTGCAGTGGAATGTTAAAGTTTTAGAGGGTAAGAACTGTGATTTTCTATGCAGAACATGCAATTAACTGTTTTATGCACCATATATTTGCAAGACAATAAATAAAAATAAACATTGCTTAAGGTAACTGTTATTTGGATTTAAATAGTCTTCTGAAATGTTATTGATAATAACTATTATGTTGCCCCTTTTCAAACAACTTAAGCTTTCTAACAAGGGAATAACAAAACTGTAACACTGGCAAGTCTTAGAAACATCAGCCAAATATTGGTGGGGTGTTTGTTTAGCCAGATTAATATTTAGAATCACTTTCATGACTACTCTGTTATACTTTGAGAGTTTAACAGATATTACCACTTTGAAGTTTTATACAGTCTAACTTTAATATGAGTCTTGCCTACCAGGCCATTTTCCATAATGGCAAGAAATCTATCTGCCCACTTTCTGCCAAACACTCTAAAGTTTGCATATATTTTCTCTGAAATTATCCTATTTGCTTAAAAATTACCCAAAATATTCCACTTAAGGACTGCATAATCTATGACTCATCCCTAAAATCTAACTTGTGCATGAATCATATCGCAACTGGTTTATTTTGAAAATAAATCAAAACTAAACAACAACATCAATACATCTTTTCCACATTTATAAACAATGTTTGAAATGCTAAATTTCCATCTCTCTATTCTAGCATTGACAACGTAAAGGCACATTTTCTGCCTAATAATGGAAGTTTTTAAAACCTAAAAAAAATTCTGTAGGTTGTGTTTGCTAGGTTCTTGTAGAATCTTGGGAGGTGGAAGGAGCTCATGTAGGTGAGACATAGAAGAAGCTGGGCAACCCTACATCCCTGATTTATGTCTAGGTTCTCCTCCTGCCTCTCCCAGTTGTTAAAAAGACAAGAGTACATGTATGTATACTGAGTAATAGCAGAAAAGGGCAAAAGGAGATTGTTTGCCTTATGAAAAGTGGAGTGCTTTATTAGTGACCTTCCAGGCCTGAAGGAGCGAAAAAGGTCTACAATTTGTTTTTGTTCTGAGATTCAATTTCCTTAATGGCTTTAGGTCTGGTTAACGTCATGTTTTTCTGCTCACTAACTCATCTGTTTGCTTTTAGAAATAACTTGCATTTTTTTCTATAATAAAATATGTATAGTCATTGATCTTGAAATGGTCATTTATGACAAAGAAGTTCACTGCAACTGGCTACCAAAATTTTGGAGAGGTATTAAAAATTGTAAGCACTGCGGAAGCAGGGAAGTTACTTGGGCTGATACAAGCATGTGCTGTAGAACTAGAAATTGCAGGTTGCAATTGAACATAGGAAAAATTAGTTTGAATGTCAGGAAAAGTTGTCATCTCAGAGATTTAATTAGGTAGTGAAATAGTTTCCCAGAAGAAATGGCAGAAATTTATTGCTGAAGCTATTTAATATTGGCCTGGACAAAGCACTAGGGAATATATAGAAGGGGGCAATCCTTCACAGATTCTCCAGGATTGATGGAGATAGCAATTGGTCTTTTGCATTTCTAATGTTCATGACCATTATTCTAGCATTTCACTTCATAATGCTAAATAAATGTGTTCTCCTCACCATTGTAAACCTGAAAATCAGAACATTACGTGATACTCACAGGGATAGCCACAGCTATGTTTTGAAAACAGTGATCCAAGCTGAATATTCCCATTTACTTTATTAGCCACACAGCTGTTTTCTTTCTTTCTTCCTTTCATGATTGGGCAGAAAGAAAAAATCTCCCAGGAAGCTTCTGATGAGCATTTCATTTTTTTCCTCTCATCTGTATGTGAGGACCAGAAATTTTCCTTCTTTTCTTTTCTTTTTTCTTTCCTTCCTTCCTTCCTTTCTTCTTTCTTTTTTCTTTCTTTCTTTCCTTTCCTTCCTTCCTTCCCTCCCTCCTTCCTTCCTTCCCTCCTCCCTCCCTGTCTGTCTTTCTTTCTTTCTTTCTCTTTCCTTCTTTCTCCTTCTTTCTTTCTTTTTCTTTGTTTCTTTCTTTCTGTCTTTCCTTCCTTCCTTCCTTCCCTCCCTCCTTCCCTCCCTCCTTCCTTCCTTCCCTCCTCCCTCCCTGTCTGTCTGTCTTTCTTTCTTTCTTTCTTTCTTTCTTTCTTTCTTTCTTTCTTTCTTTCTTTCCTTTCTTCTTTCTTTCTTTTCTTCTTTCTCTTTTCCTATTTTGAACAAATAATCATTTCTTTCAATAGCTCATCTACTGTTCATTTTTCATCTGAATAAGGGTCCAAAAAAGGGATTTTTTGATCTTTGGCTCTCTCGCAAAGCCCCCCCTGGGTATGCTCATAATCATTACATTTAGGATTCTGGTTTAGCAACTCTTTATTCTGTTCGGTCTGTGAATAAGAGAGGGAGGAAGTAGAATATGAAACTAGATGAAATGCTACTGATAAATATTTCTTCAATAAGACTTTACAGTCAAATCAATAATTCTGGTTTATGTGAAGTACGTGAGTATGCTTCTCTTGAGATTATGTATAAGTATTAGTCCGTTTTCATGCTGCTGATAAAGATGTACCCAAGACTGGGAAGAAAAAGAGGTTTAATGGACTTACAGTTCCACATAGCTGGGGAGGCCTCAAAATCATGGCAGAAGGCAAGGAAGAGCAAGTCATATCTTACATGGATGGTGCAAAGAGAGAGCTTATGCAAGGAAACTCCCATTTTTAAAACCATCAGGTCTTGTGAGACTCATTCACTATCACGAGAATAGCACAAGAAAGACCCACCCGCATAATTCAATCACCTCCCACTGGGTTTCTCCCATGACACGTGGGAATTGTGAGAGTTACAATTAAAGATGAGATTTGGGTGGGGATACAGCCAAACTATATATATTATTGTGTGTGTGTATATACACACACACACATACACACACACACACACACACACACACAATATTCCTTGACCATACTTGGTAGACTTGGAATGTATTTTATTCAGTTATCAAATTTCCTTCCTTTGAGTAATGATGTTAGAAATACATCCTGCACCCTAACTAGTATGAAACAAGGTAGATCTTACAGGCATATGATTTTCTAGTCAGTTTTTAGCTCTTCTCCATGGACATTTTTAGCCACTTTAAAATTCAGAGGAGGGGAGGGGCGCCCGCCATTGCCCAGGCTTGCTTAGGTAAACAAAGCAGCCAGGAAGCTCGAACTGGGTGGAGCCCACCATAGCTCAAGGAGGCCTGCCTGCCTCTGTAGGCTCCACCTCTGGGGGCAGGGCACAGACAAACAAAAACTCAGCAAAGAACCTCCACAGACTTAAATGCCCCTGTC
>NW_026652282.1:81864630-81907692 GCF_009828535.3 Hylobates moloch | reverse complement strand
ATGTTAGACCTAAAACCATTAAAATCCTACAAGAAAACCTAGGCAATACCATTCAGGACATAGGCGTGGGCAAGGACTTCATGTCTAAAACACCAAAAGCAATGGCAACAAAAGCCAAAATCGACAAATGGGATCTCATTAAACTAAAGAGCTTCTGCACAGCAAAAGAAACTACCATCAGAGTGAACAGGCAACCTACAGAATGGGAGAAAATTTTTGCAACCTACTCATCTGACAAAGGGCTAATATCCAGAATCTACAATGAACTCAAACAAATTTACAAGAAAAAAACAAACAACCCCATCAAAAAGTGGGCAGAGGACATGAACAGACACTTCTCAAAAGAAGACATTTATGCAGCCGAAAAACACATGAAGAAATGCTCATCATCACTGGCCATCAGAGAAATGCAAATCAAAACCACAGTGAGATACCACCTTACACCAGTTAGAATGGCCATCATTAAAAAATCAGGAAACAACAGGTGCTGGAGAGGATGTGGAGAAATAGGAACACTTTTACACTGTTGGTGGGACTGTAAACTAGTTCAACCATTGTGGAAGTCAGTGTGGCGATTCCTCAGGGATCTCGAACTAGAAATACCATTTGACCCAGCCATCCCATTACTGGGTATATACCCAAAGGACTATAAATCATGCTGCTATAAAGACACATGCACACGTATGTTTACTGCAGCACTATTCACAATAGCAAAGAGTTGGAGCCAACCCAAATGTCCAACAACGATAGACTGGATTAAGAAAATGTGGCACATATACACCATGGAATACTATGCAGCCATAAAAAATGATGAGTTCGTGTCCTTTGTAGGGACATGGATGAAACTGGAAAACATCATTCTCAGTAAACTATCGCAAGGACAAAAAACCAAACACCGCATGTTCTCACTCATAGGTGGGAATTGAACAATGAGAACTCATGGACACAGGAAGGGGAACATCACACTCCGGGGACTGTTGTGGGGTGGGGGAGGGGGGAGGGACAGCATTAGGAGATACACCTAATGCTAAAGGACGAGTTAATGGGTGCGGGAAATCAACATGGCACATGGATACATATGTAACAAACCTGCACATTGTCACATTGTGCACATGTACCCTAAAACCCTAAAGTATAATAAAAAAGAAAAAAAAAAAAAAAAAAATTCAGAGGAGTACCTCCATACCTGCCCCTTCACTGTCCTCCTAATAATAATAGGTAACAAAACAAAACATCATTCAATCTCTGCCAGACAATGTGTTAGTTCCTTTTCATGGATGATTTGCATGAAATCATCACAACCCTTGAGGTAAATATTTTTATTAACCTCATTTTCAGGAAAGTAACTTGGCCCAGGTCACACAGGTAGTAATAAGTAAAATTAAGCCTGGAATGCAGATAGTCTGACACCAATATACATACTCTTAAAACTGCCACACTGAAATGCTTATAGCCAGTGACTGAAATGCCCCTGAATGGGGAATAAGGATGCCTACACAATGCTCTGAAATCTGTGACTTTCAAGATCTTTAAGAATAAGTACCAATGAATTATCTTCAGCATGGTATTGTATGCCACAGTGATATGCATAGAGAATCAAAAAGCAAGACAAATTCTTTGAATATTTGATACTCAAATTCTGTAAGTCCATTTTTCCCACAGATTTAGTTTCCAATGTCTACAAGAGATTCAAGTGGACTACAAGTTGGTAAGTTTGCATTAACGAGATGCTAGTATCCAAGTCTAATGATTTGAAGACATTTAAGACTCTCCTAGCTCTTGAAAACTAACAAAGATAACTGCTCTCTTAGTCAGAACTTTCAAATCCTGACATAATTCTGCAAAATGTAATTAGGTCACCACCAAGACATTTTTTTTTCAAATCAGAATAACCTCAATTCCCTTAACCTATCATTATTATATATACTTTTGAACTATTTGAGGACAATAGATAGATACTAAGTTAAGCATAAGTGTCTTTCCTAAGGAATAGTGTACGTAGAAATAAACAGAGCCTGGCAGAGTCTAATGAGGACTTTATATATAGAGAGAATCATCTTTGCTATTCTGCTCCTTATTTCCATTCTTTCAATTATTTATGATATTCTAATATATACAACTTTTTATTATTTCTAAGAATGCATTCACATTGCTTGGATCATAATCAATTCCATAATTTAAATTTAAAATACTTGTTTTGTAATATGTATTACTAATATATGAAGGTTACAGAATATCTAAACATGGGAAACCGGATATGCTTCATACTCAAATTTGTTATTATTATGCAGTGAATATTCTAACCTCTTTTTAATCAGCAGAAAGTGCTAGAAGTAATATCAGTCTAAGGGGAACAAACTAATTAGCAATAATGATAGTGGCCGAGAGCATACCTTGAAGCTGTTTTTTTTTCTTCTGTCAATACCAAAGAAAACAATAATATCAAATGATAAAGGTAGCTTTGAGGACTTGAACACATTTTCACCAGAAGCAAAGAAACATTACTAATTGGGTAGTTGGAGACAAGAAGTCAGTAAACTCTTATAAGAAATTTATGTACATAAAATAATTTTCATCTTTTGGTCATGTGTTTGTCAGGCCAGGTAATTTTGAAGGGTTGTCGCTAATCAACAGTCTAATTTAAAGTGAAAGATCTGAAAATGCTAGATAAAAATGTGATTAAAAAGTAAAGAATCTGTGAATATTTATTTCCATTTGCTCTTGTTGGGAGAAATTTCAAAACATCACCCTCCCAGAAAAGAATGGATTAGATTTAGTGAAAGCTAAACACCTCATTCTAAATGTCATACAGACAGAAGCTATAAGCAAAATTCTGTGAGCTAAATTATTACTCTATCACAAATGGGACTGAGTGCCTACTGGAACCAGAAATCAAGGTGGATCCACAGAGTTTAATATAATGCTGGGAACTGTAAAAGTTAGGATATAGTCAGGAGTCTTTCTGAATTAGTGTACAGGACCAAAACGGAAAAAGTAGAATCATAGTGGAACTATCATTCAAAAGAAGTTAATAGAAGAAAAGTACTAATAAAATATATTTATTCATGGTTCAAGCAGAGTTAAAATGCAGAGAGGCCAGGCAGGAAGTGGAAAGAAATGTCTGTGAATATAAGCAACCAGCATGTTTGATATGAATGGAGTTGGAGAAATGATGTAAAGAAATCTTCAACATTGTAGAATCTTGGGTTTGGGATTAATTTTGTTAGAAAGGGTAAGGAGTTTCCTTACAAAGACAAATTGCAAGGCTCTTTATAGGCTTTCTGATAAGTCAGAATATAAGGTTCAATTATGATGGAGATCAGTTAACTGAGCTACAAGGATTAGAAGAATGCTACGGCTAGGAATTTTAGCAGGTCATTATAATTCCATCTGTACTTCTGGTACTATTTTCCCTGTATCTTGTCTTGGGTACATCAGCCAGCCTGGTACGTAACACTACTGCACATCCCAATAATCCTGCTTGTTCATCTTCTTCAGAGATTGGGCCAGTAGGCCACACTTGATGACTCTTCTTAGAGGGATATTGTAGCAGCTTTGCTCTTACTTGACCTTCCAGTAGTGTAAAAAGCCCCATACTGATCTTAATTTATAAAATGTTAATCTTCTTCCAGGGTTGATACCTAAATCAACTAATTGCACTCTCTGAGTATACTACTTACCATCACAACTTAATACTGGATATGTCAGAAAGTCTCAGGGCTAGCAGAAAGGGTTTTAGCACACTGAGCTACACAGAAGCAAAATACCAAATTTCTATTTTAAACTAATACATTTTCTAAATATCTTTTAACATGTATGTCAATAAACTTTTGTATATTGATTATATACTTAGCAACTTTGCAAAACTTTTATGAACTCTAATAATTTGAGGTTTTTTTGAGTTTTCATGTAGGCAATATCATCATTAGCCTTTTGTTTGCTCTTATTTATTTCTAAATTTTTCATTGCCTTTTATTTTTTTAGCCAACTGGCCAGAATCTCTGAAACAATGTTCAAAAATATGGTGAGTCTTGTTCTTAATTTTAAGAAGAATGCTTTTAAGATTTCATGACTGTCATGCTAGCTCTAAGTTTTTGGAAGATATCTTTTATCCGTTTAAGAAAATCCCCTTCTACCAATAAGCTACTAAGATTTTTTCTTTTATCACAAATGATTATTCACTTTATTTAATAAATTTCCCAAATTTTTAAAGATGATTATGAGTTTTTACTTCTTTCTCTTTATATGTAAATTACATTAATAGATGTTGAACTGTCCTTTCATTCCTGGACAAATGCCCCTTCATTCCTGAACAAAGCCTAATTTGTTCACAAACGTGTTATTTATTAATACATTATTATATTTAATTTGCTAATATATTGTTGAGGATTGTTATCTCTCTATGTTTATAAGTGTGTTTGGCCTGCAAATTTTCTTTCTTATACTGTCTTTTTCTGGTTTTGGTGTCGTGGTTATGCAATTTTCATAAAGAGCTTTAAGAAGTATGCCATTTTTTCTCTTTTTTTGAAAGTTTTGTTAAGTACGTTCTTTGAATGCTTGTCAGAATTTGTCCGTAACAACTTTTGATCATTCATATTTGCAATTCTTATGTATTTAAGTTTGGTAACTTATTATTTTTTCTTGGATTTTCTCTATTTTACCTAAGTTTCAAATTTATTAACAAAAGTTTCTTCAGAATATTGTCTTCTATTTTTATTTAGCTACGTTTTTATTTTATTTCTAATATCAGTTATATGTATCTTCTCCTTATTTTTCTTCTTCTTTAAAGAGCTTGTTTAAAGTCATTAGTGTTTTCAGAGAATCAACTTTTGTGTTTACTGATTTTTCACTATTGCAACCTTATTTTCTATTTCATCAATTTCTCTTCCCTGTTTTTTTCTTATCATTTTCTTTCTTCTGCTTTCCCTGGTTTCATTAAGTTGATATTTATTTGTCTTTGAATGTTGATTTTAATGAGAATAAAATTATTGGCTGTCAATCATTTTTCTCAGTACTTTGTATACTTCATTTTACAGACATGGCTTTGTAGCTGATGTTCAGAAATCAGCTGTTAATCTAAGCTTTATTTCATTTAGATAATCTGATGAGATTGATATTGGATCTTCTCATACTAATCTTCATGATTATTAAAGTTTTAATATATCTTTGATAAATTCTGAATTATCTCTCTAGCTCTATTTCTTAACTTAAAATTTCTTTCTGCAGTGTTGTTAAATCTTATCATTATGCCATCTGTTGAGCATTTGATTTCGGTGATCATATATTTTTTATTTCTACATGTTCTACTTAGTTTTTTCTCATGTTGTTTTTTTCTTATCTGTTTACTCCCTTTTTATTTTAAGTACTTTATATAAACTTATATTTGGAATGTGAACTGAATTCAATATCTGTAATTATTATAAATTCTCTAGTTTCTTGTTTCTGCTGATTCTTACTTATTGTAACTTATTTCCTCATGTGCTTAGTAATTTATTTTTATTGTTATTTCATATTCCTTGTAATTTGATCTGGGGACTCATTGAAGCCTTTATTAAAATGTGTTCTTCCAGAAGGGGTGTGTACTTATTTTTATCATGTTCCTGGGGTCTTGTATTTTTTTCAGTCTGAAATTTTGGCTTAGAGTTTTCAGGCTATACGAATTGTGTGAATTCAATCTCCAAAGACATATGTGAGCAAGCTCATAATTAGGAAATCTGACAAGGTACATGGACATAGCCATTGAAAGTAATGCCCTTTGGGGACCTCAGCCTTATGGGGTTATCTAAATCAGACCTTGTTTCCCGTTTTAGTCCCGGGCTTTGGGGCCTGTTCTCTGTTCATGTAACTTGTTACATCCTAAGCTCTATGCTGCAAAGGATGAGACATACTGAAAGGAAAGACTCATTTCAGTTTTCTCTTATTTTAAAGAATGTGACCTCTTTTTTTTGTTTCTAGCTTATAAAGAATTTTGTTTCCTTACCTCTAAGTCATCTATGCAGTATGAAAAAATTAAAATATTAAACTAATATTTTTCCTTTATTTAATAACACAATAAAATACTGGGAGAATATTTTATTTATTTTTCCACTACTGGGTATGTATTCAAAGGAAAGGAAATCAATATGTGAAAGGGATACCTCTACCTCAATGTTTGTTGCAGCACTATCCACAACAGCAAAGTCATGGAATCAACTTAAGTGTTTATCAGTGGATGAATGGATAAAGAAAATGTGATGTATATACACAATGGAATACTAGTTGTCCATAAAAATAATGAAATCTTGTCTTTTGCAGCAATACGGATGAAACTGGAGGTAACTATGTTCAATGAAATAAGCCAGTCACAGAAAGACAAGTATCACATGTTCTCACTCATATGTGGGAGCTATAAAATTTGATCTCATGGAGGTAGAGAGTAGAATTATAGCTACCAGAGGCTGAGAAGGGTGTTTGGGTGGGGAAAGGGGATGAAGAGAGGTTGGTTAATAGCTACAAACATATAGTTAGATCCAAGGAGTAAGTTTCAATGTTCAATTACAATAGAGTGACTGTAGTTAACCACAATGTATTGTATATTTCAAAATAGCTGGAAGAGAGGATTTGAAATGTTCCCAACACATAGAAATGATAAATAGTTGAAGTGATGGATATCCTAAATACCCTGACTTGATTATTACACATTCTATGCATGTAACAAAATACCATATGTACTCCATATAAATGTACAGATATTATACAACAAGTTTTTTTTTTGAAATGGGGGACAAAATTATGTGACTAAGTAATAGTCACAGTATTGCATGTAGAGTCCTGTGTACCCTTCACTAAGCTTCCTCAAATGGTGACATTTTATATAATAGTTACATAACATTAAAATCAGCAAACTGACAGGGGTACATGTGTCATTGAGTATAGTTGGCCCTCAGTATCCATGGGTTCTACATCCTCAAAATGTACCAACTACAGGTCAAAAATAGTTTTTTAAATGACACAACAAAAATAATAGAGATATAAAATAATACAAAAAAATACAGTGTAACAACTGTTCACATAGCATTTGCATTGTTTTAGGTATTATAAGGAATCTAGTGATGATGTAAAGCAGGAGGATTTGCATAAGTTATATGCAAATACTATGCCACTTTATATAAGGGACTTGAGCATCCATGGATTTTGCCATCCATGGATACTCAGGGGTGACTGTATGTCCTAGAATTGCATTTTATAAATTAAAGTTACCAACTTTAGGCAAATCATTTAACGCAGTTACTTGCAAAAAAATGTAATTCATGAAGAAAATAAGGATTTCATTAAAAGATCTTTTTTTAGAAAATTTAAAATGTGAATATAATAAAGGTGCTGTCATTGTTTTAAAATTTTTGTATTTTATATTTTTATTGTTTTATCTTCTATGCATTCTCTTATATTGTTCTCCAGGGTCCGCTGTTTCCTGCCATCTTTTCTGCTCTTTTCTTGAGTATTTTCATTCATGCCTTTAAAAAAACCTTACACTGATGACTCCAAAATCTGCACCTCTAGCCCAACTTCATCCTGAGTTTCTGCCCTTAGTCTCTATTTTAGATATTTCTGAGGTACTTTCAATCAACATGTCACCAATGTATCGTCACTTATACTTTCCCTCCATATCCTCCTATATTAGTTTATTTTTACACTACTATAAGGAACTAGCTGAGACTGGGTAATTTATAAAGGAAAGAGATTTAATTGACTCACAGTTCTGCATGGCTAGGGAGGCCTCAGGAAACTCACAATCATGGCAGAAGGCAAAAGGGAAGCAAGGCACATCTTACGTGGTGGCAGGAGACAGAGAGAAAGAAGAAGGGAAGCACCACACACTTATCAAAACAACCACATCTCGTGAGAGCTCTGTCACAAGAATAGCAAGGGGCATGTCTGCCCCACCACTCAATCACCTCCCACCAGGCCACTCCCCAAACACCTGTGAATTATAATTCGAGATGAGATTTGGGTAGGGACACAGAGCCAAACCTGTATCACCTCCTTAACTTCCTTTAAAATGACTAATTTTACAACCTCTTTAGTAGTTGCCCTAACTAGGAATTTGGGCTTAGTCTTTTACTCTTTCACTCATTTCAATCCACGCTGATCTCAGAATCATTTCTAGTCTATCTATGACATGTCTCTCAACCTCTGTTTCATTTCCATTCTCACAGTTTTGTTTCATTCCCTATAATTTTACTTGTTCTATTAAAAAATTCATAAAGGATTCCTGGAATTCTATCTCCTCAATAATGTTACCAAGACAATTCTTTATACTGGCAAAAGAGTTATCTTCCTAAAACAATTATGATCTCATCATCCTTCTGCTTAATGATTTCCAATGGCACTGACTCTTCAAACTCTTCAGTTTGGCATACATGGCCCTTCACAATTTCAACCCAGTCAATCTCTTTATAGTGCCATTTTCTACCTCAAAAGCCTCTCCCTTTTCCTCAGCTGTGCAAACTAAATTCAAGCTGACTGGACTTCCTTGCATATGTCATTTCCCTTTACATCTTTAAGTCTTTGCACTTGTATTGAATGTTTTCTTTGCCGTCTTGTCTTAGAAAAATTCTATCTACCTCAAGACCCAGCTCATTATCACCTCCTTTATAAAGCCTTCCCAGACTTTTTTACAGTTATTTTCTCCCTTTTTTAGTTTTCCCACAACATTTTCTCCATGCCTGTCTTTTCGGTAGTTATCACATAGCATCTGTTTGATTGTAGTTGTCTCTTCCAATATATTATATCATTTCTGAGGCAGAGACCTTACTCAGCTTTGTTTTTCCAGCATTTCAGAGAAAGAAATGTTTATTAAATGAATAAATTTAAATTAAAATCCAAGAGCTCAAGGGATAATGCTTACTCTTTTATTCATACTTAATAACATGCTCATCCATGTGTATTTTATTTTGTATTGCCAATATATACATAATTCAATGAAATTCGCTTCCTTTTCTGGATTATTCACCTCCAAACATAGTCACATGACATGTTTAGTTTAATTAAAAAAACAGAATTTTATTTAAAAAAAAAAAACTAGCAAGACCTGCTTTTGTCTACTTTTTCCTCTTGAAATTACATTTCATTAATGGAACACTCATGAAACTACCTTTTAACTTTGGTTTTAATTAGTTGGTATTATAGTTACCAATTTAGCTTTGAGGGTATGTTGGTGTTATCGATATAATAATTAAATATGAAAAGATTAGTCTATTAAAAATATACTAATTGACTTCTGCCAAACATAACTAATTACAGCTGATTGGTCAAAATAGTATAAGCAGTAATTTTAATTACTTAACACTGGGTTACACATTTTATTACTTCACATAAGCATTTTTCTTTTTTCCTGAAAAAAATTAACTACTGCGTCATTCATGTTGATTTAATTTAGAACAAGAAAAATATGGAAACAGGTTTTATGTGTTGCTTGTTCAAATAATAGAATTAAGAGATAATGTCAAGAAAGCAGAATCCAGCCATGGATAAGAGTTTATTGTTGCAAACTATTATAAAGTGCTATTGAACAGGTTAACCATTTGGGGGGCAATTATATGCTACTTGAAAATTGTGTTTAAATTGCTTAAACTACCAGCTTACCTAGGAAACAGAACACTGACTTTTTTAATGAAAGCTTTTTAAAAACCTAGTATGAATCATAGATCTCTCTTCTTTTTACTGCTTGTCACTGAGATTTTATATATATATATATATATATATATACACACACACACATACACACATATATACACATGATCTATAGTAAACATTTTTTGAGCTGTTTCTTTTACATAAGTGGACATTTATATAACAGATTTCAATGCTGCTTTCTTCTCTGTCCATGATAGTTATCAAATATAGCTTCTGTTAAACTTTGGACTAATTTACCATAATCATAAAATTAAATTGATTGGGACATAAAATCATACTCTGTAAACACAGAAATAAGCACTAACTTTTCTGATTCTAGTAGTTGCTTAAATAATGTTCTTTTGCATACTGCTGGCTAAGTAACATAGCAGAATGACCCATGTCTTACCCGAAAAAGAGGCCAATAAATGACATTTTACTGAAGGAGAAATTATCAACAAGGATTAAGTACCAATTTTGTTAGCAAAGCACTGCCCTGAGCTCTGAGATAAAATCAGTGAGTAATAATTGTACCTGTCATGATATATAAAGAGTATAATCAGAAGAAAGGTACTTAACATTTACACTAAAAACCTGGAATTATGATTCAGCACTGGTTAATGTAAACTTGCTTTATATATGGCTAAATTTAAAGACTAAACCCAATGTTGGTACAAAGGTATTTTTTGGTATTAACTCTGTGGAGCACTCTTACCTTTGCTCTTAATTTTTGGCATCGACGGCTTATCTGCTTTTGGCTGAAATCCAAGTATTGATTTTAACCTACAAAAGCACTTTTTTGCTATAGGAGCTGGTTATCTTAGAGATCATCATTTTCCTATGTATCAAGGGGTGCTTCTTCCGGCAGTGCTAATATTTAATTTTAAGTTGTTAGTGTTAGTTGGACTAGGAGTCGACATGCCTACTTTAGAATATAATGTGCTGCTTTTCCTGCAGAAAACAATGTAAAGTCTATATGCTTAATGAGGCCTTGATTTGAAGAGTTTGCAAATGAAGCTCTCTTGTTTTATACTCACTAATAAAGTGTATGATTATTTGAAAAATCTATAAAAGCCTATAGAATGCCCAGAAATAGAACATGATTTAAAAAAACAAAAAAGTATTCTACCTTTTGATTAAAATAATTTTGCAAATTCCTTCTCTATTGTTATCTCATTTTAAAAAGAGTAACAAAAACTACATTTAACATATTATGATAAAACAAAACATGAGCTTTTCAACAATTCCAATAATTTCTTAAGGTCATTCTTTTAAACTGATGTAAACTTGTTATGTTTTTACAGCTTAAATGAATTTTCCATCATCTTTTTAGCTGAGCATTTAGTTTTGCTCCAGGCAAATCAATGAAAAATCATCCACTGAAAGATAAAATTTTGTTTATACCCATTCACAAGAGACTAGTTTGAAACACACTTCTGTTAGTAGGCTATAAAATCAAATGGCTATCATAAGGGTTATGCTCTTTTGTTCCTCCAAAAAGGTATCCTGCTTATATTTGAATGTAAACAAATTTTTAAACCAATAATTTAGGAATAATTTTTAAAGAGATTTCAATAAAATAATCTCATTTTAAAATGTGAAACTTACTTTAAAAATAAAGTTTTAATTATAAGTGTAGAAGTAATGCAGTATTAAGCTTGACAAATCTTTGAAGCACCAAGAAAAAACTGTTAACCTAACTTTGGACTTAAATGGAAAACAAAACAATTCAATTTATTTTTATACTAGCACTATCAAAAATAGCATATTACAAATCAAATTCAGAGTGCAACTCAGTAATAAAAGGAATGCTGAAAAGGAAAGTTCAAAAATGAACATAAACAGAAGTCATTCAACTGAATGAATAGCAACAAGAGTATAGCCAAATAAAGCATGTCACTGTCCTCTTTTTCAAAAATGTAATGTCTTTTCTTCACTCATTGTTTATCTCAGACCTATACAGCTTCATTTTGCAAAATCTCACCTCAATAATTACAGTGTAATGATAATAATAATAGCTATCTTTAAATGTGTGCATACTATATTTTAGATAATAGTTTAACCATTTTAAAGTATTTACTTATTTAATCTTTATAACAATCTTATGAGACAGACACTGTTGTCCTAATTTTACAGATATAGAAACTGAGACATTGAAAGATTACGTTGTTTTCAAGTGCATGGGGCAAGCTGTCAGTGGATCTACCATTCGGGGGTCTGGAGTACAATGGCCCTCTTCTCACAGCTCCACTAGGCAGTGCTCCATTGGGGACTCCGTGTGGGGGCTTCTACCCCACATTTCCCCTCTGCATTTCCCTAGTAGAGGTTATCCATGAGGGCTCTGCCTGGCAGCAAGCTTCTGCCTGGACATCCAGGCATTTGCATACATCCTCTGAAATCTAAGCAGAGGTTCCCAAACTTCAATTCTTGACTTCTGTGCACCTGCCCGCTCAACACCACATGTAAGCCACCAAGGCTTTGGGCTTGCACCCTCTGAAGCCACAGCCTGAGCTGTACCTTGGCCCCTTTTAGCCATGGCTAGAGCAGCTGGGACATAGGACACCTAGTCCCTAGGCTGCACACAGCAGAGGGGTCCTGGGGCCAGCCCAGGAAACCATTTTTTCCTCCTAGGTCTCTGGGACTTTGATGGGAGGGGCTGCCATGAAGGTCTCTGACATGCCCTGGAGATATTTTCCCTATTGTCTGCTTGATTAACATTTGGCTTCCTGTTACTTATGCAAATGTCTGCAGTCAGTTTGAACTTCTCCCCAGAAAATGGGTTTTTCTTTTCTGTTGCATCATTCGAGGCTGCAAATTTTCCAAACTTTTATGCTCTGCTTCTTCTTGAATGCTTTGCCACTTAGAAGTATCTTACCCCACATACTCTAAATCATCTCTCTCAAGTTCAGAGTTCTACAGATCTCTAGGGCAGGAGCAACATGCTTCCAGTCCCTTTGCATAGCAAGAATGACCTTTTCTCCAGTTCCCAATAAGATCCTAATCTCCATTTGAGATCACCTCAGCCTGCACCTTATTGTCTATATCACTATTAGCATTTTAGTCAAAGCCATTCAATAAGTCTCTAGGAATTTCCAAACTTTCCCTTATCTTTCTATCTTCTGAACCCTCCAAACTGCTCCAAACTCTGTTAACAGTTTCAAAGTCACTTCCACATTTTTGGGTATCTTTACAGCAGTGCCCTACTACCCAGTACCAATTTACCGTAATTATCTGTTCTCATGCTGCTAATAAAGACATACCCAAGACTGGGTAATTTATAAAGAAAATAGGTTTAATTCACTCACAGTTCCACATGGCTGAGGAAGCCTTACAATCATGACAGAAGGTGAAGGGGAAGCAAGACACCTCTTACGTGGAGGCAGACATGGAAGTGTGTGTGCAGGGGAACTCCCCTTTATAAAACCATCAGATCTGATGAAACTTATTCACTATCATGACAACAACATGGAAAAACCCGCCCCCATGATTCAATTATCTCCTACCGGGTTCCTCCCACAACATGTGGGAATTATGGGAACTACAATTCAAGATGAGACTTGGGTGGGGACACAGCCAAACCATATCACTAACAATCTTGGTGAAGTTTCAGGACTCTGTAAAGTTATACCTTCCAAACAAACCTACCTTATCATACACTTATCTCTTCATTTTTTTAATTGTTCTAAAATATTTTACTTATATTTTTACACTGTCTGTAGCAGTCATGTCATTGAATGCTGCTTTGTACTATGCCTTGTACAGACTAGTTCTCAAAACATAAAGCTCAGTTAAAATGTCATTTCTTTATAGAGGCCTGCCTCCATTATTATTCTAGCTCAAGTAGTCAAGAGCCCATAAGTTATCATTTTATTATCTATTTTGTTTTCCTCTTTGTGCTTATCACTATCTGAAATTGCCTTATTAATGTGTTTATTATCTATTGTTTCCCACCAGAATATTCGGGCTGTGGCTATATCTAATATATATATATATATATATATATATATACACACACACACATATACACACACACACACACACACACACACACACACATATATATATTCAGCACTAGAACTTGTCTGACATACAATATGTGTTTAAGACAAGAAGCATAATTACAGCCAGGTGCGGTGGCTCACGCCTGTAATCCCAGTACTTTGGGAGGCTGAGGCGGATGGATCACGAGGTCAGGAGATCGAGACCATCTTGACTAACACAGTGAAACCCCTATCTCTACTAAAAATAGAAAAAAAAAAAAATTAGCCAGGCGTGGTGGTGGGTGCCTCTAGACCCAGCTACTCAGGAGGCTGAGGCAGGAGAATGGTGTGAACCTGGGAGGCAGAGCTTGCAGTATGGCACCGTCCATCTGGATTAAAAAGATAAAACGAACTACAATGAGTATGAAGTCTCAGATTGCTAGGCAAACCCAAATTAATACTTTGTCATTTACGTTTAGTTGCATTTATTTCTTTTTACTCTTTGATTCTTTTAAAAAACCATAATACATTTTCAACTTCATTGTAATATAATTAGAATACAAAATAAATCATCCATTTAATTATATATTTCAATGTACTTTGACAAATGTATACACTTGTGTAAACACCAAACCTATTGTATCCCTTTGCAATCAATTGTCCCCACCTCTGTATAAGCATCAACTAATAAGATTTCAATCACCATAGGTTATTTTCGCTCCTTCTAGAACTTCATTTGTAGTGTGTAATTTTTTGTTTCTTACTTCTTTGCTCAGTTTAAGGTTTTTTAAGACTTTCATGTTATTGAAGATATTGGTGCTCTGTTGGTTTAGTGCTGAGTGGTATCACATTGTACAAATATACCACAATTGACTGCTTCCAGTTTTGAGCTATTATCAAGAAAGCTGCCATGGACATTCATATAAAAGTCTTTTGTGGACATAGGTTTTCATTTCTTTAAGTGTGTAAGAGTAGCTTTGTTGAATCATACAGTAAGAATCTATAAAATATTTTCCAAAATGGCTGGACCATTTTGCATCCCACCAACAATGTATGAAGCTTTCATTTGTTACAAATCTTCACCAACAAATAGTTTCATCAGACTTTTAAATTTTACTTTTTCTAGTGTGTGTGTAATAGTGTCTCATTGTGGTTTTGATTTAATTTTTCTAACCAGTACAGTTATTTACCATATTTTTGTGTGCTTATTCGTCATTCATAACTACATTTTAATATGTAAGGTATCTGTTCAAATCATCGCCTTTTAAAATACTGGGCTGTTTGTCTTTGTAGGAGGCAAAATAATGTTCCCTACAAGATGTCTACATCCTAATCCCCAAAGCCTTTATATACCTTACGTAGAGAAAGGGGCTTTTCAGATGTAATTAAGTTAAAGATCTTCAGATGGATAGACTATTCTGGAGGACCCAATCTAATCACAAGTTTGACCACAGAAGCAAAGGAGAGAGAGAGAAAGAGAGAGATGAGGGAGACAGACAGAGAGAGAGAGAGAGAGAGGTTTAAAATGTTTGGCTGTTGTACTTGAAGGGCAGAAAGTGGCCGTATGATAAGAAATTTAGGTGGCCTCTATAAAAACTGAAAGAAGGCAAAAATCAGATTCTCTGATAGAGCCTCCAGGAATGCAGTCCTGCTGACACCTTGACGTTAGGACTTCTTATCTCTAGAATGTTAACATAAATAAATTTATGTTTTTATGCCACGAAGTTTATGGTAAATTTTTTTTTTTTTTTTTTTTTTTTTGAGACAGAGTCTCACTCTGTTGCCCAGGCTGGAGCACAGTGGAGCGATCTCGGCTCACTGCAAGCTCCGCCTCCCAAGTTCACACCATTCTCCCACCTCAGCCTCCTGAGTAGCTGGGACTACAGGCACCCACCACCACGCCCAGTTAATTTTTTTGTATTTTTAGTAGAGATGGGGTTTCACCATGTTAGCCAGGATGGTCTCGATCTCCTGACCTCGTGCTCCACCTGCCTCGGCCTCCCAAAGTGCTGGGATCACAGGCCTGAGCCACCATGCCCGGCCAGTTTATGGTAATTTTTTACAATAAGAAGCAAATCCATCTTATTATTGAGTTGTAAAAACTCTTTATATATTCTGGACACAAGTCTTGTGTTTAATATATGTAATGCAAATTTTCTAGTCTGTGAATTGCCTTTTCCTAGTGTCTGGCTTGCCTCTTTATTTTCTTCATATAACTTTTTGAGGAATGAAAGTTATAAAATTGTGATGAAGTCCATTTTCTTTTTTGATTATTGCTTCTGTCCCTTGTCTAACCAATCTTTGTCAATCCCAAAGTTATAAAGATATTCTATTGTTTTCTTCCAGATATTTTTAAGTGCAGGTTTTTTTGAACTTTAAGTTCCCTTGTACATGTGCAGGTTTGTTATATAGGTAAACCCATGTCATCAGGGTTTGTTGTATAGATTATTTCATCACCCAGGCTTATGTTTAGCTATATGATCCATTTTGAGTTAATGTTCCCACATGATGTGAGGTAGTAACCAAAAGGCCATAGACAATATATAGAGAAGTGAACATGGCCCACGTCCAATAAAACTTTATTTATGAACACTAAACTTTGAATTTCATACAAATTTCACATGTCATGAAATATTCTTTTTTTTTCAGCAATTAAAAATGTAGATTAAAAAAACATTCTTAGCTCACGGGCTATACAAAAATAGATGGCAGGCTGGATTTGGCACATGGGCCACATTTTGGCAACTCCTACTTTTTGCATTATATCTAAATAAGTTATAAAACCCACAATACAATCTTTTAAAATCTTTGCTTTAAATAGTCATACATATTTTAAGAAAATTAAAAGTAAAATATAATTTTTTCACATTTACCTACATACTTTCAATCTCTGGTGCTTGTCACTTCTGCTTAACATTCTGAATTTCTAACTGGTATCATTAGCCTTCATCCATAAAAAAAATTATTTAGCATTTCCTATAGCACAGGTCTGATAAAAACACATTATTTTTATATTCACTTGTCTGAGTATATCTTTAGTTTGCCTTAATTTTTGAGGTACATTTTTGTTTTATATGAAATTCTGGATTGAACTTTTTTCTGCTAGATATTTCTTCAAAGATGTTGATCTAATGCCTTTGGGCTCTATTGTTTCTGATGACAGATCAATAATAATTTAAATCAACTTTTATGACTATGTAATATGCTATTTTTTAGAGTTTCAAAGTTTGGTCTTTATCTTTGTGTTTTACCACTATGACTATGATGTGCATAGATGTGATTATATTAGTATTTTTTCTGCTGGTGGTCATTGAGACTATTTTATCTATAAATTTATGTCTTTCACTACATTTGGAAAATTCGTATTTTCAAATATTTTTTCTGCTCTAATTTCTCTTTTCTCCACACTCTAGGTCTTCAATTGCATGTATGTTGAATCATTTGCTAATGTCCCATATTCCCCAAGGACCTTATTATTTTTTAAAATTGTTTCCCTTTTCGTTGTATTGAATAATTTGTATTTATCTCCCTTCAGATTCACTAACCTTTTCTTCAGTCATCTGTTTGTGAGTCCATCAGTGACTTTAAAATTTGCAATATTTTGATATTTTAGTTCTAGAATTTCTATTCTATTTGATTATTTTAAAAAACTTCTCTGCTGACACTTTTATCTTTCCAATTATTATAGGCCTATTTTACTTTGTGACCTGAGGCATATTTGTCATAGCTGCTTTAAAATTCTTCTATGATAATTGCAACATATTGATAATCTCAGTGTTGGTCTTTATTATTTATCTTCATACATAAAATTTGGGAATCTTCCTCTGGCTCTCCTTTATATGAGAACTGTCTTCTTACTTTCCATTTGCCACGCTAATCTCAAACTCTGTATTCTATTTCTTCAAGCCAGTAAGACACTTTTATTTGAATTTTAGCCACCAAATATAACACAGATAAAAGATGTAAAAAAAGGGAAACTCACCCAGTGCAATTACGATCTTCCAAGCTTCAACCCTCTTTGTTAACAATAATTCAAGAATCTGCATTTTCCAAAACAAATTTTGTTCTACTAGCAAATATAATAACAAAAGAGAATTTACATTTCCATGAACTAAAATTTATTCTTTAATTATATTACACAAATGTCAGTTTTAAATAATTTTTTTACCTATGTAAAATTGTAGAGTAGAGGTAGGAAAGCTCTAATATTACTGAAAGAACAGCTTTAGTGAACTTGATTTCCAGTGTGTTACAGTCTATCAGAGACAAGGAGAATCTGGATCGCCCAAAGCCAAGATTAATAAATGCCTTTAAAATCAAAGACAGGTTATGTCCTGAGAATTTCTTTGCCTTGGCTTAAGAGTTGAAAAATGAAGATGCTGCTTCTGTGAGTGGTTTTCCACTTAGGAAAGTATCTGAAATGCATTATTTCCAAGCTATTTTTACTCTCCATTTTATAAAGTTTTAAGGCAGTTGCTAATATTTGGAGAAAATTCACACACAATGCTTATATCTAAATATAAACTTTTTATTAGACTTTAATACATATAAAGAAAGATAATGCAGTATAATATTGAAAAAGTCTGATAATTAGCTAAACAATCATTTGAGGCTTAGAGCTTAGATGGAGGAGTATACAAGTACATTTTTCCTTCAGCATCACTCAGCTTGCATGGGTAAACAATAGTAGCATCCCTAGTCTACTTATGTCAACCCACTGTGCCTCATGGAGTATAACAGATCTTAAGATTTTTGGAGCCATCCATGATTTTTCTCCTGTTCTTTTTTCTGTAAGAAGCCTCTCTTCATTGGATTTTCTTCTCAGTCACTCCTTAAGGATATCCTTTGTCTCTTGATTCCTCAATTAGGTCTTTAAACTTAGTTGTGCTTTTATTCTATTCCCCAATTCCACCCATAGACCTGAAGATAACTTTGCATAATAAATTCTGTTATATTTGGAAATGTGTCTGAGTAAGGATTTTGAGTGGTGGATAAAGAGATGATGCTTTCTGATGTGGCTTGGCTGTGTCCCCACCCAAATCTCATCTTGAATTGTAACTCCTGCAATCCCCACGTGTCATGGGAGGAACCTGGTAGGAGGTGATTGAATTATGGGGGTGGGTCTTTCCTGTGCTATTCTCATTATAGTGAATGAGTCTCACAAGATCTGATGGTTTTAAAAACGGGAGTTTCTCTGCACAAGCTCTTTTTGCCTGCCACCAACCAAGTAAGATGTGACTTGCTCCTCCTTGCCTTCTGCCATGACTGTGAGGCTTCCCAAGCCACATGGAACTGTGAGTTCTCCATTAAACCTCTTTCCTTTGTAAATCGCCCAGTCTTTGCTATGTCTTTATCAACAGCATGAAAACAGATTAATACAGTAAATTCGTAAAAGTAGAGTTGGGCACTACTATAGATACCTGAAAATGTGGAAATGACTTTGGAACTGGGTAACAGGCAGGGGTTGGAACAGTTTGGAGAGCTCAGAAGAAGGCAGGAAAATGTGGGGAAGTTTGGAACTCCCTAAAGACTTGTTGAATGGCTTTGACCAAAATGTTGATAATGATGTGGACAATGAAATTCAAGCTGAAGTGGTCTTAGATGGAGATAAGGAACTTCTTGGGAACTGGAGATGACTCTTGTTATGTTTTAGCATGTTAAAAGCATCCAGTTTTATAAAGGAAGAAGAGCATAAAAGTTCAAAAACATTGCAGCCTGGCAATGCGATAGAAAAGAAAAATCCATTTTCTGAGAAGAAATTTAAGGCAGCTGCAGAGATTTGCATAAATAAAGAGGAGCCGAATGTTAATTCTCAAGACAATGGTGCCCTGTGTTCCAGCTGCTCCAGCCATGGCTAAAAGGTGCCAAGGTACAGCTCAGGCTGTGGCTTTAGAGGGTGCAAGCCCCAAGTCTCAGCAGCTTTCACATGGTGTTGAGCCTGCAGGTGCAAAGAAGTCAAGAATTGAGGTTTGGGAACCTCCACCTAGATTTCAGAGGATGTATGGAAATGACTGGATGTTCAGGCAGGAGTTTGCTGCAGGGGCAGGGCCTTCATGAAGAACCTCTGCTAGGGCAGTGCAGAAAGGAAATGTTGGGTCAGAGCCCCCACACAGAGTCCCTACTTGAGCACCACTTAGTGGAGCTGTGAGAAGAGGGCCGCCGATCCCCAGACCCCAGAATGGTGGATCCACCGACAGCCTGCACCATGCACTCGGAAAAGCCTCAGACACTTAACACCAGTCCGTGATAGCAGCCAGGATGGAGGCTATAACCTGCAAAGCTACAGGGATGGAGCTGCCCAAGACCATGGGAAACCACCTCTTGCATCAGCATAAACTGAATATGAGACATGGAGTTAAAGGAAATCATTGTGGACGTTTGAGATTTGACTGCCCCGCTGGATTTTGGGCTTGCATGACGCCTTTAGCCCCTTAATTTTGGCCAATTTCTCCCATTTGGAATGGCTGTATTTACCCAATACTTGTACCCCCATTGTATTTAGGAAGCAACTAACTTGCTTTTGATTTTACAGGCTCATAAGTGGAAGGGACTTGCCTTGTCTCACATGAGACTCTGAACTGTGGACTTTTGAGTTAATGCTGAAATGAATTAAGACTCTGGGGGACTGTTGGGAAGGCATGATTGGTTTTGAAATGAGAGCACTGAGATTTGGGAGTGGCCAGGGGCTAAATGATATGGTTTAGCTGTGTCCCCACCCAAATGTCATCTTGAACTGTAGCACGAGATCTGATGATTTTATAAAGAAGAGTTTTCCTGCACAAGCTATCTTCTCTTGTCTGCTGCCATGTAAAATGCGACTTTCACCTACCACCATGATTGTGAGGCCTCCCCAGCCATGCATAACTGTGAGTCCATTGCACCCCTTTCTTTTGTATATTGCCCAGTCTCAGGTATGTCTTTATCAGCAGCATGAGAACAGACTAATACACACAGTTTACTTAGTTTATGTTTGGCAGTTAACTTCCTTGAGGAATTCCTTTTCCTGTTATAGCAAAATATCTACCTGAGTCCCCAACCCCAAGTAGGACAGAGTGACTTCTCAGTGTCCACTAAAATTTCCAGTACACTTAGCCCTTACAGTAGTTTTTGAGAACAAAACTCTATTTCTATCTCTAGCCATAAAACGTTCATTATATGACAACACTAAAGAAATATATTCAAGTTTTCACTATCCTGGATATGATTCAACAACAAATTAATCAAGTATTCAATCATTTTTCTTTCAATAGTCACTTATTGAGTACCTACCATGTATCAGACACTGTATTTACCAATGGGGATTCTAGAGTAAGCAAATAAATAAGGCCTTTCCCAAATGGCCCCATCCAGAAGAAATCCAGTGGATAGAAATGAATTTACACTCAATAAGATCAGATAGGACTAATGGTACTAGCTATTTGAAAACACAATGATAGGGTAGTAAGTGTTTGGATATCTACTTTCTGTACCAAAGATTCTTAAGCTTCTGAAGGCAAAAGAAGTACAAGAGAAATTGTTTGAAATGCAAATAAAATTTTTTGAAATGCATATTCTTTGGACTCACTTTCAGAAATTTTTATTCTGTTTGGGGTGGGCCAATAATATTTATATTTACAAGCACTCAAAGTGATTCTGATGCAGTTGCCTACAGTTTAGGAAAATAAACTACCCCCATAGACTCTGTCAAGCAAAATTAATTCTCAATGTCTTTCACCAGGATTTTTTTTTTTTTTTTTTTTTGAGATAGGGTCTTGCTCTGTCACTCAGGCTAAAGTGCAGTGGTGACAACATGGCTCACTGCAGTCTTGACCTCCTGGGCTAAAGCGATTCTCCTGCCTCAGCATCCTGAGACGTATGTAGCTGAGACTACAGACGTGCATCACCAAGCCCAGCTAGTTTTTATATTTTCTGTAGAGACTAGATTTCACCATGTTGCCTAAGCTGGTCTCAAACTACTGGGCTCATGCCATCTGTCTGCCTTGACCTCCCAAAGTGCTGGGACTACAGGTGTTAGCCACCACCCCCGGCTTACAATTTTGAACTTTAGTTTTCTGCTAGGAGTGGAAAATGGGTATAGAGAGCTATGAAGAGCTTCACTCTTGATTTCATGACAAAGCAATGCCCAAAAAACAGCAAGTTCACAACTTTTCTTTAATCCGTCAAGTTTCAGGGCAACAAACTGACTTGAAGTCAAAATAGAGATGAGAACTGCAGAGACAGACAGAGCAATGATTCCCCGGAGCAAGATGCAGTCCTAAATCACTAAGAGTTTATCTAAGGTGACTGGCAAAGTATAGGTGAAGACTTCCCAAGTGAAAACCCCTGGTGACTCAAATCTAGAAGTGCACACCCTCTTGTAGGCTTCTTCTCCACTTTTCCACTGGAGATTTGCTGAAAAGATTAGGAGAGTCCTGAGAAAGTTTCCCTCGTGGTCCAGAAATGAGGAAGGGCCGCAGCCACTGAAGGAGAGGCAAAATACTTCTGGGGACCTTTCTTTCCATCAGTCCTAAGGAACAAAAGCCCTAATCTGCATGGAGTAGGGATGGGGAAGGGCAAGAAATGGTGTTGCCTTAGGGCAGTGGTGAAAACTCAATGCACCTAGAGGAATGAAACAAGAAAAAAATAACTTTCTACCACTAGGGTAGGGTGCAAAATGCATACTGAATTTAGAATTATAGTCTTATGAGAGGCAGTAATATAGAGAAAGCCACACTGTTCGAATCTAGGAAAGGGCTACTAGCACAAGACTGAAGTTTAATCAGAACAGAGAACATCTCCCAGGCCCCACTGTGAGGCTAAGAAGGGTGGAGTAACTTGTAATTTGCAAGAGAGATTCTTTCTGAGGGGCAGCACAAAAGAAAGACCAAAGGTTGTAAGGGTATTGCTTACAGGACCCCCTACAGATATGAAAATTCAGATGCTCAAGTCCCTTATATAAAATGGCCTAGTATTTGCATATAGCCTAAACACACCCTTCTATATAATTTAAATTATCTCTAGATTTTTTATAATACCTAATACAATGTAAATTCTATGTAAATAGTTGCTATACTGTATTTTTCAAATTTATATTCTTTTTTTTTTTTTTTTTTTTTTTTTTTTTTTTTTGAGGCAGAGTCTCGCTGTTGCCCAGGCTGGAGTGCAGTGGCGCAATCTCGGCTCACTGCAAGCTCAGCCTCCCGGGTTCACGCCATTCTCCTGCCTCAGCCTCCCGAGTATCTGGGACTACAGGCGCCCGCCATCTCGCCCGGCTAATTTTTTGTATTTTTAGTAGAGACGGGGTTTCACTGTGTTAGCCAGGATGGTCTCGATCTCCTGACCTCGTGATCCGCCTGCCTCGGCCTCCCAAAGTGCTGGGATTACAGGCGTGAGCCACCGTGCCCGGCCTATATTCTTTTTTTTAATATTTTTTATCTGCGCTTGATTGAATCCACAGATGTGGAACCTGTGGAGAGGGCTCACTGTATATTGATGAAATCCCTCTGAAAAATCAGCTCCCATCCTAAACACAAGTTATCACTAAATGCATTTAAAGCCTGTGGTATACTGAGAGTAACCATAGCAACAACAAACTTCAGTCCCAGCCCAATACCTAATTAGATTAACTGGAACCCTTGAATTAGAAGCCTACCGAAATGAAAGGCATGCACATTTCCAGGCGTAAATATTACTTACTTCAGTTTCTACTGTCCTCTACAAGATGTTTGGCTTAAAGAAAAATACTAAGCTTAAGAAATGGCAAGAAAAGCAATACACTCCCAAGAGACATGAAAGCATCACAACCAGACGTAGACATGACACACGTATTGTAACTGACAAAAAATTTAAAATAGCTATGATTGATGTATTGAAAGCAAAAATTTGGAAAACTAGTAAAACCAGATAGGTCATTTCAGCAGGAGATGGAAACTAAGAATCAAAAGGAAATGCTAGAAATAAGAAACACTGTTACAGAAATGAGGAATGTCTTCAATGGACTTATCTGTAGACTTGACAATGGCCTAGAAATGAAACACTGAGCTTGAAGATGGCCTATATAAAAAAAAAAAAAAAAGAGTAAAAACAGAACAAATTCTGACATGAGGAGATGATCCTGGATTATCTGGATAGGCTCTATATGCAATCACAAGATCCTTATAAGTAAAAAAAGGAAGATGGGAGAGTCAGAGTCACATAGAGATTTGAAGATGCTACACTACTGGTTTTGAAAATGGAGGGAGGGGTCATAAGCCAAGGAATGTCGATGGTCTCTAAAAGCTGGAAAAGGCAAGGAAAAGGATTCTCTCCTAGAGATTCCAGGAGTCCTGTTGGCATCCTGATTTTAGCTCAATATAAACCCAGTACTCTCTGCTATACTAACACTATTGGCTTGGAAAGAGCATCTCAGAATTAACTGCAATTTGGTGTTCACTCACATCCTAAAATAAATCCTGTCCATATTTCAACTACTGTTCAAAGACCCATTTAAGGCTCACATCCTCCAGAAAGCCTTCTGCAGTCTTTTTCAGTATTTTACTGTGTAGTTGATATGGTAGGCAGAATAATGCTCTCATCCTAAAGCCCAGAAAATGTGAACATTTTAGGTTACATTGCAAAGGGGAATTAACATTGTAGACAGAATCATGGTTGATAATCAGCTGACATTAGAATAGGGAGTTTAGCCTGGATTATTTGAATGGGTCCAAAGTAATCACAAGAGTCCTAGAAGTGGAAGATGAGGTCAGTGGAAGATGTGACTATGGAAGAAATGCATATAGAGATGGCTTGGAAGATGGAGGATAGTGTCCATGAGCTAAAAAAAAAAAAAAAAAAAAAAAAAAAAAAAAAAAAGAAAAAAAAAGTCCTCTAGAGCCAGAAAGGGAAGCAGCCAACACCTTTATTTTAGCCCAGTGAGACCTGTGTTGGAGTGCTAACCTACAGAACTATAAGATAATAATTTTTGCTGTTTTAAGCCACTAAATTTGTGATGATTTGTTATGGCAGCAATAGCAAACTAATGCATCTTCTGTAATCTTTTTCTAACCGATTGGTTTCTCTTTTATCAGTTATAACTCCTAAAATTGGAATAATTAAGCAGTCTTTAAAGTAATGAATGCAATGATAAAGTATTTTTTTTCAGTATGCCTAAAAAAGTAGTCTTCACCCTCACCCTAAATTTAGAGCCTGTTTTATATGTCTCCTACTTAATGTATCTATAGTTTTATTTTTTTAAATAATTCAAAATAATGGTCAATATTATATTCAATAATTCAGAGTTTTCACCATTAAAATTAACTTCTTCCTTTTTTATGGATGCATTTACCAAAAACTTGGAAATAATCTTCACTTCTTCACCTATTTAGTCATCATCTGATTTGGCAAACATTTGTTTGTTTAATCCCATATTTTGAAGTGAATTAAAATTAACAAGGTAATGTTTAACCGTATCAATTCGTATGATTTAGCAAATATTTATGCCACAATCAGCAGCAGTAGTACCAATATCATGAAGATTAATCAGGAACTGATATGTCAGTTTTGTTGTACTTCCATTCAGGGGCAACAGCCTCATTGGCTGCTGTCTTTTCCTGACAGTAAAATAGCTGGATTTTGACCTTTACAGTTGAAAAAAGAAGAAATTGTCCTCCCTGTGTGATACTAGAAAAATTGGAATTAGAATAAATTTCCCTGTGAGGTTATATATATGTAATGATTTTGCAGGCAGAGACAAGTGACCCAATACTCAACTAATTAGGCATGTAAAAGGCCAGGCCTGCTGGGTCTAAAGAGGTGAATGAAAGAGTAGAGTGTCCTAAGGAGTGCTGGAATCATTTTAAGTCTGTGTTATCAACAGCAACAATGAAAAATGGCTAGTAAGAAATATATGTCCTCCTGTCTTGAATGCAATTATAATCTCATAATATATTACAGTAATGTTGTTAGCCTCCATATTGTATTTGAACAACCAAAGAAAAGACATAAAGGTTGACCTTTGTCTTTCTCACCTATAACAGCTAGAATCAATAAGCTTTATCCAAATAATCTCCTGATTTCTTTACAAAATGACAAGTAAATTACTATTGATCCAATAATGCAGTACATTAATTCAATAATTTGTGAAATACCCACGCTCTGCCTAGCAAGTGATGAGAGTCAATTATAATAACAATAAGTTTTCTTACCAGCAGGGGACTAGTAATGAGTGGGGTAGAGAATCAGAGTTTGTAGTGAGAAAATATTTATTCATTGAATTCAATTTCATTTTAATGGCATAATGACTCTCAAGATCTATTATTGACATGTAGGGAGGTTACCAGTGGTTCTGAAATTCAGAGAGTTATTAAATTTCAGGGTGTTTGAAAATATGTGGGGTATTTCTCCATAATCATTGGGAATTACTATTGGCATTTAATGCGCTGGGGCCACAAACACTAAATGTTCTGTAATGCACATACTATGGCAAAAGTGCTCTCTTGAAAAACATTTTGCCAGACCAGCAGAAGTGTATTAGTCTGTTTTCATGCTGCGGATAAAGACATACCCAAGACTGGGCAATTTACAAAGGAAAGGGGTTTAATGGAGTACTCACAGTTCCACTTGGCTTGGGAGGCTTCACAATCATGGCAAAAGGTGATAGGCTCGTCTCACATGGTGGCAGACAGGAGAAGAGAACTTCTATGGGGAAACTCCCCTTTAAAGAACCATCAGATCTCTTGAGACTTATTCACTGTTATGAGAATAGAATGGGAAAGACCTGCCCCCATGATTCAATTATCTCCCACTGGGTCCCTCCCACAACATGTGGGAATTATGCGAGCTAAAATTCAAGATGGTATTTGGGTGGGGACACAACCAAACCATATCACTGTGTTTATTGGGAATTTCAGAAGATTCAGGCAGATTATTTTTTATCACCAATTAAACTGAATTCATTACAATAAACAATAATTTTCTACAAACTCACCTTAATCAATAGTTAGAACAGACCCACCTAACACAATAACCATGTGATAATAGCAATACACAGAAAGCTCTAATTGTGCCTCATTCTTTCATTCACTGAGAAAAATCCAGGATAAGAAAGGATGGAATGGAAGTATAAACAATGAAGTCAGTAGTCTTGAACATTTCTTGGGGCATGAACTGTAAAAAGTTAACCTATTATGTGTAGACCTCCCCATTTACACATATAACTACAGTTTGTATATAGTTTCATATTAAGAAGTTTCTAAGAGCATGTTAGTGGGTACAGATGGTCCCCAACTTATGACTTATGATGTTTCCACTTGTGATTTTTTTGATTTTATGAGAGTGTAAAAGTGATATGTATTTACTAGAAACCATAGTATGAATAGTCATGCAACCATTTTATTTTTCTGTGTACAGCATTCCACAATTACATGAGGTATTCAACACTTTATTGTGACATAGGCTTTGTTTTAGATGATTGCACCCAACTATAGACTAATGTAAGTGTTCCTGAGCGTGTTTAAGGTAGGTAAGGCTGGAGTATGATGTTTGCTACATTAGGTGTATTAAAGGAATTTTTGACTTAGGATATTTTAAATTTACTATTGGTTTATCAGGACATAACCCCCTAATGAGTAAAGGAGCACCTGTGTTTGCATGTGCATGTGGAGAGGAATCTCTTAGCTTGGCCTCATCTGAATGTCATCAATGATACCCTCAAAAAGGATTTATACAATAACAAATCACCAAAAAAGGATATAGTCTGATAAGTGAAAAGGGTTTGTGTCATTTCCTTTCCCCTATAAACTGGGCAGAAAAAGTTAACTTATACATTTATATTTTGGCACAATTTAGCTAACACCTTAGCATATTTTTGTCCTTGATTTAGTTCCACGGAAAAACAGCTATTGATCCTTTGCTCTCCTTATAGACTTGTCATAGGTCATTCAGTATGAGGCACACCTGTGGAAATTAGTGCTTCCCCTTCTATCAGGCTATTGCTTAAGTTGCATCACTAGTAGCTAGAACTTTCTGTAAACTTCTTAAGGGAATGTTTACAGTCTTAGTACACAAATCATTATTAAATGCAGTGATGCTGTGTGTGGAAAACAAGCGTTACTCTAACTTGAAGAGAGTTGGCTTTTGTTTGAAACACAACTCTTTAGCTTAAATTTAACAAACACTTATTGAGAGCCAGTTACGATTCAGACATTCACATCAGCATCATCTCATTTAATCTTCTTTAGTCTCATTTAATCTTAATCACTATGTGTGGTAGGCAATATTTATTCCCATTTTTACAGATGAAGAAACAGAAATCCAGAGCATTAAGACAATCTTCCCAAGGACTGTTTGATTCCAGTACTCATATATTTTTTTCATTATGCCATGTTTCATCTCAAAAGATAAAAGTACTTATTGGTTTGTTTTCTTCTCTAGGTGTAATATAAGCCATAGAAAAAGTGATGCGCAGATATGAAGCCAGTAATGCAACTTAAGATAGATCAGTTAGAAAAACTGGATAATATGCAAACTTATTTGGAGAACTGCTAAACCAATGAGGACAATAAAGGTTGAGATTGTGAAGAAGACAGGATCTTGGAAAGGTGAGCTGAGTTCAGCTCCTTCTCCCCTGCCAATTCTGGGTGCAGGCAAAAGGCTGAAAATCTGGGCTTGTTCTGGGAAAAAGCCATTGTTGGAGGATTGAAAAACATATCTACAGTGTGATCCATCTATTCCAAATCTAGATAATTATTGCAGAGAAATGAAAATGTGTTTACACAAAACCTGTACATGAATGTTCATAGCAGCTTTATTTGCAACCACAGATTGGCGAAGAGCACAAATGTCCTTCAGTAGGTGAATAGTTAAATCAACTCTGGTGCATCTATACCATGGAATATTACTAAGCAATGATTGATGCACAAAACAACTTGGATGGATTTCCAAGGCATTATGATGAATGAAAAAAGCCAGATATGAAAGAGTACATTCTGCATACTTACATTTATATCAAAGATCTTAGGAAATGCAGACGAATCATTCCCAATAAAAAGCATATCAGTGGTTTTCTGAGGTAGGGAAGGGTGGGGCTACCAAAGGTCACATAAAAACTTTGGGAATGATGAATATGTTCATTGTCTTGATTTGGGTGATGGTTTCATGGGAGTCTACACATGTGAAAACTTATCAGATTGCACACTTTAAATATGTTCAGCTTATTGCATGTCAATTACACCTCAATAAGGCTGTTAATAAATTAAAGAAAAAATGCCAGTTGTACATATATGGTTTTTGAACATTTCTTTATATCTGTTGTACCTCAATAAAAAATTTACTTGTAAAGTAAATTAGGGTAATATTTTTAAAACTGAGCATATTTATCTAATTTAAAAGCCAAATATGACCCAAATTTTAAATATGTATGAGATTATCTCAATAAATTTTAATACACTATAAAATGGTGTATATTTACCAAGTTATTGCAATTGAATTAAATTCTTGCTTTTATGCCATGATCTGGAATGCTATTTTATTTGAAATACAAAATAGTGAAACCAGAGAAGTTCCCTTATCTCCCTCCCAGGGCATGTGGCAGCGGTGTGGCTCGCTTCTTTGGTGCCCCACTGCTCAGACCCCTAAAGGGAGCACGCAGTCCGCCAGGTTGTGGGGAGCGTTTTTGTGCTCCAACCCCACGGCAGCATCTAGGGTTCAGTGTTTAGAGCTCCCGAAGCCCCAGTGGGCATGTGTTACAGTTTGGTCTTTCAGTTTTGCCATCGGCAGGTGGCTTGTGTTAATCAGCTCAACTAGACCTCCTGCCTTATCACAAAGATAGAGGGCTTTCTGTATCCCAGGTTCTTGCCCTAGTGTACCAGAAAAATCAGATCACATGTGGGGTTGGAGGATGGGTGCAAGATTTTACTGAGTGGTGGAAGTAGCTCTCAGTGAGCTGGATGGGGAGGCCAGAAGGGGGATGGAATGGGAAGGTAGTCTTCCCCTGAAGTCAGGCCGCCCAGTGGCCGGACTCTCCTCTCACTGCCCTGACCGAATTTCAGGTTGTCCTGCCATTGATGGACTTCTAGCATCTGCTGGTGCCCGTCGGTGTGCTCTTCTGCTCCTATGTTCCTCTCAATGTCCAGCCACTTGTGTCTCTTGGGTTTTTATGGGCACAGAATGCGGGGCATGGTGGGCCAGAGAGTGGTCTTGGAGAAATGCAACATTTGGATGCCAAAATAGGCCCGAGGATAGAACCTTCACCAAGGACCCTGTCCTTCTCTACCCAGCACTTCCCTGCTCCCCTCCCATATCAATAGTTAACATTGAAAACCCACCAAATATCCCCATAAACCAACATTCTGTGTAATGGCCATCTTTACAAGTGAGCATGTGGCTTTTCTTCCTCTTGCATAATGTTTGCCTGAACCACTCATAATATGTGTAGATTATTTAAAATTTACAGAGAATTGTGTCACATTTCCCTTTGGAAGTGAGCTTGCTTTTCTTTCATATAAAATTTGGTGGAGAGTTATCTTTGCTTGAACCAAAGTTCAAAACTCTATAGTCTGGCCACTCCTTGGTTAAAATTCATTTACTCTGAATTTACAAGTTTAATTTTTATTGTATTTATTTAAAAAGCTTCTGATATTCAGCCTAGGAAAAGTTAGAACTACCTTTCTAATGTGTTGATTTTCAACCCTCTCACCTACTACAAAGTATACTATGAGTGACGGTTACTTGAACTTGACATTTCTACATGTTGAGAACTAGGTAACTACTCTGACTCCTCCATGCAGGACAGCTCATCACTGTGCAAGTGAATGAAATTATTGCTTTTTATAAAGACAAACTTTGATTCTCTCTACTATAACATAATAGAAATTCATGAAAAAATTTTGTTACTTTATTAGTAGAGCCAAATTACTTTTGAAAAACCTCACAACTTACATACACCAACAGTTATTTGAGAAACCTGCTGTGTGCCATCATGAAGTTTGTGAAGACCTGTACTATGATAATCTTATTTTTAACTATATCTTGGTTTTGTAACAAGAAAAATTTACTTCTGAAGTGTCATTTTTAAATGTATTGACTCTTTTCCTTTCTTCTCCTTCATTTTTCTTTTTTCTTTTCTTTCTTTTCCTTTCATTCCCTTTATTTTCCTTTTCCTTCTTTCCTTCAATTCCCTTTCTCCCCTGAGTAGTACAGCCCTGAAGACACTAGCTGGGACAGTGTAAGGTAGCCATTCACACTAGTGAATTGAGGGAAAGCCACAGTGGCCATGCTAAGGACAAAAGAGCAGAAACTTGGTGAGAAGGGTATCTGCATAGAAGGGCTGTCTGGCACAAGAAGCCCAAGCACAAGTTATTTTATATTTTAGTTACCTTTACTTTTAAAAATATTTTATTTTGACATAATCACAGATTTACAGAGAGTTACAAAGAAAGGTGCAGGAAGATCCCATGCACCCTTCACCTTGACGCCGCCAAGTTTGATACCTTGCATAACTATAGTACAATATTGAAACCAAATAAATGTCATTGGCACTGTCCACAAAGCTTATTCAGATTTCACAAATTATACATGCACTCATGTGTAGGGGGGTGTGTGTGTGTGTGTGTGTGTGTATGTGATTCTATGAAATTCAATCACAAGGTAGCTCTGCATAACTAACCCCCCGCCACAATTAAGATACATGACTGTTCCATTACCACATAGTAATCTTGCACTACTACCTTATTGCCACATAATTCCACACCTGTATCTCAATCCCAAATCCCTAGAAGCCACTATTTTTTTCTTCTCTATATTGTTTATTCAAGAACATTATAAAATAGAATCCATGAGGTTCATGTGAGTTGTGTCATGTATCAATAATTTGTTTTTTTCATATTGCTAGTGAGTAGCCCATGCCCATGATATGGTTGCACCAATGTTTATTTGACTATTCACTTATTTTAGAAATTTATTTGTTTTTAATTTTTTGCTATTATGAATAAAACTGCTATGAACATTCTTGAACAGGTTTTTGTGTAGACGTAAGTTTTCATTCCTCTAAGATAAATGCTCAGGATTACAATTGTTAGCATGGCTGACAGTGGTATGTTTAGTGTTTTAAGAAACTGTCAAACTATCAGAGTGGCAGTACCATTTTACATTTCCACCAGAAATGTATGACTCAACTTTTCTGCATCCTCTCCAGCATTTGGTATCGTCACTAGTGTTTTATGTTGGCCATTCTGAGAGGTGCATAATGATCTCATTGTGGTTCTAATTTTAATTTCCCTAATGCCTGATAGTGTTTAATATCCTTTCATGTATCTATTTGACATCTGTATATCCTCTTCAGTAAAATATCTTCTCATGTATTTTGCCCATTTTCTAATTGAATTATTTGATTTTTTTGTTTTCACTATTGAATGTTGAGAGAGTTTTATGTACTCTGAATATTAGTAATTTGTCATTTGTCAGTGATGTGGTTTATAAATATTTTCTCTAAGTCTGTAACTACTCATCTTATCACTAAGACCTTTCACAAAACCTTTAATTTACACGAAATTCAGTTTATCGGGGATCTCTTTGCCTAGTTCTAGATCCCAATGACTTTTTTCCTACACTTAGTTCCAAAAGTTTTATGCTATAAAAATTTACAGTAACGTTCATCATCTTTTTCAAGTTATATTTTCCATAATATGTGAGACATAGGTCTAGGTTCATTTTTGTACCTGTGGCTGTCCCATTGCTTCAGCACAATTTGCTGAAAAAACTTTCTCTCTCCACTGAAATGTTTTTCTACTTTTGTAAAAAAAAAAAAAAAAAAAAAAAAAAAAAAAAAAAAAAAAAATGTCAGTAGGGCATATCTGCATGGGTCTATCTCTGGGATCTCTATGTTGTTCCATTGATCTATGTGTCTATTCCTCCATCAATACTACACACAACCTGGATTATTATAGCTGTATAAGAAGTCTTAAAATCACATAGACTAGACTGATTCTTCTCACTTTATTCTTCTTGTTCAAAATTGTATTAGCTATTCTAGTTCCTTTGCTTTTCTATATATGCTTTAGAATAATCTTATCTGTAACTACAAAAACTTAACTAGGATATTGAACGATATTGTGTATAAATTTGGGAAGAATGGACATCTTTACAATGTTGAGTCTCTCAATCAATGAACATGGTTTGTCTCTCCATTTATAAAACTATTTGATTTTTTAAAATCAATATTGTATAAATTTTACCAACAAATCCTGTAAATGTTTCATTAAAATAACACATAAGTATTCCTCTTTTTGGTTTGAACAATTAAAAACAATACTCTATTTTAAATTTTAGTGTTCATGTGTTTATTAGTATATAAATGTACACAATTTATTTTATTTAAAAAATTGTACAGAGTATTCTGAAACCTTGCTGAACTCACATATTAGTTTTAGAAGATAATTTTGTGGACTGCTTAGGATTTTTCTGTGTAGACCACTGTGTTATCTTTAAATAGAAACAGATCTATTTATTCTTTTCCAGTCTGTATGCCTGTTATTTCCTTTTCATGCCTTGTCATGGTTAGCTAGAACTTCCAGCACTGTGTTGAGTAAGAATTGCAAGAGTGCATATGATTGCCTTGTTTCCAATGTCAGGTGAATGATTTCAGTCGTTCACCATTAGATATAATGTTAGCTGTGACTTTTATTAGGTGCACTTTAACAAGTTGAGAATATTCCTCTACATTCCGAGGTTGCTGAGAGTTTTTATAATGAATGGGTATTGAATTTTGTCAAATGCTTTTTCTGTATCTTTTGATAGGATCATATGACTTTTCGTCTTTAACCTGTTGATACGGTGGATTTCATTGTTTGATTTTCAAATGATGAACCAATCTTGCATACTTTAAGTAACATGGCATATTATTTATTTATACTGTGCTTAAATTGATTGCCTAATAGTTTATTGAGGATTTTTGTATCAAACTTCTTGAGAGATATTAATCTGTGGCTTTCTTTACTTGTACTGTCTTTTTCTAATGTTGATAGTGGGATAATACTGACAAAAAAATGCACTGGAAAGTGTTCCCTCATTATTTATTTTTCAGAACGAATGTATAAATTTCATTTGGTGTGAATTCTTCTTCAAATATTTGGTAATATTTCCCGGTGAATCCACCTGGGCCTAGAGGTTTCCTTTTGGAGTACTTTTAATTATAAATGTAATTTCTTTAAAGGTTATACAAGTATTCATGTTTTCTATTTCATCTTAATTGTATTTTGGTTGTTCGTGATTTTGGTCTTTTTTTTCTAAGTTTTCACATTTATGTGTGTAGAGTCGTTTATAGTATTTCCTTAGAATTCTTTTAATGGCTTCAGGATATGTAGTGATATCCCATGTTCATTCTTGATATTGGTGATGGGCATCTTCCCTCTTTTTGTCTTTGTCAGTCTTGTCAGAAGTCTATTTTATTTTTGTTTAAAAACACTTTTTAATTAATATTTCCTTGTTTTTCAGCTTTCAATTTTATTGATTTCTGCTCTTTACTATTTCTTCCTTCTACTTTCTTTGCATTTAATTTTCTCTTTTTTAAATTTCTCTAAGTAACAATTTAGATTATTAATTTGAGATGTTTTCTTTTTTTAATTTTCTTTCTTTTTTTTATTTATTATTTTTTGAGACAAGGCTTTACTCTGTTGCCCAGGCTGGAGTGCAGTGGTGCTATCATGGCTCACTGCAGCCTCAGCCTCCCAGACTTAGGTGATCCTCCCATCTCAGCCTCCCGAGTAGCTGGGTCTACAAGCTCATGCCATGCCCAGCTAATTTTAAAAATATTTTTTGTAGAGACAGGGTTTTGCCATGTTGCCCAGGCTGGTCTTGAACTCCTGAGCACAATTGATCCATTGGCCTTGGCCTCCCAAAGTGCTGAGATGACAGGTGTGAGCCACTGTCCTAGGCACTTTTTTTTCTAATGTTAAGAATTAAATGCTATAAATATACCACTCAGCACTGCTTCAGCTGTGTTCCAAACATTTTGATATGCTCTATTTTAACTTTTTTAGTTCAAAATATTTTTTTAAATTTCCAACTTATTTTTGACCCATGAATTGTTAACAAATGTATGTATTTTCACTCGTTTCAAGATTTCCCTGTTGTCTTTCTGTTATTGATTTCTAGTTTGATTGCATTATGATCAGAGAACATACTCTGTGTAATTTTAATTATTTTAAATGTGTTGAGGCTGCTTTATGACTCAGGATATGGTATATCTTGGTGAAAACTCCCTGGACACTTGAAAAGAATATGTATCTTGCTATTATTGGGTGGAGTATTCCATAACCATAATTGTGAATTTGCTTATTTCTTCTTTCAGATCTCACAATTTTGCTTCACGTATTTTGAAGTTGTGTTGTCTGGTGCCTTAATGTTTAGAATCACTCCATCTTTTGATGGACATTCTTTTAGCCCTTCAGACCCTTTCTTCTTGTTTCTTAGTCTCCTGCTTTGCCCAGTTCAAGACATTTGTAAATACTTAAAAGAAAAGCTGGCAATGTGTCAAGCTCAGTTCAGAGAACCTCCCTTCTCACTGGGTTCATACTGGCTCTTCAAAGCAGTCTTGAACTCCTGTTTTGGTCTGTCCTGACGCATAAGTTTGCCAAAAGTTCTGCTTATTTCTCTCTCTGGGCAGCAGCCTAGAGATTACTGCCAAGGTGGCAGACTAAAAGTAAGCAAATGCTGTAGAATTCTTACTCATTGCTCTGTGGCTCCCTTTTCTATATTATCCCTCAAGTAATTTTTGCTGAGCAGGTGTTTGATACTTTCACATATACTTTTTAAAATTTTATCCAGTTTTACTTGTTGTTATGAGTGGCAGGACTGGTCTACCTCAAGCTCATAACTTGCTTAATTTTTATATCGTTTTAAAGAGGTCCTCTGTGATTGTCCTTTCCTGAAATGGTACCTCACTCTTTGTAACAAATTTTCACAGCAATCAAACCATTTTTATGCATATATGGCAACAACATTTATTAACCATGTATGTCAAGTATTTTGTAAGAACAAGAATTTTATACTTTGCTAGTTTTTTAAACTTCTAACTGCTTTATGCATATCAAAAGAAAATTTTCCAAGTATAGCCTTTAGAACGGAAGTTGACAACTTTCTCCATTTGTTTTTATGAGCTATATATGTATATCAAGTGTAATATATGATGACTAGTTATAACTCAAGCTCTGCTTACATATGGAAGATTAGCCATACACTGCAATAATTAATCTAACTGCAGAATTATAAAGTGATGTAGATTTTATAGAGCCTCACAGATCATGGATTTATGTTTGGGGAGTATTCTGAAATGAAGTTGTTCAATAAGAAGAGATTCTGGTGGCGCCTGTTAATCTTCCCTACCACCCCCCATTACCTTTAATTATGATACAAAATTAGAAAGTGGGAAGGCTAACATGAAATATTTTGCATTTGAGGAGCATCCTAGTGAATAGCCAAAAGGCAAACAGTTTTAAGATGACTTCAAATTAAGTAAAAATGTTGGTAAAAATGAGTGAATGAATGAATGAATGAATGAGTGACCAATCTATAGAAATCAGGTAACAAACGCTCATTCTCTAACTTTAGCATATTTACCATATTTACTCTTTTTTAGAGATTTAACCTTCTTAAGTGTTTGTTAGTTAAGTATAATATATGACCTTTTAGTTTAGTATGCCATTCTACCTCAATTACAGAGAAGTAGATGGGTTAAAGCTATTGGATAATCATCCTGAAAATAATGTAAATGCTTTCATTTACATTTTATCTCCTACATTTATCTTTTCCTAATAGAAGTTTAAAATTGTATGTTTTCAGCAGGAAATTCTGACCATATTATTAAAAGCTTAATTGATTAATTCTGTCATTCATATGTATGAGTATATAAGTCATTCATGTTTTATATGCAAAATATATATTACACTTACCATACAAATATATGTCATTTTTCTATACATAGAATGACATATCCTATTTCTGTTACAACTACTTCAGAAAATTTAAAACAAATTGTCCTATAGTAGTTACGTTTTATGAAAGAAGTATTAAAGCAAAATAAACAATGTCATTGGTGAAAGGAATGTCAAGCTGCTTTTGAACTAAATAGCAACTGATGTCCTCAAGGATTCTAGTATATTATGACCCTGCCCTGCCAATCTGTTTAGCTACTGACGCTTCACCATATGGGGTCAGAGCGGTGATTTCTCACATAATGCCAAATGACCTAGAAAAGCCCGTAGCATTTGCATTATGAACACTTGCTAAAGAATTAGGCACAGATGGGGAGGTTTTACCTTATATGTTTGGATCTGCTGTCATTAAATTACTGAATATCACTTCCATGTATATTCTGTCCATCATGGGAAAACCCTTGATGCTGAGACTCTAACTTCTGTTGGGGTCTTTCTCAATGTGAAATGCTCCACTTGGAATTGAAGTTGGTACTTTATAGTGGTACACATGATTCTATAAATCTTAAGGAAAAAAAAAACCTTGAAATAATTTATTAGCCAAAGGTGTCCTAAGAGAAACTATCTCTTAAAAGATAAAGAGACGTTGGATATAAATGTGATAGTGGAAAAAGAGGTTAAAATTTTGATACATCTTAATCACTTTTCTACAAGCTTGCTTATATAGAATGGTTATTTCACAATGCCATATGAAAAAGCATCTTAAATGAAAACAAATGGTACAGAAGATGCCAAGGGGCATGTGTAAGACATCAGGATAAAGCAATTTCAGAGTGTTTACAAGACCGTCAGTGAAAGCAAAGTCTATAGACACAGTGAATAATATCTGACTTTATAGACAATTGAGGGCAAATGTTGAGTGCAATGTACAGAAAACACAGATACCTAGTTTCAATGAAGGGGAACAGAAGTCGTTGCTCTACCTAATGCTACAAATCATGTTGAAAATGAGCATATTAGAGCTAGGTAACAAAGAAGATTACTGCTAACATTAATGAGGTTTTTCTTAGGGTCAGAAAAGCCAAGAAAATGTGAGTGGCAATTAACAGACATGAGTTTTACTTTAGTTTAATTAAAATAAATGTTGGGGGAGAAATGAATATCGGGTTGGCGGGGGACAGGGGGAACTAATTGAGAGAATCATGGGGCATATTACCTGGCTTTGATTGAGAGGCCAAAAAGACATTTTTTCACCCATTGCTCCATGTTCTTCCCTGTTAACTTTCTTTCATTTTTATATTTGTTTGCTGATGAATGTATTTCATTCCTTCTTTCATCATCTGTGTCTTAATGATGCACAACACCTGACCTTGGTCTCTCCTCATAAACAGACCACCGTTACAACAAATGTTCATAATGCAATTATTACTTTGAAATATACATCTTTCAGTGAAAAGTCACTTATGTTCTCCATTTTCAATAATCCCCAAATCTGTTCATAATAAGAGAGTCCAAAAAAGAGGAATCATCCTGAGTTATTTCACCCAGTTCAGAAACACTGCTAAATCCCCAGTGATGAGTAAACTACAATTTCATTTTCAAATAGCTTGGTGATGTCTTGTTCTACATGATTTTGCATCTAGTGAGCCTGCAAAATGCATGCGTTCCAGTTAAATACACACTAAATCTTCTCATTCTGATGTCTGATGGGTGACTGGGTAATTTGTTTTTGGCCTTGGGTTAAGGTCTTACACTCTTTTGCTGATGAGAATATTATCTGTTGAACTCTGATTATGCACTAAATTCCCTTAAAGTTTTCCAACCAAGATTATAGTCAATTTTTAATTGTACCATTTTAGCATAAACAAAATAATATTATCTTAAAACTATCTGTGGTAGCCATGATAAATGTAAACGCTGCAGAACCTAAAAAACAGTGTTCACTTCATTTCTGAAATGAATTATATCATATGAGCATGTGCAACTTTCAATGTCAGCAAACCCCAGAAATGATTGTATGTTGCCTTCTCTAGTGTAAAATAAATTAACAGTTTTTCTAAGCTTGCCTGATACTTGTGCTTCTCTTAGAATGCTATCTTTCCTTTATACTTTCTTGGGTGAAAGAAAGTACTTTGTGTGAGCACCTAAAACTTTTTTAAGCTTAAAGAATCTGCTTTAAGGAGAAAATTGTCTGTTAGACAAACTGCTTGGAAAATGAAATGTAGAAGGCATTATAAGGATGAGAAACCTGCACAAGTGGAGGTGGTTACTTGGGGAATGAATGGTTTGCAGAAGCATAAGGCAGAAGAAAAAAACGGAAGGAACCAGCTCCTCATCCACTTTTAAATTGAATAATAAAAGAAGGTTGATGAAGGTAAGAAAAAAACTCAGAGACACCAGACTGTGTTTGCATATATGTATGTGATCTCGCATATTTTTTGTAATAGCTCACCAAGGGTAAAAGTAATGTGTTTTCAGGGCCTACTTTTATGTAAATATTTCAGCATGTAGTATGTGCTTAAAATTATAAATTTATGTGCTAGGAGGATAACCGTATGCCTGTTGGCATGCAAAAGTACAATTTGGGTATAGAACATAACATCTGTGTGCAAACCCTTTAACTCTTGACTTCATAGTATGGGATTTTAAGAAAATGCGTTTTTCTAACCTATCAGCCAAGGTTATGTTCCCCAGTCCCCACTACTTATATTCACACAAAGTACTTTAACTTTTAACTCTGTAGATAGAGTAGGCACATTGCATTTGGGTAAATGACACAGAGGCATCCTAGTTGCAGTCTTCTTCTGGCTGATTAGGCATCCCAAGTAAAATTTTAGAAAAATAAGTCTTCTATGGTAAGCACATGAAGAAGATAGAGAGATTGTGAAAAATGAGCTATGAGATACAACTTCTGGGTAAATATGGGTCAGTGGAGAAATCTTTGGCCAAGTAATTGGGTCAAAAATCCTGATATCCCTATGTATGTGCATTTGCAAGTACATTCATTTATATAACTGTAACGCGTCAGACTTACAGAGCTTTTCTAGATCGCCGTAGTTATGTGACTGACTCAAGAAAGCCCTTTTTAGGTGCTAAGTACCTGATTTGGGTTTTACAAACTGATTCATAGCTAGAGTGTTTTGGGCATGGTTGTCAATTATATAGTTTGTCAATCACATACAGAAATACATTTTGAGGAACATATACTTCTAAAATGATGGCTATATATGCATGTTTAGAATAAATCATTCAACAAAAGAATGGCTTTCATAACTGAGTTTTCTACACTTTGTGACCTAAAGTAGACCATTTAATCATTTGGGGCATATTTAAGCCATATATATGCACATACATCTTCCTGGTTGCAGTGCTAAGAGAATGTTTATAAAGCACACTGGAACTCTAAGATGAAAGGTTCTAAAGAAAGCAAATTATTAAACATCCCAATAAACATGCTAATCATAAAAGGTTTAAGGCTAATGAACAGCATGCATTTTATTTCTTGAGGTCTTTCTTAGCTTTAGTTATTATTATAAGAAGAAACAAATATTATTGACAGAGACAGGTACTTCAGAAGGCCAACTCACCCAGGTGAAATTGTATTTACACACATACACACATATATTCAGGCAGATAATTCACTTATTTTCATCAAGAAATAACAGTATGCCTCCAAGTCAGGCCCCTCATTCTGTCTAATACTATCTCTAACTCATGACTTGTTACACGTGTTGTTTTGATTTAATACTACTTAGCAAGATTTAATTTAAAATTCATGAGTTACGAAAACGGCACACTGTGAGTGGCATTTTGACGAATAGGTAACTGGCAAAATTTCCCTTGTATCTTCTATGACTACCTAGGAATAGAAACAAAATGGCTAAAATGGAATTTGTACTCATTTTCATATCCATAGCTTTTAAATTCTGAATTCACTGGGGCAAATCCTAGGCCTGCTGCTTTGTAGCTGTGTGACCACAGACAAGTTTTTTTTTGTTTTTTTTTTAACTCGTTTTCTCATCTGTAAAAGGGGATTAAAAATAACTACCTCTCAGAGTTATTGAGATGATAAAAAGAGACAATTTATTTTAAAAACCTACCATAGTTCTTGGCACACAGTAAGTAGCAAAATGTTAGGTGTTTCTGTTTGTTATTAGCTGTATCACTCCTACTTCTACTGCTACTATTACTACCACTCCTGCTGCAGCTACTACTATTACTATTACATTACTATTACTGTTGCTGCTGCTGCTTCTAATACTCCACTACTACTACTACTACAAGATAATATCGCAATAAAAGGTCATTTACAAATATTATAATTTGTCTTAACATAAGCAATTCATAGGTTTCAGGCACAGTTGCTTTCAAATTGTAATCTCTCTGTAGTAGATGCCAATCTGACTATTTTTTTCTTTGCAGGGGAATGACTGTGCTCTTTCTTTCTCTGGAACAACTTGAGCTTTCTGCCTCTGCAATACTGTCAGCACAGACTGTATAATGACATGGTAGACAGGTAGCAAGTCAAGCAGGAATACGAAAGGGCACATAAGTTAACTACAACAACAACAACCACCACAAATATTCAAAAATGTCGGTCTTCTTTCCATGATATCAAAGCCACAACGAACATCGTGTTCAGCTTTGTGAGAAAGCCACATGTGTAACCATAAAATTCAAGCTGTTATCAGTCAAATAAACCTCTTTCATCAGCTTTCTGCGAAACATGTTGCAAACCTGAAGACACAATTTACTTCCGTGAAGTGAATGAATGTTTTATTCTCTCATTTTGACAATGACATAGGAATTTTCCAGGTGAACAAGCCCTCCTATTAAAACTTGCTGTCTTACCAGATGTATGCTTGAAGAAGGGAACAGTGCAAGCTTTTTGTCGGGGAAGAAATGTGAATAAACTTTGGCTTGGGGTAGACCAGAAGGAAAGAAACATTGTGTTTATGCTCAATTCCTTTGCCATTTGCATTAATTGTTCCTTCAGATTTGCATATGAGCAGGCAGATGGAGAGTGGATTCTAGGGAACCATTTGTAAGGAATCCTAAATGGATAGTAGTTAATATTTAGAGAAGTCCAACTTCTGTGTCTTGATTTCTTAATTTCTAAAATGAGATTCTCATAACATTTAGTATCCATCGATAATAAGGCTGTTGGGATGATTAGGTTAATAATTTAATGGGCTTTGAGATCCTTGATTAAAAGTTAAGGGAAAGTAATGATTGCAATTACATTATCACACAGGAAGAATCCCAGTTTTCTTCTGTGCAATAAACCTACAATGTGGACCAGATTTTCAAAGGAAGGTGTAATGGGTATGCTTACCAAATTTCATGTACATGCGTAATACCCTCAGAAGCATATAATTGCGTATGCAAAATGGATAATTGCATACAAAATTGCCCATTTGTGTGTGCAATTACCCATTTTATGCACACAAATGCTTGTTTGAAAATCTTGCCCTAAAACTCTAGCTATAGAGAAAAATCAGCTTGCACACATGGTTTCTGAAACAGAAATTATGTCCTGCCTTTACTGTATAACTGCTGTCAAGTATTTAAGCTGTCTTCTTTTCAGAGTTGATTCAAAATGTATTTCCAGACTGTATTAGAAGGCAGGAGAATGAAAGATTTTTTAAAAGATAAACATAGAAGCTTTTTATCCAGCTGCCTCAGAAGATGCTGATATAGCTTCTAACACTAGCAGCCAGTGATGAGGGCTGTGTAATCACTGCTGGGTATAAGAGGTTATTGTATGTAGAGGAAAAGGGAATCATGTTTGATCAAAACTGTGAAGCATTACATTTTAAAGCTCCTCACTTTTCCATAGTATAGGATGACTGAAAAGAGCCAATTAAATATTGGCTTAGTTAAAGGTAGACTGCTTGTTCTTTAATTATTACTAAGGCCTGGCCTTTATATAACTTGAGGTTTCTTCATTAGCAAAAACCCATCTATGATCTCAGTAGCTTTTGGAGTATATAAGGGCCTAAGAAGAAAATCAGAGTGCCTTACAAAATTAGCTTGTCAGCTTAGAATGTGGATTTAGCCCATTATTTAGTCTAGCTGTTTCTTTCAACAGAATAATCCATTGTTACAGAAGTGAATATCCAAAATTGCTATCCCAGGCTTGGTTATTTCTTGTCCAGAGCCTCTGATATAGTGCTGTCTTCCTAATGGCTAATTTACCCTCTCCTCCACTCTATAGTGACTTCTTGTTTTCTCCACTGAGACCACACTTTGTCTCTACTAAAATGTCTTCCATTAAGATATGCAAAACTTCCCAAAGTGTTTCCTTTCATGATTTCTTTTGCGTGCTATCTGAGTTCAGTCCGTGTCAACCTCGCTGCTGCTTTCATAGTTTTCTCACTTCTTACTTGACATGTTTTACCAGAAAATCTCTGTCATCCCAAGCCTGGCAAATAGTCTTCTTCCTCCTTTTTAAAAATTAATACCGGGAGGCGGAGCTTGCAGTGAGCCGAGATTGCGCCACTGCACTCCAGCCTCGGCGATAGAGCGAGACTCCGTCTCAAAAA
>NW_026652282.1:81787875-81864530 GCF_009828535.3 Hylobates moloch | reverse complement strand
AAAAAAAAAAAAAAAAAAAAAAAAAAAAAAAAAAAAAAAATTAATACTATGTGACTAAACTTCTCCAGATTGAAAAGAAGTGAAGTGACAATTACCCCACCCAATCTGTCTGTTTAATATTGTGGGAACAAACTTCATCTTACAAAAATTGCAAACATCCAAAATGGTGTAGCCTGTATCACTGCAGATTCTTGCGACTAAATTATTTATACCATTGTAAGTTGCATGTATAAGTGGGTTCAGTTTGTATTGTATTAATGTAAAGTCATGTGGAGGAAATGAGGTGAGAAGATAGGTTGACTTAGTATCATATATTGTAGAGGGTATATTACCTGTCTCAGGAAAATACTAGATTTTACTTCGAAATCCCTTTACCATTTACAATTAACTTCTAAACATATTATTCCATTCAATCCTCTTAAGAATTCTAGCAGAAGGTAGATGAGGTCGTAATAGCATATTTTTAGAGTTGGTAAACTGAACTTCAGCAAAATTCTTACTTGACCAAGAAGATATGGCTTGTTAGTGGTAGAGTTATGATTTCTGCAGATTTTATAACTGCAGAATCAGATTATTTCTCCTCCATAATGATGCCAACAATTAGATAATTGAGTGCACACAGAATGAATAATGGACACTGGCATACCCTTACCCTCTATCAGAATCACCACAAATCCCTACAAATACAATTATTAAATCTGTATTAACATCTTGAAATAAATTCAGTTCAGGCACAGTGGCTCTTGCCTGTAATCTTACCAGCACTTTGGTAGGCCAAGATGGGAAAACTGCTTGAGGCCGGGAGTTCAAAATCAGCCTTGTCAACATAGTGAGACTCCAAAATAAAAGTTGAACAATTAAAAAGAAAAGACAAAATTTTTAAATTACAAACACTTGTAAAAGAGAAAAATTAAACAAAAAGAAAATTTAAAAAATTAGCTGGGCGTGGCGGCACACTCCTGTAGTCCCAGCTACTAGGGAAGCTGAGGCAGGAGGATCTCTTGAGCCCAGGAGTTTGAGGCTGCAGTGAGCCATGATTGTGCCAATGCACTCCAGTCTGGGTAACAAAGCGAGACCCTGTCACAACAAAAAAAAAGGAAGGAAGGAAAGAAGGAAGGAAGGAAGGAAGGAAGGAGAAAGAAAGAAAAGAAAGAAAGAAAGAGAGAGAAAGAAAGAGAGAGAAAGATTGATTCAGCCTTTAAAAGAAAAAAAACTTATTTAAAAAATACGACTTGTTTTTACTTGCTAAAGACATTCTTACAAGTATAGATCTAGACCTAATTTCTATAGGTTCTCTTACTCTCAGGTATATATTTTTTCCAAAGTCAGAGAGCAGATCTCCAACTACTTTATAAGCAAAATTGTATGAAGCAAGACAACATATGCTCAGCAAATGCTTTAGTACTTGTGGAGAGGGAGAAAGTGTGCTTCTCTCCTGGTAATTTCAACTATAGTTGAAAATTTGCTGTCTTACCAGATGTATGCTTGAAGAAGGGAACAGTGCAAGCTTTTTGTCAACTATATTTCAACTATAGTTGTAATGGTTCCTAAATATATGATTTAAAAATTGTTATTGAGTAAATAGATAATCTAATACCCCACCCCTGTAGTAGAAATCATCATTAGATATATGCACCATGATTTAGGAGCCATTTTCAAGTTCAAGACACAACTTGGAGCATAGACAAAACAAGTGTTTGCAAAATAGAGCACTTAAGAGCTTCGGAGTATCTTCCAGTTGTGTTTAAACCAAAAAGTTTTAACAATCATAGCAAATAAATGATAGTTTCCTGACTAAAAAATGTAATGTTTATTATAGAGCTGAATCATTTATATCTGGTAAATAAATACATTTATAGGAAATAAATATTTCGATGGAAAACTAACAGTTTTTAGCATGCCAGTTACAATTAAGAAGAGTAAATTGACTATTTCTATTTATGATTTTAATTGTCAACAGAGGCCAGGCGTGGTGGCTCAAGCCTGTAATCCCAGCACTTTGGGAGGACGAGGCGGGCGGATCACGAGGTTAGGAGATCGAGACCATCCTGGCTAACATGGTGAAACCCCATCTCTACTAAAAATACAAAAAAAATAGCTGGATGTAGTGGCGGGCGCCTGTAGTCCCAGCTACTCGGGAGGCTGAGGCAAGAGAATGGCATGAACCCGGGAGGCGGAGCTTGCAGTGAGCCGAGATTGCGCCACTGCACTCCAGTCTGGGCGACAGAGCCGGACTCTGTCTCAAAAATAAATAAATAAATAAATAAATAAATAAATAAATAAATAAATAAATTGCCAACAGAAATACTTTTACAATTTTGCATAGAATTTTTTATAGATTCTTTATATCAACATTTGTGCATTTCCCAATGGGTATTAGGATAATTTGTGACAACACGTAATATTTTCTTACTGTCACTTTTGAAAATTCTCAGTTATCAAGAGAATATGTTTTAAAAGGAACATTCATGAAAGAATTATTTTTCAAATATTGTCATACTCATCTTTGAATTATCTGACTTCAAATTCTGTTTTTGGAATGAGGTACAAATAAATACATTTAAACAGGGAGTAAAAAATAAATATGAAAATTATTGTGTTAATCTTTGATTTGGTGAAAAACTATGTAAAATCAATGCTAAAGCCAAATTTGTAAATATAAGAAATATTAATTACATATAGTGTAACTGTGCCAGTTTGTAAAATATTATCTTTGAAATAATTACAGGCTAAGTTTATCTAGTTTATACAAGGATACCCATTAAGCAAGAGAAAAGTAGTTGAAAATAATACCAAAAAAGGCTGAAGAAAGTAATTTACGTGAGCTTGCTGAAACATCCTTTTAGTAACTTCTACTTAAGGAGAAGATAAATAATAAACAAGAAGCCAAGTATATCAAAAATAAGTCAGAATATAGTAACAGTTGAAAAAAGTCATATCAAGTGGTTCTATTGTAATTAAAACTAGAACCTGCTTAACTTAATTGCTGAGGACACAATACTTATATGGCCAGGAGTCACTTCTGTTTCGTTTCCATGACATTGCAAAGCAGTCCTCACACCAGCGAACTTGAATGCAGAGTGAAAGGAGGGAAGGGAGCGTGATTAGTACAAATCCATTCCTCCACCTGAAAAACCCAGCTCAAAGCAAGTGTCTTATCTATGCTTCACAAACATTTCTTTATACATAAAGCTTCATTCTATTGCTTGAATAAACAGAAAGAGAGGAAGTCCTACAGAAAAACACATTACAAAATGAAAAACAGAAAGATTTTGTGAGCTTAAAAAATTGTTAGTGTTTTTATGAAATACAATTGGAATTGTTTTGTAAAAGTGAAACTACAAAAGGCAGAGAGAAGATTGATAGGGTGAAAGTAAAGGCTGTAATTTAGCTCTTGTCATCTTTCATATGTGTTTTGCATAGTGAGTGTGAGAGATTCGGTTTCTGGCAATGTTGTTTACAATGACAACATTTGGGGTTTTATCCAGATTGGGTGGGGACAGGGGCACTATTATTAACAATGATGCAGCCTAAACAAAGGAACACAAGAGAGCCTCTGAGGCCCCTGTTGTCACATTCCAACTCACAGTTATGAAATTATGTGTGTTGGTTTTACCACATTATCATATGTTCATATAAAATGAAAAGAAGTCTTGCAAGTTTCCATATCTGGTAAACAGTAAACTTGCTCTGACCCTCTCTCTCAGCATACATTCCCTTTTCACTCCCCCTTTCTGACCTGTCATCCCATCATCCCATGATGCACACACTTTGAACACATACACACACACACACACACACACACACCAAAATGGGGGATAGTATCCCAGGCTGAGTTGTAAATATACATTTTACATTTAAACAATCATGATCCCTGAACTCCTGAGAGTATTATTAATTAGTTGTTACTCAAAAAGAGCACCAGCTATCTGCTGCCATGATAATGCTACATAACAAACCATTATGAAACTCAATATCCTAAATTAATAGCCATGTGCTATTGCTCAGAGGTCAATTGTGTTGGCTGGGAAGTTCTCATATTAGTTGAGCTTGACAGGGCTCACTCATAGATCTGCAGATCAGTGGATAATATGCCTGATACTGGTTTTCTCACATAACAGAGACTTCATCTGGGGCCACTGGGCTGAATAAGCTCTGTTCCACATGGTCTCATGACCTCCAGCAGAACAGATAGTTCTGCTCTTAGGAGAGAGGTAGGGGTTCCCCAAAAAAAGTACAGATGTGTTGGGTCTCTTGGGGCCTAGACTCAGAACAGGACCATCGTCTGCTACATTCTTTTGTCCAAACGAAGTCACACAGCTAGCACAGATTTAAGAAGTGGGAAATCAGCAGCTTTTAGCTATTGATGGGAGGAGCTGTAAAGTCACATTGCTAAGGGCATGGATCCTAACAGTAGTAGAGATTTATGCCATTTTTACAATGAATCCACCACAAAAATAGTCTAATAAAAGAGGATTCCAAAGATTCAAGTGTCACCCAAAATTAGAATCCCCCGATTTGCACAGTATGCAAGCACTTATGAAACAGGCTTTCAAATGGAGGACCAGGACATATCTGCTCCCAGATATCTGCATGATTTTCTCTCTCACATTATTTTCTTTCTGCGCAAACTTCACCTCTTCAGAGAGACCTTTACTAACCACCCTCCATTCTAATTAAAATTGTGGACTCACTTCATTCTCTATCCCTTTACTCTGCCTAATTTTCCTTCCTAGCACTTATCACCACATGATATACTGTTTGTCACTTATCCCGTCTGCCCCAGCTATAATGTGAGTTCCTTGGGCCCAGGAATTTTGTCCATCTTGTTCACTGCTGTATCCCCGGCATCTAGAAAAATGACACAATAGATGCTCAATAGGTGTTTGTTGAATGAGTGTCTTCACAGACCAAGACTATTGAGACCCCTGGGCCCTGCTTCAAGAGCTAGGCATTAAAAGGCACCAATATCAATGACTATTGGTAGTTATATGTAGGTCTGACTTATGCACTGGAATAGATCAAGCCACATCTTTGTTTCTGACTTCCTTGCATGCGTTCAACAATCAACAAGTCTTCATCTTGCTGTGATCATTTTTGAGGCAGAAGCCTCATATGTCATGCTCATAAATTCTATTTAGACCCCCATCCACAGTGAAAACACTGCCATAAGCCACTACAAATCTATTTGATTCTCAACCTGTGTAAGAATGCTTCTTGCTTTAGGAAGAAGTTATAAAATGATGAAAAGTCTGACTACGTTGTGAGCACAGGACCTAGGTACAAAGCTCATTTCTGCTTTGGTTGACTTTGGAGAATCTAATTCTCCAGTTGAGACTCATTTTTCTCACACCTGTAAGATAAATGACAATATCTATTGTACCTAACTAAGCTCATAGTTGTCAGTCTTCCTAACAGAAAACCTGGTCCAAGGAAATGGACTACCAATAGCCAAGCTTGTACTAGATGACCCATCCCCAGTCATATTTGAGTGGCCTGAATCTAACCCAGGTTAAATCCATCTCCCCATTCCACTTGCCCTTGAAATTGGAAATGAACTTGGGGACTATGGACTGCCATCTTCTGCCATGGAGAATGAGCAACAAATAATTATTCTGAAGAATGACAGAGATAAAGCAGACCCTCAGAAAAAAATGAGAGTCAAGAAATCAGGGGAAAGTGCTTCCTCACTTCCTGACAAATTTTAATTTTCTCAATCCAATTCTTTTCTGAGGATTTTTCAATCACACGTTTGGATGTCATAAAACACTCTTGTGTCCTAACAAGGAATGTCCTTTTTCTTTGTTGATCTATTTCATGTTTCTTTTAGTTATTTGCGACCAAAATATCTAAATCAATCTACCTACTCTTGCTGTTGTTGCAAAGATTAGACGATAAGTCCTCAAAAATGCCCAGCAAGCTGTACATGAATTATGATTTAACTCTATTGCAACCATGCTTGACCCTAACCCTAATCTGTGCATTATTTCTGTTTGTGTCCTCAATGACCCTGCTCCCTGCTGACTTGGTACAACCTGAGAAGGTTCTTATACTAAACTCTATCCAAATCTATTCAATACATCTTGTTCCTTTTCTACTGACCCATGCGCTTTTAAAGATGTGCTTACTTTTTTATCAAGCAGAGGTGGCACAGAGATAGATCACATCTGCTCTCACCTCCCTAGAGACTTTGTTCCTACCGTCATAGTAGCCAAACTGGCTGGAATGCTAGGTCTGACATTTGCTAGCAGTGTAGACATGGGTAAAATACTTAACCCATCTTGTTTCTGTTTCTTCTAAAAAATGGTTTTCACAATAGTACCCACTAAATAAATTGTTGTGAAGCTCCAATTACTTACCATGCAAAAAGCATTTTACTGCAGCTCCTTGAAATTGAACTAGTTTACTCCTAGAATACCTGGAGCCCATTTCAGTCAATATATACCTATTAATCATCTTAACACACCCCCTTTCAAATACATATTACCATTTGCTGATAGTATTAACTGAAATTAACAGATACTAACACACTCATTCTGATTTTTCCTATTATTTATATTTCGTTAATACTTACAGATGTATTCGATTATTTTGTACTTCCTGGTAAATTCAATTTACATTTAGAATATTTTTTAAATTTTTAATTTTTAATTATTATAAGCACATAAGAGTTGTACATATTTATGGAGTGCATGTAATATTTTGATACATGCATACAATGTGTAATGATCAAATCAGGGTAATTGGGGTATCTATCTCCTTAAGAATTTATCATTCCTTTGAGTTGGGAACATTCCAATCCCATTCTTTTAGTTATTTTGAAATATACAAAAAATTATTTTTCAGTATAGTTACCCTACTGTGCTACTGAACACTAGTTCTCATTCCTTCTACTTAACTGTATTTTTATACCCATTAACCATTCCCTCTATATCCCTTGCTGCTCATTACCCCTCTTAGCGTCTGGTAACCATCATTCTACTCTACATCTCTGTGAGTTCAATTATTTTAGATCCCACATATAAGTGAGAACATGAAATATTTGTCTTTCTGTGCATGGCTTATTTCACTTAACATAATATTCTCCAGTTCCATCCAAGTTATTGCAAATGATAGAATTTCATTCTTTTTTTCCCCCTTAACTATAGTGTAAATTCCTTAAGGACAAGAGCTATATCAGAGTTATTTGCTTCCTCTCACAGCAGTTGTTAGCTATGTTCTACACTTGATTCACAAATGTTTTCCCGTTTTTCACTTATTTTAATTTAAAGAGTTAATATTTAAGAATATGATATAATTTAGATTTATGTCACTGTGATGTCTTGAATCTGTATCACAAATGGAAGAATCAAGCTTGTAATATATTTATTTATTTAGTTTTTTTAGGTGTGCTTATATTTTGCAAATACTACCTCAGAGATTTTCCCCAGCTTTTTATCTCCATTGTGATATTCTTTTAACTGGAAATGATTTTATTGTATGTAGTTAAAACTGTAGTGCTAGAGACAAAATTCCCTAGAGGTTAGATCAGAGTGACAAGGAAATGTACCCCATAGGGTTCCCATTTCTTTAAACACAGATTTTTCTAGAAAATATAATAAAACTATTCCAACTAAATATTTTCTTTGAGAAACACAAATTTTTTTAAGCTAAAATCTGTTTGCCACTCTCAGTCCTCATGATAGTTTATAGCTTTTTGTTCTAAAGTGATTTATAGTGAATTTAGTTATCAGATCCCTACAGATGTGGCCTAATAATATGTTGATTAAGTGCTTCTGCTTGCATAAAAGTGGTTCGTACTTTATAGACTATTTGCTCTGTTGAGCTGTTTGGTAAATTCTTTAAGCAACAGAAAAGGCCTTCTCTTTCTGTGTCTGCTCTCCTGCTGAAATCATAACATTGTTTCAAGGGATTTCTCCATATGCTAACTAATGTAAACAAAATTATCCTTCTCATGTATTAGTTCCAAAATTGTGGATTTACATATAAATTCATTCAATTTGAAGTTGGTTTTTGCATTATCTTAGGTGTAATAATTTACATTACTACATGCTATTCTTTGTCTTTTAATCATTATACACCTCACCAGAATTTTTGATAATTTTAAAGTAATGATTTTTACATGACATGCACAGGCAAGAACCTTAATTAGTGTTTAGTTTGAGTCCAAGTTATTCACCCAGAATTGTACTTACCTATTATTTCCAGATGTTCAGGGTTATATTTTTTTCAACCACCTGTCATTTAAACACTATAAATATACAATAATGTTACCTGATATGTTATCTTAAATAATTATCTCTGCAACAGTTTTCTAATACCTTCTAGACCTCTACTATCATTTATGTGTGCTTTTTCCATGCATTTCAATTTAATAATTTGATATATAAGCTTTAGGCACAACAAGAAAGTGATTCCAAAGAGCTTCTTGGCATATAGGGTATTTGAATAATATGTACTATATGGTTTTCTGGAATGTTTATTTCCTTCTTGTATGGTCATATTTCTAAAGGACCAGACGTATCTTCTGCTGTAAAATGTTTCATATAATATCATGGAGAAGTAGAATCATTTAACTGTTGGGGGAAGTATGTAAATTGAGGCATTTGTAAGGACAATTTAGTCATATGTATCAGGACTCCTCACAAATCATGGATGTGTTTGCTTCAATGAGCAACTACACAATTCATCTAAGAATTTATACTTAGGAAATAAACATGGATGTGTAGCAAACTTTATAGAAGGATGCCCACTGCAAAATTGCTTACAGAAATAAAAATTTGGGGGAGAAGATGGAGAAAGATGGCAGAGTAGAAAGCTCCACTGATTGTCCCCCAGCAAGGACACCAAGTTAACAACTATCTACACAGAAGAAAACATGTTCGTAAGAACCAAAAATCAGGTGAGCACTCCTAGTACCTGGTTTTCACTTCATATCACTGAAAGAGGCACTGAAGAAATAAAAAACTATCCTATTTGCCGATGCCACCCCTTGCAGCAGCAGTAGCATGGTGCACAGAGCTTTTCTGGGCACTGGGGGAGGGAGAACATAGCAATTATGAGGCAGTAAACTTAGTGATGTCCTGTTATAGCATAAAGGAAAACCAGACCAAATTCAGCAGACACCTGCCCATGTAGGGAGCATTTAGACCAGCCCTAGACAGAAGGGAATTGCTGATCCCAGTGGTCCAACTTACTTCTCACAAACCTCGCCATTAAGGGCTACAGCACTCTGTTTCTCCAAGTAAACTTGAAAGGCAATCTAGGCCATAAGGACTGCAACTCTTAGGCGAGACCTAGAGCTGAATTTGGCCCAGAGACAGTGGACTGTGGGGGCATGCGATATACTGAGATACCAGCTGGGGCAACCAAGGGAGTTCTGGCATCACCCTTCCTCTAATGCCAGGCTGCACAGCTCACGGCTCCAAAAGAGACCTCTTCCTTCTGCTTGAGGAGATAAAAGGGAAGAGTGAGGAGGGCTGTGCCTTGCATCTAGGATACCAGCTCAGCCACGGCAGGATAGGGCACCACTCAGAGTCCTCGGGCCCCCATTCCAGGCTCTAAGTCCCAGACAACAGTTCTAGGTGTACCCTAGACCAGAAGGGAACCCTCTGCCTTGGAATAAAGGACCCAGTCCTGGAAGCATTCATCACCTGCTAACTGAAGATTCCTTGGAATCTGAACCAGCAGCGATACCCAGATACTACATCCTGAGCACTGGGTGAACCTCTGAGACTTGCTAGCTCCAGATGAGACTCAGCATGTACTCAGCTGTGGTGGCTATGGGACAGAACCCCTGCTTGAGAAAAGCAGAGGGAAAAGTAAAGGAGACTTTGTCTTGCAACTTAGTTACCAGCAGGGCCACAAGGGGACAGAGCATCAAGTGGGCTCTTGGGGCCCCTGATTCCAGGACTTGACTCTTGCATGGCATATCTGGACCTGCCCTGGGCCAAAGGGGAGCCCATTACATGAAGAGTGAGTAACAGGCCAGTCAGCATACACTACCAGCAGACTTAAGAGACCTTGGGCCTTAAGGGAACATTGGTGGTAGTCTGGCAGTACTCCTCATGGCCTGTGGTGGCAGTGGCTACACAGTGAGGCTTCTCTGCCTTTGGAAAGGAGAGGGAAGAGTGGAAAGCTCAGCTGCAATACAATAGAAAACCAGGTGGACTTCTAAGGATTTTGACTCTAGTCCCTGACTCTTGGATGGCACTTCTGGACCCATCTGAGGCTTGAAAGACCTTGCCTCCCTGAAGGGAAAGACAGAGGCCCAGCTGGCATTGCCACATGCTGATGGTAGAGCCCCAGGGCCTTGAGTGAATATAAGCCAAAGCGAGGGAGTGGTTACAGCAGGCCTTGGGTGAGACCCAGTGCTGTGCTAGCTTCACGTCTAACCCAGTGCAGTCATAGTGTCAGTGTCCAAAGGTGTGCTTGTGTCACTCCACCCCCAGCTTTAGGTGGCTCAGAACAGAGAGCGAGAGAGATTCTGTACACTTGAGAGAAAGTAAGGGAAAAGAACAAGAGTCTCTGCCTGGAAATCTAGAGAAGAATAGCAGAAGTCACTATGCTTATATCAGACAAAATAGATTTCAAGAAAAAAACTATGAGAGACAAGAAGATCACTATATAATGATAAAGAGGTAAATTCAGAAAGAAGATATCACAATTTTAAATATATATGCACCCAATCATGAAGCACCCAGTTATATAAAGGCAGTATTATTAGAGCTAAAGGGAGATATGGGCCACAATACAATAATAGTTTGAGACTTCAACGGCCCTCTTTCTGCCCTGGACATATCTTCCAGACAGAAACTCAACAAAGAAACATTAGACTTAATGTGCACTATAGAGCAAATGCATCTAAAATACATTTACAGAAAATTTTATCCAAGAGCTGCAGAATACACATTCTTTTCCTTAGTACAATGGCTCTTCTCAAGAAGAGACCATATGTTAGATCAAAAACACTAGTATGAAAACATTTCAAACCAATTAAAATAATATCAAGCATATTCTCTGATCGCAATAGAATACAACTAGAAATTAATAACAAGAGGAATTTTGGAAACTATACAAATGCATATTAATTAAACAATATGCTCCTGAATGAGAGGGTCAATGAAGAAATTAAGAAGGAAATCAAAAATTTTCTTCAAACAAATGATAATGGAAACACAACATACAAAACCTATGAGATACAGCAAAAGCAGTACTAAGAGGGAAGTTTATAGCTATAAGTGCCTACATCAAAAAAGAGGAAAAACTTCAAATAAGCAATCTCACTATGCATCTTATGGAACTACAAAAGCAAGATAAAATCAAAACCAAAATTAGTTGAAGAAAAGAAATAATAAACATCAGAGGGGAAATAAGTACAATGAAAATGAGAAAAATACAGAAAATGAATGAGCAAAAATTTAGTTTTTTGAAAAGCTAAACAAAGTTGACAAACTATTAGCCAAACTATGAAAAAAAGAGAAACTATGTAATGAAATAAAATTGGAAACGAAAAAGGAGACATTACAACCGATACTGCAGAAATTCAAAGGACCACTAGTGACTACTATGAGCAACTATGTGCCAATAAATTAGAAAATCTAGAAGAAATGAACAAATTTCTAGATAAATACAACCTATCAAGATTGAATAAAGAAGAAATCCAAAACCTGAACAGGCCAATAATAATGAGATCAAAGCCATATTAAAAAGTCTTGCAGTACAGAAAAACATGAGACCCAATGGCTTCACTGTTGAATTCTACCAAACACTAAAAGAAGTACTAATACCAATCCTACTCCATCTATTTCAAAAAATAAGGAAGGAGGGAGTACTTCCAAACTCATTCTTTGAGGCCATTATTTCCCTGATACCAAAACCAGACAAAGACACATCATGAAAAGAAAACTACAGGCCAATATTTCTGATGAGTATTGATGCAAAAATACTTAACAAAATACTAACAAACAGAATTCAACAATATATTGGAAACATCAATCATCACGACCAAGTGGGATTTATCCCTGAAATGCAAGGATGGTTCAATATACACAAATCAATCAAGATGATACATCACACCAACAAAATGAAGGGTTAAAACAATATGATCATTTCAACTGATGCTGAAAACATATTTGATAAAATTCAACACCCATTAATGATAAATAACCTCAAAACCTGGTGGTGGAAGGAAAATACCCCAGCATGATAAAAGCTATTATATGAGATACCCACAACTGGTTTCACAATGAATAAGGAAAAGCTGAAAGTCTTTCCTTTAAGATCTGGAACATTACAAGGATGCCCACTGTCACCACTGTTATTCACTATAGTACTGGAAGTCCTTTCTAGAGCAATCAGACGAGAGGTCAAATGACTTTATATGAAAAAGTCTAATAATCCATTGAAAACATGGACAAAAGATTTGAATAGAGAAAGATCTAAAGGGCATCCAAGTTGGAAAGGAAGAAGTCAAATTATCCTTGTTTGCTGATGTTATGATCTTATCTTTGGAAAAACCTAAAGACTCCACAAGAAAACTATTAAAACTGATAAACAAATTCAGTAATGTTTCAGGATACAAAATCAACAAACAAAAGTAATAGCATTTCTATATATCAACAGTGAACAATCTGAAAAAGAAATAAAAAGTAATCTCATTTATGATTGCCACAAATCAAATTAAATACCTAAGAATTAACATAACCAAAAAAAATTCTCTATAATGAAAACCATAAAACACTAATGGAAGAAATTGAAGAGAACACCAAAAATGGAATGATATTCCATGTTTATGGATTGGAAGAATGAATATTGTTAAAATGTCCATATTACACAAAGCCATCTAGAGGTTCAATGCAATCCCTATCAAAATACCAATGAATTTCTTATCAAAAATTGTAAAAGCAATCCTAAAATTTAAATGGAACCAGAAAAGACCTAGAATAGCCAAACTATCTTAAGCAAAAAAGAACAAAACAAGAGGCATCACATTCCCTGATTTCAAATTATACTACAGAGCTATAGTAGGAAAAACAGCATAATACTGACATAAAAACAGGCACATAGACCAATGGAACAGAATACAGAACCCAGTAGCAAATCTACACACCTACAGTGAACTCATTTTTGACAAAGGTGCCAAGAAAATACAATGGGAAGAAGACAGTCTCTTCAATAAATGGTGCTGGGAAGACTGGATATCTATATGCAAATGAATAAAACTAGACCCCTATCTTTTACCCTATACAAAAGTCAAATCAAAATGGATTAAAGACTTAACTCTAAGACCTCAAACTATGAATCTACTGTAAGAAAATATTGTGGAAAATCTCCAGGACATTGGTCTGGGCAAAGACCTTTTGTGCAATATCCCACAAGCACAGGCAACCAAACCAAACATGGACAAGTGGTATCACATCAAGTTAAAAACCTTCTGCACAAGAAAGGAAACAACAAAGTGAAGGGAAAAATTCATAGAATGCCAGAAAAGATTTGCAAACTACCCTTCTGACAAGGGATTAATAAGCAGTATACACAAGGAGGCCAAACAACTATATAGGAAAAAATCTAATTATCCTGATGAAAAAATAGGCAAAAGGTGTGAATAGACATTTCTACAAAGAAGACATACAAATGGCAAACAGGTATATGAAAATGTGCTCAACATCATTGGTCATCTGAGAAGTGCAATTGAAATGGCTTACATAAAAAAAGACTGGCAATAGCAAATGCTGGTGTGGATGTGGAGAAAAGGGAACTCTTGTACGCTGTTGATGGGGATGTAAATTAGCACAACCAGTTTGGAGAACAGTTTGGAGGTTCCTCAAAAAACTATAAATAGAGCTACCGTAAGATCCAGCAATCCTGCTGGGTATTTACCCCAAAGAAAGGAAATCACTATATCAAAGAGATATCGGCACTGCTATGTTTGTGGCAGCACTATTTACAATAGCTAAGATTTGGAAGTGACCTAAGTGTTCATCAACAGGTGAATAGATTAAAAAACTATAGTGTATATACACAATGAAGTACAATTCAGTCATGATAAAGAATGAGATTCTGTCATTTGCGGCAACATGGAGGGAAATGGATATCATAATGTTAAATGAAATAAGCCAGACACAGAACTACAACATCATATATTTTCACTTATTTATGGGATCTAAATATCAAATCAATTGAACTCATGGACATAGAGAGTAGAAGGATGGTTACTAGAGGCTGGGAAGGGTAGTGGCAGTTGGGGGAGAAGTGGTGATGGTTAGTGGGTACAAAAAATAGAATGAATAAGACCTACTATTTGATAGCACAATAGGGCAACAATATTCAATAATAACTTAATTGTATATATTAAATTAACTTAAAGAATGTGATTGGATTGTTTATAACTCAAAAGATAAATGCTGGAGGGAATGGATACACTGTTCTTTATTATGTGGTTATTTCACATTTCATGTCTGTATTAAAACATGTCATGTACCCCATAAATATATACAACTAATATGTACCCACAAGAGTTAAACATTTTTTAAATTTAAAAAAAGAAACTAAAACTTGAAAATAGCTCAAATATTTGAAGGCTATATAATAACATGGCAATAATGACTATCTCTGATAGCTGGAATATGGGGTTAATTTATTTTCTTCTTTTTGCTTACTATATTTAATTAATATTCTACAGTGAATATTTATTATCATTTTGTAAACAGAAATAGAATTACTTATTCAAGTTTTTACTGTTGTAGCTTTTCTTCTCTTGATTCCTGATTGAAACAATCTTGGCACTTTGGTCTTCCCCAGTAAGACTATTTAACAGGTCTAAGTAATAATTTCTAAATCCTAATCACATTGGAGTGTGTGTGTGTGTGTGTGTGTGTCTGTGTGTGTGTAACCTTGAATAAGTCCTAGAAAATCCATGAGCCTCATCACCTTGTCACTTAATTTGGCTTAATATTAATTTACATGACTATGTGCAAGTGCCTAAACCAGCTGATATCTTGAGGTTCCTTCTACTAAGATTTTAGATTATATGAAATCATGAAGAAAAATCACCTTGCAAAGACTGCGAGGAAAACTTTATTAGCATTAATATAAGACAACTGACAGCATGACAATAAGCCCCTATCAGCATTTAAAAAAAATTTTTTTTTGTCAGATCAGGCTGATTTACCATGAATCTAATTTATACTGTGCTGGGCCCTAGTAATGTGTTCACATGGTCATATGTATTTGCTAAATTTTAACATAGAAGATATTTTAACCACAATCTATTTTGATCATTATCTTTACAACTTCAATTTTCCTTTTCTCCCATGTTATTTGGGGGATACAACTAAGGAGAAGTTGAATTGGGGGTATGCCATTTTAACTGCAATTTGGAAAAGCAATGCGAAATGTTTCAATTCAGCAAATGAGACATAATGAAGTCTTGATTTAGACATATATAACAGATATCTTTTATTACAATCTTAACATTTATTAAAGAAAATTCAAATAAAAATAATTAACAGATTATGAAAACAAAATATAATGACATAATAGAAATTATTCTGATATCATGAAGTGAATCATAAAAACAAATTCAGGCCAGGTGCTGTGGCTCACACCTGTAATCTCGCACTTTGGGGGAGGACAAGGCAGGTGGATCACCCGAGGTCAGGAGTTCAAGAACAGCCTGGCCAACATGGTGAGACCCCATTTCCACTAAAAATACAAAAAATTAGCCAGGCGTGGTGGCACGCACCTGTAATCTCAGCTACTCGAGAGACTAAGGCAGGAGAACCCCCTGAACCCAGGAGGCAGAGGTTGCAGTGAGCCTAGATCACACCACTGCACTCTAGCCTCAGTGACAGAGCGAGACTCTGTCTCAAAAAATAAAAAATAAAATTAAAATAAAAATAATTAATTCAGATCAGACCAAAGCAATGATTCATTAAGAAGAAGGGATAAGTTTTGAATCGAATTAATGAATAGGCTATTGGATTTTCTGATAATTTAATTAATGAGGAATTAATCAAATGACCACACTGAAAAAATATTTAAATTTTTCGCTGATTTGATGTGAATTACTGACGTTGATAAAAGTAACACAAAACTCAAAATCTGTCAGTAAAACAAGGACATTGTTGGCAAACTGGATAATAAATGCTGTCAAGTCTAAGGTTACTTAGGCATTGTTACTGCACAGGAAAACTTGAAATGCCTTTGAAATCTTACATCTAATGTACGAAAAATATATGACAGAGGTTTCCCAAGTCTGATAGCAATCCTAAAATTTAAATGACATTGACAATAATGAGCTATAATATTGTAAGAAACCGTTCTAAATTATCAAAATTATAAAAACTGGGATTAATTATATTATTATTTTTTTAAAGCATAACTAATATATTAGATGCACATGTATGCACGAGAATCATACAATATATCAACTCAAAGAGAGGCCAGATGATTGAGAATTAAATGCCCTCTTCATAGAGGAGAAGAAAATGGGGGAATGAAACAACCTGAGGCGATGTAAGTAACAGCAAGTCACTGCAACCTTGGGTACTTCAGGAGCAAAGAAACAAATCCCCTACTCCCAAATAATAAAATACTACGTATCACAAAAAAAAGAAACCAAACATATTTTATTTCCCTTGAGGGATAAACTACTTTCTTAGTGATTTTTGTTTTTGTGAATTTATCTTAGAATGAAACAAAATGAAAATTAAAAGCCTAGTTCATCAGTGTTGAGCTCAAAAAGGGATACCCCAAAGACTGGCACTTTCACATGCTGAGAGGCCTTTCAAGCTGCCTCAGAATCAAGGTCCTTTTAACCTTGTCTTATTGTCCACTGTTCCCCCAATACCTGCCCCCACTACCCCCATTCTTCACTAAGTGCAGAGAGAGACTCTCTGGAATTTCCTTATCTGAGTAAGAAAGCTTCTTTTCAAAAGAAATGCAATTTTCTGAAGACCCCCTCCCAAGGAAACTCATCAAATAACCAGGAAAGATCAATCATCTAAGATTAATCATATTATAATAAAAGCTTTTTTTACCTTCTTATTCTCGCTATATAAACTATTACAAAATAATTTTTCATGTTTACAAGCGATTAGTGATTATACAGAGAAAAACATACAGAAAAAATATTATAGAAGTATCGTGGACAATCACTTGAAACATTTTGCTTTCTTTTTCTCAATTATGTTTGTGATATTTGACAAGTTTTTTAATGTGTAATGTATTGCAAGTTACTTAGTCATTCTGAATATATATTAACTTCTGTGCTTAATTTACATACTTAATTGTAATTGATATCTTTAAAAAAAATAAAATCTCTAAAAGTTTTTAAGCCTCAGGTCTCAGAAAACTTTGATCTACCCATTATCATATCATTTTATTTTGTATTAGGGCTTTAGTTGAAATAGAAAAATGTGGAAAATCTATGATCACATTATTGACTAGTCCAGAGTAAAAGAAAATACCAAAAGAAATAATAAAAAATAAAAATAAAAAAAAGAAGAAGAAGAATCACCTACTGCATTACTGATTTTCCCATTCAGTTTTGGTAATTTTGTAAAGAAAGAATAGTAAAGATAAATTATTATTGTTGGTGACGCATCTCAGTACCTGAAGCAACAGAAAAAAAGTAACAAAACAAGCCCTGCATCGTGGTTGTTTTTCACTGTAGAATGACCAAAACTACTTGGAATGCAAAGTTGTTTAAAATTGGGGATTTTATTTTGCAATAAATTGCCCGTAAAAACAGAAGTGTGAATGCTGAGCAATGTCACCTAACTGAGGCATAGGAGATTATGCTACATGTTAAATAAAAACACAGTTTCTGACTATTCATTAAATGTGCTTGAATATTGTAACATTGGGATATGCACTGGGCTTTAGTTCCAGCAGTTGCAGTTTTTGTTACATACTATTTCCCTCATCAGTGGACTTTGGTTTCTTTTATATGTGTGATTCTCAACCTACTGCTTTAAATACTACACATTACATTTTTCTAAAAGTAATTATTGCATCTTTAAAAAAAGAAAATTTATTCTTACAGGTATTCCAACAGAACTTTATAGAAGAGAAGCATAAAGTTTGACAATCATCAAGTCTTAGATTCTGTTGGACAAGAATGCTACAGCAACATAAATATGAAGAAAAGGGGCTCAGAAAAATACTCTGCATTAGTGTTTAGATTTTCTGTTAATTTATTTTATCAGGGTTTGAAATCTCTATGGTTTTTTTTGTGTAGACTTCTTTTAGTTATTTGCCACAATAAAAAAGGCCACTCTAATTGAGCGATGGCTTTTAAACAAATACTTGGAACTCAAGAGAGTGAACATTTTACTTCTGTAATAAGTAGATGTCTTTACTTAAAGTGTGACTGTTCAATTGTATATTTAATAACTTTATTAAACAACTACTATATGTTGACCTACCCCTAATATGTGTGGGGTCTGGAACAAGAGTACAAATAAAAGTCCACATACCATATTATAAATATTTACAATTTATAAACCAATATAACAAGCAAAAATATCATCACAGTGACAAATTTTTAAAATATGGGTAAAACTATCATTCTTACATGACTGAAAGTTGGCAAAATATCAAAGCTGACATTATTATTATTCTGATGTTGGGTTAGCAATGTTTGCATTAGTTATATATGTAATACAAAAATTGTACTTAATTCCCTAAAATGCATTTTTCTTTCTCTTATTTCAGTAAAATCACTGTGCTATAATTGTTTCACATGATTAGAAATTTGTAATCTAAAGAATTAAAAAATAAAATGGCACTATATTCAAAATACATTTGAGAATATTTTATCAAAATATAACAAGTAAATGTAAAATTTTTAAAACTAAATTTACTTTTTATATGTGGTTATAACAAATTATTTATCATCTAAAATATTCAAAACATTTGTTATATTTAAATGATAATACAAATTAAATTTAATGAATAGTAAAATTTTAAATCAAATGTAAACAAATAAAATTTTAATTGTATCACATTTTTATAAATGTAAGTGTATTTTTTAACATACCTTTATAAGGAAAACTATTAATAATTCTATTCTTTAATGTAAATCAATATCACACTTCATATGTGTTATATCTATATTTCCATAATTGCAAATTTAAGGCTTATATAAATTATTTAATATTGCAAAATATCCCTAAGCTGCCATGTGGGAAAGTCATGCTAATACATGAATATTTTCAAAGCTACAAATTTGAATATGAACTGAAGCAATAAAATGGACACTCAGAACTACGGAGAATTCACACTTCATTTTGCAAGAATCTATTATTTTATAACTGAGATGAAGGATTTTATTATCTACTTTTTATAAAGTTTATTCAGATAAGAACTACACCAAGACCCTAATAGATGTACTAGATATAAGCAAAAGACATGAAAAGTCATTTCATTCTAAAGGAGGTATATAAGGCAAACAACCATGTGGAAACTTGTTCATCTGACTAACAATAAATGTAATAGTCACTACAATAAGAGCAAAGTATTAGTCTTTTACTCAATTAGAAAAGTATTTTAAGTATTTTTTAAACTTTACAATAGGGGAGCAGAATAGAGAAACTGGCATAGTCATACCTTTCTGGTGGTGAGGGAAACTGGCGCAATTATTCTGGATAGGTATTCGAAATTTCATTAATGTATCAAGAGACATAAAATTACTCATATCCTTTCTTTTAATAATCTTATTCAAGGCATTGCTTTAAGAAACCTATTCAAAAAAGAAGAAAAATTCCCTCTATACAAAAATGTATAGATCTTTGTATTAGAAAATTGGAGACATTAATGGTTTCACATGGGAGAAAAAATAAGTAGGTTTTGTTACATCATATGTGCAAAGTATCTATTAAAAATTATAAATAAAAACTCTAGCAAATGAATAAAACTGTTTTTAAGTGAAGAAACAGCGTAAAATTGAAGGCACAGTATGCTTAAGTGATGTAAAATATTCGTACATATGGCTTAAGACTTGCCAGAGAACAGAGAATTAAAAATAGCTATAAGACTATGTGGATTATTTTTTCTTTTCTTACTTTCTTGATATTACAAGTAATTTTATTTTAACTTACATCTATATCCAGCTTACAGGTCATTGTCTATCATTTCCATACACCTAGGGCCAACCCAGGAAACATCCTGACTCTCCATCTTCTCTTCATAATTTCTGGCAAAATTCCAACCCTGGGTAAAACAATGTCTACTATCTCTGTGCCTACACAAAGACAGCTGATTGCTGTCAGAGGAAATAATATGACCAGGATTTGGGTAGGACTCTAAATTCATGGTCATGAACCTCAAATAAGTCCCCAGCTACTCCAGCCATTTTATAATGTATAATTGTTTCTGTTTGCCCTCTCATGTCTTACAGTACTTATTTTAAAATTAGTTCCATTAACTTCAAATATCTGATGTATCCTCCTCACTCACTTTCAGCACATTATTTCACAGAGAAAATAGAAGCCATTAGATATAAATACTCTTAACTTCCATATATCACACCTGAAAACCTATCTGAATCTAAGACATAGCATAGCATAATGGTTAAGAACATAAGCTCTAAATCTAGATCTCCTATGTCTGAAACCTAGCATTGTCACTTACTAGCTGTGTGATTTGAGGAAAGTAATTTAACCTCTCTTTAATTCTATCTTCTCATCAGCTAGATAGAGATAATAATAGCTCTACATAAAACTGTTAGAACAATAAAAGAATTTAGCTTTGTAAATATATTAGGACAGTATTTGGCCTATAAGAAGGATTCAATAAATTTTAGCTGTTATTATCTGAACCCATCCTTTTTACCTTTCATTTTTATTACAATTCATAAATAACCCTCTACTTTGAATTATGATTGGATTCCATCATCTCATGTCTGCTTAAGAACATTATCCAGTGGAAATTCCTTTGTATTATTATATTTTCAACCACATCTCTAGTATAGACTCTTTTTCAACAGTATTTAAACATGTGTAGGAATCTTGCATTCATAGCTAAATTTCTCAAAATAACTGCCTCTATAAGTTATTCTTAAATTTGAGCATACATCAGAATCAACTGAAGACCTTGTTGAAACACAAATTTTGGGGCCTACCCACAGCATTTCTGAGTCAATAATTGTGATGCGGGACCAGAGAATTTGCATTTCTCAGGAGACCTGAGGTTGTTCATATGCTACTGGTCCAGAGACTACACTTAAAAAACGTCAGGCCTATACCACTCACACACCCTTACCTACCACAGATTTCATATCAGCATACCTTTACAAATGGTCTTTGTACGACCAACAGTGACTTCCAGGTTGCCTTTTGGGTACTTATTTTGTGGTAATCATCACTCCTTTCAATTTTTCTCCGAGAGAAAATATATTGTGAATTTTTACCCTGCACTTTGTTAGATATGATTGGAAACAAACGACCTTAACCCCAAATGATGATGACGTTAAAAACAAAAATAACAACAGTGTTCCAGGGCTCCAGATGAACAAAAGCAATTAGAATGTATAACAATCACATGAAAGATGTCAAAAACTGTGGAATGCCCAGTGATTTGGACACCATCCCCACAGAATGGTAAAAATAATTCTTCCTTTTTCACAAGTCTATTAGGTGATGTTGACGCAAGTGGGCCTTGGACTACGCTTTGAAAAGTTGTGGCTACTGAGATAAAACCAAAGGTCTTAAGAGCCTGTAAAAGACCTACCTCCAGCAGATGGGTAATTTTGTGAAACATCTGCTCAAGGCTTTTGCCCATTTTTCTATTGTCTGTCTTTTTTCTCATTGAGTTATAACATTTTTTTCATGTGTTTTGGGTGAGTCCTTTGTTGGATGTATATGTTATGAATATCACTTCCTATACTGTAAATGGGTTACCTTTTTACATTTTTAATGGTTTCTTTTGATGACGAGAATTTCCTAATTCTGATATAGTCCAATGTTCCAGATTTTTCTTCTAAGGCTAGTAGTACCTTTTTGTATGTTAAGAAATATTTGCTTCTTCTAATGTCATGAAAATGTTCTATATTTTCCTCCCATTTTAATTTTTATCATTCATTATTATATATTAAGTCAATTGAAATGGTTTTCTTGTATGGCAGTGATTCTCTTATATTTCAGTCTCAATAATTATCTACAATCTTAAAAACCAGTGAAGACTGCAAAGAGCTTTTGTTTATGTGGGTTATATCTATTGATAGTTACCATAATAAAAAATAAAAAAGAAAATTTTAGAATATTCTATTAAAATAATAATAAAATTACATGTTAATACAGCATGTTTTGTGAAAAATAATTATATTTTATAAAACAAAAGGCCTATTTACTGAGGAGAGCAACATTGTTTTTACATTTTTGAAAAACTCTTCAATATATGGCTTAATAGAAAATAGCTGTATTCTCAAGCCAGGCTCCATGGTGTGTGCCCATAGTCCCAGCTACTCTGGAGGCTGGGGCAGGAGGATTGCTTGAGCCCAGGAATTCATGTGCATCCTGGGCAACAAAGCATGACCCTGTCTCTGAAAAAATAAATTTAAAAAGAAATAAATGATCTGAATTCTCATATCTGCTTCTCCAATCTGTTATGCTTTGTGGTTTGGGCTGAAGTTTACTAAGAAAATTTAGTCACACACAGATCTTAGTTGGAAAGGGGAGGAAGAAAAGTATTTTATTAATTTTCTGATATCATTGTGGATATTCTTTAATACGACACTTGACATGTGGTAGTTTCTTAAAGATTAGTTAAAATAGGAATCTGAAGAACTAGCAATGAACTTTTTGTACTTCATTACTTTAAAAGTAATTGATATATGTTGCACATTGAACGAATATTTTATCTGTGAGTGATTTGTGTACCATCTTATACTGATAATTTTTAAAATAGTTATTCATTGATTTATGCAGATCTTTCAAATGTTGACACATTTATTTATATAGTATCAAAAATCACATTAGTTAATAACATCACAGATCTCATCACAAAAATGTTTAAGTAGTTGAAAGATATCAGGTTAACAGTGGTAGATAAAAGTTTTTCAAAATTCCAAATTTCACTTGAAAGATCAAATTTTATTTTCAATTGACAGGCTGACTTCATTCAGTTTCAGCAATTTGCTCACCCAATAGTAGTCTTAATAACCACAGTTTGACAATTATTCTTTAAGATAAATATGTTGTACCATGTAAAAAAAATGGCTAGTTCAGCTGGCAACTCAGTCACACATGTGTTTTTCTTTGGGACAACTATTAGGCTTTAGTGCACAGCAGAAGTCCTTTATATATATTTCCCATTTGGTCACACAAAGTATTAAAAAATAGGTACTAAAAATTGATATTTAGTAAAAGTAATAAGTTTGACTGCTTCATCAAAGCCATTCTTAGATAAAACTGGCTTTTGTTTTTACTGTTAATACAGGGTGTTAAATAATACAATGACCACTGGTAAAGTTTGCTGCCACTGACTTGACTGTTGTGAAGGTATAGCCAGTTTTACCTATCCTTTCTTTTTGCACCAACATTTTAAATGTCAACATGGTATAAAACGTAAAGAGTGTGTTAATATTGTTATGAAAATAGTTCTTACCTCAAGGATCTCCTCAAAGGATCTCAGGAACCCCAAAGGTTCCACGGATTACATTTTGATAACCACTAGTGTTGTCCCAAATAAATACTTTCCATATGGATATCCAATTCACCAAGTACGATTTACTGAAAAGACCCTTCTTTCTCCATTGTATTACAGTATCACCTTTGTCAGTCGGCGACTGTATATGTATGGGTCTGTTTCTTGGTTCTTTCATCTGATCCATTAGTTCATTTCTTTATGCTTGTGACAGTATCATACTGCCTCAGTTCCCATTGTTTTATAATAAATCTCAATAACTGACAGTTTATGTTCTCAATCTTTGTTTTCTTAATATACCCTTGTCTGCTCTTGATCTTTTGCATTTTCATTTGAGTTTCATAATCAACTGAAAAATTATCTCAAAAACCCTGCTAATATTTTTATTGTGATGGCATTAAATTTGTAGAATAATTTGGAAAATTGACACATTTACAGTGTAGAATTTTCTAATCCATTATCACATATCCCTCTATTTCTAGTTTCTCTCAATTATATTCTTTCATTTGTCAATATAGATGTCTTGCAAATCTTTCATTTGACATAGTTTTTAAGTACAATTTAGATTTTTTTAGATTTCTTAAATTTTAATTGTGAAAAAATATACTTAGAATAAAATTTACTACCTTAACCATTTTTAAAGGGTACAGTTCAGTAGTGTTAAGTATATTTACAATGTTGTGCAATTAATCTCCAGAACTCTTTCGTCTTGAAAAACTAAAACTCTATACCCATTAAACAGTAACTCTCCATGGGACTCTCTCCCCAGCCCCTGGTAGCCACCGTTCTACTTTCTTTCTCTATGACTTTTACTATTCTAGGTACTTCATATGAGTAGATTCATACAACATTTATCCTTTTGTGTCTGGCTTATTGTCCTTAGCATAATGTCTTCAAGGTTCATCTATATTGTAGCCTGTATCAGAGTTTCATTCCTCTTTATGGTTGAATAATATTGCATTATATGTATAGACCTCATTCTGTTTATCCATTAATCTTTTGATGGGCATTTGAGTTGTTTCTACATTTTAGCTATTCTGTTGCTATGAATAATGGTGTAAACGTATCTGAGTCCCAGTTTTCAATTATTGTGGGTGTATACCTAAGAGTGGAATTACTGGAAAATATTTCAATTCTATAGTTAACTTTTTGAGAAACTGCCATAGTACTTTCCACAGTGGCTGCATCATTTAATATTTCCACAAGCAATGTTGGATAGTATATTTTATGAAATATATTTTGACTTGTATGATGTTGCTACATAGACTCCTTTGGATATTCTAGATACATAATCATGCCATCTACAGGTAATGAGAGTTTTATTACTTCCTTTCCAAACCTTATATGTTTTATTTATTTTATTTTCTTCTTGGACAGACTGGCTTTGCTAATAAAGTCCCAAATAAAAGTGGTGATAGCAAGCTTCTTTATCACATTCCAAAGTTCAGTAAAAAAGTTTCCAAAATTTTCTGATTGAGTATAATATGTACTGTAGGGTTTTTGTAGATGTCCTACATCGTATTTTTCTTCTAATTTGGTCTTCAGGCCTCTCTCTGAAGAGTGGGTCTAAATTCTAGCCCTGTCCTGATGGATCTCCAAGAGATTTGTTCATGGGTATTTACAGTGTGTCTTTCATAGCATACTTATTTATCCTGGTGAATGGCATAATGTCTAAGTGTCTGACACATCACCAGGTGCTCCTCTCACAGGAAACATGTTTATACTGACAAATGCTCTTGTGGCTCCTGTCTGACTTGTTTCTAGTTTATTCCTACCAAGAGAGACTGAGAGCCCTGACCAAGAAAAAGTTAAGTTCGGGTGTGTCACTAAAATGAGAAACAGAGGAGACAACTCAACAAAATACATGAAATAACAAAAGCATTGTATTACTTACAGATCCCAGAGGGAAGAAGGCAGCACACCTCACAGGGCCAACAGGAAGGGAAGAGCCTTCTGGAACATGTATGCTCAACCAGCAGGTGGGATGCAAGACAGAGAAGGAGAGAGAGAGAGATGGACCTGTGGGCCAATATTTATTGGAATTCAGAGCATTACCCAAGTAGATTTCCTGCAGGGAGCTCTAATTTGTAAGTTTAGAGCAAGCAGGCACAAGTTCCATGGATCCATGCTGTGACTAAGAGGTCACTGGGTGTATCTGTGCAGTCCATTTGAGGCATGGGCGTCAGTGGGGCAAGTCAAATAGGTTGTATCTTGCTGTCCCATACAGAGGTGGTCACCAGGTGGTGGTCGTATAAGGTAAATATCTAGATAGACCACATGGAGGAACAGAGCAGAGAGAGAACTGGAAACCGTGTCAAGCGTGACTAAGCCTTCCTTCTGGTATGAGAAAGTCCAATTCATATTCAAAATGGATGTTGGGGCAACATAAAATTACGAGAATTCACTACACCCTGTGGTAGACAGAATGATATTTCAAGAAGATACTCATGTCCTAATCTCTGGAACCCATTAATATATTAGATTATATGGAAACAGGGATGTAATTAAGACTACAGGTCTTAGAATAGGGAGATTGACTAGATTATCTGGGTGGACCCAATCTAATCACATGAGCCCTTAGTAGCAGAGCACTTTCTCTGACTAGAGTTAAAGAGATGAAATGTAAGAGGAGGTAGGGAAAAATGCAGAAGAAAAGAAACTCAGAGAGATTGCAAGAATGAGAAGGATTCAATGTACCATTGCACTAGGACCATTTATAAGAACTAGATAGCAGCCTATAGAAGCTAAGGACACCCCCAGGTAAAAGTCAGCAAGGAAATAGGAATCTCAGTCTTACAATCACAACGAATTGTATTTTTCTAAAACCCTGAGTGAGCTTGAAAGCTGATCTTTTTCCAAGCTCCCAGTAAGGAACGAGGCCTTGCCAATGCCTTAATTTCAGCCAATTCCATCCAGACATCTGAACACAGAAACTGTGAAATAATTTGTGTTGTTTTAAGCTGCTAAAATTGTGGACATTTTTATGGCTGCAGTAGACAACCAACACATGTCCTTTATATGATTAAAAAAAATTCTTTCTAGTCTTAATTTGCTTAGAGATTTACCATGAAGAGATGCTGATTTTTTTTCAAATGCTTTGTCTTCATCAAACAGAATGATTCTATGAATTTCCAAAGGTCTTTTATTTTCTGTTGGTGTAACTGATTTTCTAATACTAAGCCATTTTTGAATAATTAAAATAAACTTCAGTTGGATGTAATGTATTTTTCTTTTACTATATGAATGATTTCAATTTGCTAGTATTTTCCTACTTTTTGCAACTATGGAAATGAGAGAGACATGGATTACATTTACTTTGCTGCCATACTCAGATTATGGAATTGATTCTATGCTGTTCTTTAAAAATAAAGTGAGGAACTATTCTTCTATTTTCTAGAAGAGTTTGAAAAAATTTGGTGCTGTTTCTTTGTTAAATATTTCTAAGAATTTACTAATAAATTCATCTGAGCCTAAAGGTGTGTGTGTGTGTGTGTGTGTGTGTGTGTATGTGCATGTACATGCATATGTGTCTGTATGAAAAAAATTAACAGCAGATTCACTTCTCTCAAAAGGATTCAGTGTATAAGGATATTCAATATCTTCTGTCAGCTTTGATGGCTCATATTTTTTGAAAGATATTCTATTTCATGCAAATTATTAAGGCCATCTGTATAAAGTCACTCTAATAATCTATCATAATCTTGAATGTCCATAGTATCTGTTATGATGTCCCTTATTCTCCCTTTTTTATTTTATTTTATTTTATTTTTTATTATTATACTTTAGGTTTTAGGGTACATGTGCACAATGTGCAGGTTTGTTACATATGTATCCATGTGCCATGTTGTTTTGCTGCACCCATTAACTCATGATTTAGCATTAGGTATATCTCCTAATATCAGTCTTTCTAGAGATTTATTATCAATATTAATGTTTTAAAGAACAAAACACGTTAATGATATTATCTATTTTGTCATTGCTTTCTAATTCACTGATTTCTGTTCTTATCTTTCTTAACTTTCAATTAGTGTTTACGTGGTATATAGATTTCATTTTCCTTTAAATGTGCTCTGTCATTAAATTTAAATTTTTTATTTTTTAAGTAACATACAATTGGGTCTTATCTTTTTATCAATTATTATAACTTAATATTCTACTTAGAGTATTTTGTCCATTTTCATTTAATGTAACTTCTATATTTTTGGATTTATATTACTATCTAATTATTTGCTTTCTGCTTAGAAAATCTGTTTTAGGTTTCTTCTTTTCACCTTCTTTTTTCTTCCTTTTTATAACTAATCGAGTATTTCTATTATTTTATTTTTCTTTGTAGAAACTTTATAGTCAATGTTATTTTACTATTATTCTAATAATTACCCTGAAGATCACAACCCATAGCCATTAAACATCACAGTTTAATAAGTATTAATATTTATACCACTTCTATGATACTTATATGAACTTAGAATATTTAAATCGATTCATTCCATCCCCTCAATATACTATTTTAATATATATTTTAAGTTTCTTATAACATGTACTTATTGATGCAAGAGTAAATATTTATTTATACTTATTCACATATTTACTTTTCAGTGTTATGCATTTCCTCCTGAATTTTCATTTTCTATATGAGATCATTTTTATTCTACCAAAAGAGTTATCTTTAATTTTTCTTTTAGTGTGGAATTGCTGGTGAAAGTCTTTGTTTTTGGCTTTTTAATAAATGACTTTATTTCACTTCTGTTTTTAAAATTTTAATTTTTAAAAATTATTTTATTTTCATTTTCTTATTTAAAATAAAATAAAGAAAAAACATATTAAACAAATGTATACTATAAAACAATCGTTGTTTTTACCACCAGCGAGCTCCAGAAATAGAAGTTGTTCAATTACTCAAGACTTCCCTTTATATGGCCCACTGTAATCACAGTCCCCACTCCATCTACAACTGACCACTATTATGACTTTTATATAAATTATTTACTTGCTTTTCTTGATGGTTTTATCAATCGAGTGTGCGTTATAGTTTAGTTTTGCCAATTTTTAAAATATGCAATAAATGATAAAATATAAGATATATTGTATCTGTCTTACAATTAATATATTTCCTTATACTTCCCTTCCTCTCCTTATTATTTACTTGCTGAAGAACCCAAGCTATGAGAATTGTAGACTTTCCCACGGTCTAGATTTTGTTGATTGCATTATTATGGTGTAGTTCAAAACATTCTTCGGTCCTCTATGCTTTCTGAAAATTGGTAGCTAGATCCAGAGTTTAATTAGCAGATTCAAACACTTTAGTGAGAATAGAAGTGGTATTGTGTTTTTTTATCAGGAGAATGGTAATGCCTGTATCTCTCGCTCTCCTTTTCTGTCTCTCTTCTTATGTTAGCAAGCATTGGTATTCAAAGCATAGATCAATTAATTCACTGCTAGGTTAAACAAATTGATATATTAATTCGATTATTTTCCGTTCGTTTATTCACTGGGAGAATATTCTAAGGAGACACTTCCCTTCATCTACTTTTTGGTTATCAATTGGTAAAGTTTATATAAGAAGAGCAGTATGAATATATGATTTATTTAACTACTTAATTTTCAAAATATTGAATAATTTCTCTGTCATCCTCAGAAGGTGATCAGCATTTTCCTGTTTAATACAATTAGAAACTCAATGGATTAAACACAGTTGAATTTTAATTTTTTTTCAGTTTTCTAACACAGTTTTTCCACTTTACACTTCTACCAGCAATGTATGAGTGTTCAAGTTCCTGCACCTTTTTGCCAACACATGGTATTTTTAGTCGTTTGAATTTTACCTATTTGAATGCATGTGAGATGTGTGTATATGCATATGTGTGCTATGTCATTGTGTTTTAAATTGCATTTTACTAATGAGTAATAATATTGAGCATCTTTTCATATGTTTATTGGCGATCTGGACCCTGAATTATAATTGGTGACATTATCTGGAATTCTTTTCTGCCCCCTTATCTTTTCACTCTTCACTCCTTCCATAGCTCACCTCATCCAGACCCATGGATTTATTACTATATGTATACCAGTGACTTCCAAGTCCAAACTTGGGCCCTAAACCCTTATATCTAAATGCGCACTCTACATTTTCCATCACTTATTCACTTTTTTCCTTTTGTCTCTTTGCTCTTTTCTTTTCTTGACTGAAAAATTGATGTGAAGCCTGGAGACATAATAGTTATCTTGTGACCACAAATACAAGGGCAAAAGGCAACCCATTGAGAATGGCAGAAGATAAAAGTGGAAAAATTCTAGGTCACTGGCAGCATTGTGTGCATTATCATCCCTAAACTGCATAATACTGAACATTTTATTATATAACACAAATAAGGCACAATCTTTTTTTAAGGCATTGTAATAGGATTTTATTTTCAGTATAAGGCACTGCTGGTACAAAGGGCCCTCAAGAAATACTACTTACTATTTGATTCAATTATGTTTAAAAAGAAAATCTGAATGATTTGCTCTATAGAATTAGATTTTGAATATAACCTAATTAAAATATATAGATTTCAGAAATTTTCCAGTTTTTTATTTTTTATTTTTATTTATTTATTTATTTTTTTGAGACGGAGTCTTGCTCTGTCGCCCAGGCTGGAGTGCAGTGGCACCATCTCTGCTCACCGCAAGCTCCGCCTCCCAGGTTCATACCATTCTCCTGCCTCAGCCTCCTGAGTAGCTGGGACTACAGTCGCCCACCACCACGCCCGGCTAATTTTTTGTATTTTTAGTAGAGACGGGGTTTCACCGTGTTAGCCAGGATGGTCTCGAGCTCCTGACCTTGTGACCCGCCCACCTCGGCCTCCCAAAGTGTTGGGATTACAGGTGTGAGCCACCATGCCTGGCCAGAAATTTGCCAGTTTTGTAATGTCTTTAACATTTATGATTTAGTAAAAGGACTAGTATGCACATTTTTATTGATATGTACACAAAGATACATATATGTGATATTTTACATATTTGTAGTTACAATGTACGTATAATACATTAGTCAAAACTCAGTTGCACATGAGAGAAAGCCAACTCAAACAAGCTTAAGGAGAAAGGATATTTATGGGTTCATATATCTAGGAAAGTCAGGCTTAGATCTGGTCTCTGGAAGAACAATATTCAGAGTCTCAAACAATATTATTAATTTGCTCTCTGTTTATTCCCACTTCCTTTTCCTTTCTCTTCACTTAGTGTCTCCTTTTTCTGTGCATTGGCCTCATTCTCTTTTACCATATGGAAGCTTTCTCTATATAGATAAAGATATGCCCAAAGGCAGCTTTAGGTTTATATCATATTTTATGGTTCATAGTTGAAAGAAAACTCTCTCTCTCTCATTCTCAGCTGTAGAAAAAAGGTCCAAGGACAAAGATCTATTTGACACAGCTTTAGTGACTAGCTCAACTTCTAGATTCCTTTAGCGACTGGGTCAATTTATGTTTGGTAGGCCTGGCCAATATTATGTTTTTCAGAGTGCTGGAGAAACTACTCATCAAAGAAATACAATATATAATGTTTTCTCAAGCAGTGGAGAAAAGTTGAGCAAATAATTAATCAATATCTGTTAAGTCCACTCTTCTGTGTAGGTTTAAACATAGGTCTGTTCCTGTCACATTAAGAAGTATAACAATATTGTCATATAAGAAATATAAATTTAAAGGTAACATAACTATAGACAAACCAAGATAAGTAATAATTGTCCCAATGAAGCAGGCAAACATTTCACATTAACAAACAAGGATTATAATTATAAAATTAATAAATTTCTGTTTTTTAAAAGACAAAGAGGTTCCTCTTATGGAATGGCAGCATGAGGAGCTCCATGGCTCCAACCCCCAGTGAAACAATCATAATTGATACAAAATAATATGCATATAGGTATAGATATATTGATACAGATAGAGATTATATGTACATAGATATGTCCATCTATATCTACCTGTATCTATCCATATTTATATACGTTAAAGTCTCTGTAAATTGACCTAAGGGCTTACAGCAAGCGAAGAAACATTTATTCAAGAAAATCTTCTAAAACTTTATAAGAACAGCAAGAGTCTGTGACATTTGAATGATGAGTCACTTTGTCCTTCATCACTCCCACCTCAGCACAATAGGAATAACTGAAAAGACCATTAACATTTCAAAGTAATTAAGTATAAAAGCTAAAGCTATAAAACTCTTAGAAAAAGGCATACATGTAAATATTCATGATCTTGAAATAAGCAATGATTTCTTAGATATGGCATCTAAAGTACAAGCAACAACAACAACAAAATAGATATATTGGACTTCATCAAAATTTAAAACTGTGCCTCAAAAAACAACATCAAGAAAGTAAAAAGATAGAAAGATAGTCCACATAATGGAGAAAATATTTGCAAATCATTTTTGATAAAAGGTTTAAATCCAGAATATTCAAATGATTCTTATAAATCTACAATATAAAAACAAATAACCCAATTACAAAATGGGCAAGAAATTTAAAAATGAAGTATTTTATCCAGGGAATATATGAAAATGGCCAATAAACACATGGCAAGATGCTGAACACCATGAATAAGTAGGAAAAAGCAAATCAAATGCACAATGAGATGCCAACATTATCCTCACTAGTTTGTCTATAATTTAAAAAGAAAACGGAAAATAAAAACTGCTGTATTAGGCTGTTCTTGCATTGCTATAAATGCCTGAGACTGAGTAATTTATAAAGAAAAGAGGTTTAATTGGCTTACAATTCTTTGGGTTTTACAGGAAGTATATTGATGACATCTGCTCAGCTTCTGTTAAGAAGTTTGCAATCATGGTGGGAGGTGAAGGGGGAGCAGGTATGTTACATGGCGAAAGAAGGAGCAAGAGAGAGAGAGTTGAGGAGAGGTGCCACACATTTTTAAATGACCAGATCTTGTGTGAACTCAGAGTGAGAACTCACTTATCACCAAGGGGGTGGCCCAAGCCATTCATGAAGGATCTGCTTCCATGATCAGAACACCTCCCACTAGGCCCTACCTCTAACACTGGAGATTACAATTCAACATGAGATTTGCGTGAGGGCAAATATCCAAAGTATATCATGGCACCCCTGGCCCTCCCAAATCTCATGTTCTTTTCACATTGCAAAATACAACCACGTCCTCTCAATAATCTCCCAAAGTCTTAATTCATTACCACATTAACTCAAAAGTACAAAGTACAAAGTCTTATCTGAGACAAGGCAAGTCCCTTCCACCTATAACCTGTAAAATCAAACAAGTTATTTACTTCCGAAATACAATGGGGATACCAGCATTGGGTACATATTTCCATTCCAAAGGGAGAAATTGGTGAAAAGAAAGGGACTATGGGCCCCACACATGTCTAACACCCACCAGGGCAGTCATTACATGTTAAAGCTCCAAAATAATCTCTTTTGACACCATGTCTCACATCCAGTCACACTGGTGCAAGGGGTGGGCTCCCAAGGCCTTGGGCAGCTTTGCTCCTGTAGCTTTGAAGAGTACAGCCTCCATGGCTGCTCTCACAGATTGTCAAGTGCCTACAGCATTGGCAGGCACAGGGTTCAAGCTGCCAGTGGATCTACCATTCTGTGGTCTGGATGATTGTGACCCCCTTTTCACAGTTCTACTAAGCAGTGCCTCACTGGTGACTCTGTGTGGGGGTTCCAACCCCACATTTCCCCTTGTCATTGCCCTAGTAGAGCTTCTCTTTCAGTTTTCCACCTCTGCAGTAGGCCTCTGCCTGGACACCCAGGCATTTCCATACATTCTCTGAAATCTAGGTGAAGGCTGCCAAGAATCCACCACTCTTGCATTTGTGCACCTGTGGGCTTAATACCACATGGAAGCCACCAAAGCTTATGGCTTGTGCCCTCCAGAATGGCACCCAAGATGTACCTGTGTCCCTTTGAGATGAGGCTGATGCTGGAGTGGCCAGGATGTGGGGAGCATTGTCCTGAGGCTACACAGGGCAACAGAGCACAGGGCCTGGCCTACAAAACCATTTATTCTTCCTGGTCCTCTGGCCTGTAGTGCTGCCATAAAGGGGCTGCCATAAAGATCTCTGAACTTTCTTCAAGGCCTTTTCCCAATTTTTTTTTGGATATTAACACTTGGCTCCTTTTTAGTTATGCAAATTCCTCTAGCAAGTGGTTATTTCACAGCCTACTTGAATTTCTCTTCTGGAAAAACCTTTTTTTTTCCTCTGCCACATGGCCAGATTGCAAATTTTCCAAATGTTTTTGCTCTATTTCCTGTTTAACTATATATGCCTACTTTAAGTCATTTCTTTGCTTCCACATCTGAGTGTAGAAACAAACAAGTCACATATTGAATGCTTTGCTGCTTAGCAGTTTCTTCCACCAACTCAAACTTCCACAGATTCCTAGGAAATTCACAGAATGCAGTCAAGCTGTTTGTTACGGCATAGAATGCATGATCTTTGCTCCAGTTGCCCCAAAATTCCGTGTTTTCATCTAAGACCTTGTCAGCCTGGGCTTCACTGTCCATTAGTCTCTAGCATTTTGGTCTCAACCATTTAACTAGTCTCTAAGAAATTCCAAACTTTCCCTCATCTTATCTTCTTCTGAGCCCTCCAAACTCTTCCAACCTCTGCCTGTTATCCAATTCCAAAGCTACTTCCACATTTACAAGTATCTTATAGCCATACCCTACTCCTGGTACCAATTTTCTGTATTAGGTCATTCTTGATTTGCTATAAGGGAATAACTGACACTGGGTAATTTAATAAAGAAATTTAATAAAGAAAAGAGGTTTAATTGGCTCATAGTTCTACAGGCTTTACTAGGAGCATAATGGCAGCATTTGTTTGGCTTTTGGGGTAGCCTCAGGAAACTTACAATCATGACAGAAGGCAAAGGGGTAGCAGGCATGTCACGTGATGAAAGCAGGAGCAAAGAGTGTGAAAGAATGGGAGGGAGGTGCCACACAGTTTTGAAAGACCAGATTTCATGTGAACTCAGAGCAAGAGCTCACTTATCGTCAAGGGGATGGCACAAGCCATTCATGAGGAATCCACCCCCATCATCCAAATACCTCATACAAGGCCACACCTCCAATATTGGGGATTCCATTTCAACATGAGATTTGGGCAGGGACAAATATCCAAAATATTTCAAGTGTTCACATGGATGTAGAGAAATTGGAATAATCATAAATTGCTAGTGGGAATATAAAGTAGGGCAGCTGCTATGGAAACAGTCTGGTGACTTCTCAGAAGTTAAACATACATTTTCCATATGATTCATAAATTCCACTCTTAGGCACATAGCAAATAATACTCCCATTGTAAGAATGTCCCATGTTTTGCTTATACACTCGTCAGTTGATGGTAATTTGGGTTGTTTTCATCTTTTGGCTATTATGAGTAATGCTGTTATGAATATCCATATACAAGTATTTGTGTGAACTTCTGACTTAGGTACCTGAGGGTTAATGGCGAAATTTGCACAAAGATTTTTTAAGGGGTTATAAAAATGTTTTATAACTAATGTAGTGGTGGTTGCAAAACTTAGAATATTCTAAAAAATTGAATTATACACTTTAAATGGGTGAATTGTATTGCATGTGAATGATATCTCAATAAAGCTGATAACAAAAAAGAGAAAGAGTAAGTTTTTATTATAACAGTAATGTATGCTCTTCTGTAAGATTGGCTTTTTAAAGGATTTTATAATAAAATTTAAAATAATCTGAATACTCTTTATATTCTAATGAAGATATTTTGTGTGTACATAGTACTTGTGTGATTTCCCCCACACTTGAAAAAAGAATCAAATCTATTTGTGTGAAAATTATTCTTGAGACAGGCTATAACGCAATAATTTAAATATATTAAGTATGTCAGGGTATTCTGAGCTGAATTCTAATTAGTATTCATTAATACAATGGTATATAATTACCTCAGCCAGTAGAAACTTAATTATAAAGGCTATTTGGCTGTTAAAAAAATTCTAATCTGCATTGAAAGTTTAGCATGTCCACATCCACCCTGGAACAAAGACATTTTGTCATGTTGAAATCACTATTAGGAAAAAATTATAAATTTACTAATTCTTGTTGAGATCACTATGAGAAAATAATTATACATTTACTAATAATATGTTCAGTTAGTAGATCTAAAATATTTACTTTTAAGATATAGCTATTTAATTTTACAACTTTATGTGTTTTCACATAATAAGAAGCATGTTTAAAACCTCAAAATGAAGGGATCTGATTGCCTGGATCAAAACAAAAACTTTGAAAGTAATAATCTTGTCAAATAATGGCATGTTTACTTAAAGAATTTGCAAACTTTCTGTTATGCCAAATGTGTTTTCCAAAGCTAGTCCAGCTACACTGGAGAGACTTTCAAAACTATTTGCTTGAAGCAATCAGCTTTTAATCAATGTTTCAGATTAATCAATATTTTTGGCACTTTTCAAATAACAGGACACAACTTGTTTTGACACTGAATGGAAACTTATTTTTGACTACTCCCTTCCTTCAATTAATCACTTGTCACTAAATCTACCTTACAAAAAGTCACTAAATTATTTGTCACTGAATCTACCTTATAAAAGTCTCTCTGTTTATGTATCCTGTATATGGTTAGCTTAGGTTGCTCAGGTTTTCACTCTTAATGTCTCTCTTTTCTATCCTTTTGTATATATTCAAAATAGTTACGAACCCTACAGAAGAGAAAAGGGTGATAGGAGTGGTGATACCTAGGTAGTTTTGTGTGTGTGTGTGTGTGTGTGTGTGTGTGTGTGTATGTGTGTGTGTGTGTTTCCTTACATTGTAGAGGATTTCAAATACTTAATTATCTACTTGAAAATATTTGATAAATTTATTCTAGTATTTGATGCAACATGTCATATGTAGTGCTTATCAATAAGAAAGTAAAAGAGAGAGAAACTTTGGAAAATATTTGCATTTTACTGGAAATTTAATACTTTGTTAGAGAAACCAGCACACATTTTTTTTTTCCACCCAACACTCAGCTTGCTCAGACTCTTCTTGAGGCCATGATGCAATGGGACACGTAGCTAACATGTTTTATTCTATTCTAAATGGAAAAATGTCTACAAGCTGTCACAAATAAATTGCAGATAGGTAAATTGATTTGTTTTACAATGTATCAAAAGTTTGTATAACAGTTCTTTCTATTCATTGAATCATCAAAATTAACTAATTGTTTTGGCATTTTGTAAACTCAGATATGTATTTATCTCATATATATCTCATATATATCTGAGTTTACAAATATATATATATTCATATATATGTTTATATGTATTCATGCATGTATATAAAAACATTTTGTAATGCAGGGAATTATTCTTGGATCTTTTGGTAGTTTAAGTGTACCATATCATCCTTAGTACACATTATATTCTTGAATAGAATACTTTTTCTACTTAAGCACAATCTTATGTACACAGTCTTCTGTACAACATCACGCAGTACAGGTTAAGAATAGACTTTGAGAAAAATTACAAACTGAGGTTCAACAAGAAGGAAGCATGCATTTACCAATCATTTCATTTTTTGGTAACTATGCTTATTGTATCACTCATATTTTACAGACGGAGAAATGCGAGCTTCAGAATTTTTTAATTGACATAATAATTTTACATATTCATGGGGTATGTTGTTATGCTGCAATACATATAATGTAAACTGATCAGATCAAGGTAATTAGCATATCCATCATCTCAAACATTTATCATTTCTTTGTGTTGGGAAAATTCAATATCCTCCTTCTAGCTATTTGAAACTATATATTACTGTTAACTATAGTCATCCTACAGTGCTATAGAACACTAGAAGTTTGTCCTCCTATCTAACTGTAATTTTGTATTCTTTAACAAATCTCTCCCTATCCTCCTACCCACCCCTTCTCAGTCTCTAGTATCCTGTTTTACATTTTACTTCTATGAGCTGATTGAGGCCAGATCATCTAGTAAGTTAATGATGGACTCAAGTTTAGAATGAGTCTCCTGATTCCATATCAGTGTTTTTTTTTCTACTCCAATGTTTCTGAAAATCTGCCCTTTGCATTAGAAGTACCCATTTAGTTGCTTGTAAAAATGCAGATGACTGAGGCCCACTTCAGTTCTTTTTTTTTTGTCTCCCATGTTTGAACACATGAATGCCATGAGCTCTTGAGTTTTACAATCTCCTAGGGAGAAAAACTGGGGGAAAATTCTGACTGACCCGACTTAAGTCAGGTATCTATCCCTCTATCAATTAATAGCAGATAGAAAAACGATATTCTCACATATAAAGATAAGCCTCTGCCAAGGCCTAAAGGGAGACAAGCGTGAAGCCTTTGTGAGAAAGGAGTAGTTTTATTTGAAAAGAGTGAAAGATTCATGTGGCCAGAAAACAATGAAAAAGTAGCTTGGAGTATATTATAGTGGGCTTTGTATGCCAGCCAGACTAGTTTGAACTTTATTCAGTAGATAAAAGGAAATTATTGAAGGTTCTTGAGCAGAAAGCAACATATCAGAGTTAAGATTAATCTTTCACCAGTAAGTAAATTGAATTTGAGTGGAGGTGAACCAGACCAGCAGTTCTCAAACTTGTGTATACCTCAGAAATATTTAAGATGCTATTTTTTAAAAAAGCGTATTTCAGATTCCTAGCCTCAAAGACTGTAGTTCTGGAGTACATTCCAGGAAATGATATTTATTATCAGCACCTCAAATGTTTCTTACATACTCTAAGACCTGAGCGTTTCTGCTCTGGTTTGTCTTTACTCTGACCTTCTCAACCCATTCATTAGTGATTTACTTGGAGTAGGGGGGACTATGGGACAGAGATCCCAGGCTGTCTCTAAAGCAGGCAGCTGTGACTCAAGTCAAGTCAGTTTTTGCCATGGGACAATGTAGGTCTAATTTTGTTTGATCATCTGATTTTTCAGGAGAAATCAGATATCCCAGTTCTTATGGGACTCCCAATTTTCAAATGTTTAATGTGAACTGTGTGTGTTTACAAACCAAATTGAACAGAATTCTTTATTTTTTTTTAATTTTTCCTTTGTTTCTTCTTAAAAAAAAGTGAGATACACTTGCGGAATGGGCAGGTTTGTTACATAGGTATACATGTGCCACGGTGGTCTGCTGCACCTATTAACCTGTCCTCTACGTTCCCTCCTCTCACCCCCACCCCCCAACAGGCCCTGGTATATGTTGTTCTCCTCTCTGTGTCCATGTGTTCTCATTGTTCAACTCCCACTTATGAGTGAGAATATATGGTGTTTGGTTTTCTGTTCCTGTGTTAGTATGCTGAGGATGATGACTTCCAGCTTCATCCATGGTCTCATTCCTTTTTATGGCTGCATAGTATTCCATGGTGTATATGTACCACATTTTCTTTATCCACTCTGTCATTGATGGGCATTTGGGTTGGTTCCATGTCTTTGCTATTATAAATAGTGCTGCAATAAATATACGTGTGCATGTGTCTTTATAGTGAAATGATTTATATTCCTTTGGGTATATATCCAGTAATAAGATTGCTGGGTCAAATGGTATTTCTGGGTCTAGATCCTTGAGGAATTCGCCACACTGTCTTCCACAATGGCTGAGCTAATTTATATTCCCACCAATAGTGTAAAAGCATTCCTATTTCTGCACAGCCTCACCAGCATCTATTGTTTCCTGGCATTTTAATAATCGCCATTCTGATTGGCATGTGATGGTATCTCATTGTGGTTTTGATTTGCATTTCTCTGATGATCAGTGATGTTGAGTTTCCTGTTATAGGTCTGTTGGCCATGTAAATGTCTTATTTTGAGAAGTGTCTGTTCATACCCTTTGCCCACTTTTTGATGGGGTTGTTTTGTTCCTGTAAATGTGTTTAAGTTTCTTGTAAATTCTGGATATTGGACCTTTGTCAGATGGGTATGTTGCAAAAATTTTCTCCCATTCTGCACATTGCCTGTTCACTCTGATGATAGTTTCTTCTGCTGTGCAGAAGCTCTTTAATTAGATCCCATTTGTCAATTTTGGCTTTTGTTGCAATTGCTTTTGGCATTTTTGTCATGAAGTCCTTGCCCATGACTATGTCCTGAATGGTATTGCCTAGGTTTCCTTCTAGGGTTTTTATGGTTTGGGGTTTTACATTTAAGTCTTTAATCCATCTTGAGTTAATTTTTGTATAAGGTGTAAGGAAGGGGTCCAGTTTCAGTTTTCTGCATATGACTAACCAGTTTTCCCAGAACCATGTACTGAATTGGTGATCCTTTCTCCATTGCTTGTTTTTGTCTGGTTTATCAAAGACCAGATGGTTGTAGATGTGTAGTGTTATTTCTGAGGTCTCTGTTCTGCTCCATTGGTCTGTATGTTTGTTTTGGTACCAGTGCCATGCTGTTTTGGTTACTATAGCCTTGTAATATAGTTTGAAGTCAGGTAGCGTGATGCCTCCAGCTTTGTTCTTTTTGCTTAGAGCTGTCTTGGTTATATGGCATCTTCTTTGATTCCATATGAAATTTAAAATAGTTTTTTTTCAAACTGTGAAGAATGTCAATGGTAGTTTGATGGGAATAGCATTGAATCTATAAATTACATTTTGCAGGACAGCCATTTTCATGATATTGATTCTTCCTACCCATGAGGATGGAATGTTTTTCCATCATTTGTGTCCTCTCTTATTTCCTTGAGCAGTGGTTTGTAGTTCTCCTTGAAGATATCCTTCACATCCCTTCTAAGTTGGATTCCTAGGTATTTTATTCTCTTTGTAGCAATTGTGAATGGGAGCTCATTCATGATTCGGCTCTCTGCTTGTCTATTGTTGGTGTTAATGAATGCTTGAGATTTTTGCACATTGATGTTGTATCCTGAGACTTTGCTGAAGTTGCTTATCAGTTTAAGGAGTTTGGGGCTGAGATGATGGGCTTTTCTAAGTCTAAAATCATGTCATCTGCAAACAGAGACAATTTGACTTCCTCTCTTTCTATTTGAATATGCTTTATTTTTTTCTCTTGCCCAAACAGAACTCTTGATTGGATTTGGCTCAAGGGCAGCTAATGTGAGGCCTCTGGCCTTTGTTTATACTCCTTTTTTTTAAAAAAATTATTTTATTTACTGATATATAACAGATATACATATTTTTGGGAAGCATACAATACTTGAATACATTCATATAATCTGTAAAAATCAAATTATTATAATTGGGGTATCCATCACTTTAAATCTCTGTCTTCTTTTTTATGCCAAAAACATTTGAATTATTCTCTTTAGCTACTTTGAAATATATAATAGAGTATTATAAACTATACTCATCTTACTGATCTACAGAATATTAGATCTTATTTTTCTATCAAATTGTATATTTGTATCAGCACTCAGCCTATCTTCATTTCCCCCACCCTTCCTTTGACCTTTCTTAACTAGCCTCACTCAGTCAAGGTTGTGTTTATTTTTGTAATTTTTAAATTTTCTTTGTGTGTGATCAGCCTCATATTTACATTTATTTCCATGGGGTTGTACATGTTACTATGGTTTTTATAGATATCGACTGTGTCTCTTTAAGTTTGCTAATAGTTCCTCCAAAGTAGAGATATTCTCTATTTTAATTCTGCTCTACTTGGAGTGAGCGCATTACAAGTGAGGTGGGAGGTTGACTTATGCTCCGGCAACAGTTACTCTTTGTGGTCACTGTGTTTTAGTGATGGTGACCCTTATAGCCTAAAATTAAAATATATTTAATAATTACCTTTAAAAAACAATCATTCAATGTGTTATATTTTTATGTGAGTTTCCCTGTCACATACTTTTATGCATATAGATCTTTTCTGCATTATTCTGCCTTCTTTTCAGTAGCATGCTAGCTGCTGTGTGTTGTGCAAATGTTTCCCTACGTTTACTTTTCAAGTGGTTCCTCAGACCAGATGTTCCCCCAAGTGTACTTTCCTCCTCGTTTACTAGCTTTATTTTTTTTTTTTTTTGAAACAACAGATTGCTTTTTGGCTGTCTTTTAGGTTTAAGGAGAAAAAATTCACCACTACAAATGTTTGCTTCTCTTTCCCCACTCTAAGATTCTTAGCAATGATTTAAAAAGAAAGATGTATCCTTCTTCCTCTCTTTCATCCTTACCTCCTTAATGTCATATTATAATGCTTGGCTTGCAAATATTTTCTATAGATTTATTGTTTATGGATTTTCCTAACAAAATTGCCTTCTTAGAGTATTATCATTAGATAAAAATGTAGTGATCAGAGATTCATGAACAAAACTCACTTGTCGGCCAAATAAAATTAAATAATTTTATATTATCCAAAGTTAATTGGAAATAATTACAAGTGTTGTTATTTATCTAAAGTCGATTTTTCTGATTGGTATCAAGGGGGTCTGTGAGACTAGGAATAAAAATAAGGGTGTCAAATACTGGAATTTACATACCTACTGTGTATTATGATAATTACACATTTATAGTTACCTTACCATATGTTACATTTGAATAGAATTTTGAAGCTTACAAAACATTTTTACCTATACTATCTCATTTAATCTTCCCACAAGCTAGTTGAGGTTTTATTATTCCTAGTTTTACAGTTAAAGGCTGAGAAATGATTTACCCAAACTCAGGCAGCCACCAAACTGAGGTGCCAACATCCCAGCCCAAATTCAGTTGTTTATTTGTAGTGTATGAATTTCCCTCTCTGCCATTTGTATAATTACTTTCAAAGCATCTTCAACTGAATTTTTGCAGCTTTATTTAAATATAAATTCAATTGCATACAATCACCCATATAAAGTGTACAATTTAATGTTTTTTAATATTCACAGATTTGTGCAGCCATCAGTAAGAGCCAATTTAGAACACTTTCATTATCCCCAAAAGAATCATATCTATTAGCATTCGCTCTTCACTCTCCCTTCCTCCATCCCTGGCAATGGCTACTCTTCTTTCTATGTCTTTAGATGTACCCATTCAGGACATTTCATATAAATGCAATAATACAATATGTGGCCTTTTGTGTCTGGCTTCTTTCACTGAGCATAATGTTATCAAGGTCCATCCATGTTGTAGCATTTATTAGTACTGCATTCCTTTTTATGGCTAAATAATATTCTATTGTGTGAACATATCACTTTTTGTTTATCTATTCATTCATTGACAGATATTTGTGTTGTTCCCACTCGTGAATAATGCTGCTATGGACACTCAGTTGCTTTTTCACCTGTAATATATCTTCAGTTTTTCTACTTGGTGAATGATCACCTTCACCTGGAAAAAAGAGTGGTATGTTCAAAGGCCAGCAGTTGAGTATACTTGCCACTCATTTGAGTGTCTAAAATAGTTGAGTACGGTTGGAAGCCTAGAATAAAGATTTTGAATCAGGGAGGTGAAAGTTGAGGTTAGAACTTCAGGAGGGTGTCAGATCCAGGGAGGCCTTACAGACCACTTTAAAGATTTGATGTTTTTCCAAATGCCACAGAAATGCCAAGAAGTGTTTTATTCAGGCTAGTGATTTATTTGGAACTGTAGAAAAACCACTTTGGTTACATTGTGAAGAAATGATAGGAGGGGAGACAAGAAGACTTATCAGGAGGCTATTTCAGCATTGCCTTTAAAAAATCAAATCTATGCATTATCTTTACATAAAAATAAAACTTCATTCGTGTCTGTTACTGAGGCTTCTCTGAAGCTATGGCAGGTACAGTATCCTCTGATGTAATAATGCAAAATGCTCTAAAATATTTTTCCAGCTTACTTCGATTGTGATAGGCAACATTTTGCTTTCCAATAACACTTGTTTGGACCTTTTAGTTTATATTAGTGTCAGAGCTAGAAGGAATGCCAGAGATCTTCTCATCTGTTCTTGTCATGTTATAAAAAAAAAAATGAAGCTTCAAGAGATTTTCTCAAGATCATACAGCTGTGTGACTTATGTCTCTTGATTTCGAGTAGAATATTTCTTCCACTACAGTATGCTTATTTATCAACTAAACATTCATCATTCAACAAGTATTTGTGGAACACCTGTTTGGGACCTAGAACAGCGCAAAGTGCTGTGGAGATTTAATGTTAAGAATATGTAATTCTTTTTGCTTCTGAAAAACCCTTGAAGAGATTAAGCTTATTTGTCTTTTTCTAGACACTGGTGATAGTACTTAAGATCCCTAGATAACTAACACAATGTAAAGTCCACGATGGTTTAGACTTCCGTCCTGAAGCAAGGTATCTATTCAAATCCCTACCTCATAGCTTGCTGTGAATAATAAATAAGATAGCGTGTGTTTTGTGTTTTGCGCAATGTCTGCAACATAGTAAGTACACAATAATGTAAGGAAAGAAAGTGCACTAAGGACAAACTCAAAAGGGTATCAGAGAAGAGAGAGATCATTATAGGCTGGCATCATTGGAGAAGTATTCATGAAGGTAATGACACTTCAAATTGGGTGTTGACTGATGGAAAAACACTGTTCCCCTTTCTAGGCCAGTCAGGTAGCATAAAGTTATGGATAGCAAAGGAGTCAAGGGTCACCTAGTAGTTGCCTTCTTCCTTTAGCGGAAATCTGTGGTTGTTTGTAGAATGTCATAAAGATTAGCAATGTGTTTACTGGTTACAGAAAATGATTTATAATGTGGAAGATACAGGTGACTTTTAAGTAGACACTTTATGAATTTTGAATGCCTGGTTCCAATTTTCCCTTTCATGGACTTTTTAAAGATGTAGTTTCTTATGAAATTGAAATAGTTACCCAACACAACTTTCCAAGCTATTACTGTGTCTTTTCTCTTTACTATGTAAAGTAATGATATAAATTTGGACTCTTAGCCTAGCTTATTTTCTTCTAATGGAAGAAAGATTTGCTCACATAAAGCACATCAGTACAAGTATGATTGGCCTTGCTATCTTGTGGTAGCTTTGATCTTGGGTGCAATTACCTGAAATATTACCTTTTATAGGCCTTGTTTACCAGGCTCTTTCATCCTAGTCAATGAAAATTCTGTAAGTATCTGGATTTTTCTATGCTCTTCATATATGTTGCATAGAGATCTAAAAGCACAAGGTGATTCCAAGGTTACTCTACAGGTGGTTTAACCTCTTCAATCCCCAGGCAATCATTGAGCTGTTTTCTGTCATCATGGGATTGATGGGTATGTTCTGTGGGTTTGTGTGGTGGTGGTGGGGCTGGTAGGGAGGGTTTAACGAATGTATTCATAAGTCAAAATTTATCAAATTCTTTATATCAATTATTCATCAATAAGCTGTTAAAATATATATTATATGGTTCAAGGGACATAGAAAAATTAAACATAGTAAAATCAAAACAAAAAACAAAATACTCAAAAGTGTACATTATCTGACCCAATAATTTAACTTCTAAGACTCTATTTATTAAAACAATGACATATGTATACAGAGATATATGAATAAAGATATGCATGGTAAAAAAAAACAGTGCAGACAATCTCATCTAATTATCAGTTTTTGAGGTAGAATTTAAAGCAAGAATGTCAAGTGATACTTAACAAATAGAATATTTTTAATCAAGTAAAAAAGAAATAAATCTGCATTACTTTTTAATTTTGTGACCTGTGAAAAAATATTTAACCTCTTTCATTCTAAAGCTGCTTTTTAAAAAAACTGGAAGAAAGCAACCTACATAACAGATAGCACAAACCATAAAGAAAAATAGTGTATGAGAAAGAAGCTTGCCACTAATAAATCACAATAATTTCCCTTTTATGAGTTCCTAGTTTGTAAAGTATTGTACTAGATATATGTATTCTTTTCCTAGGGTTGCCATAACGAAGCATCACAAACTTGGTGGCTTAAAACAACAGAAATGTATTTGCTTATAGTGCTGGAGGCCAAAAGTCTAAAATTGAAATGTTGGCAAAGCCATGGACCCTTCAAATGCTCCAGGGAAGAATCCTTCATTGTCTCTTCTACCTTCTGATTGTTGCTGACAATCCTTGTTTCTTGGCTTTAAGATGCGTCGCTCCCATCTCTGCGTGTCTTGTATGGCCTGTGTGTCTTGGTATTTGTGGATATATTTCTATTTTCTTATAAAGACATTAGTCATATTGAATTTAGGGCCCTCCCTAATCCAGTATGACTTCATTTTAACTTTACCGCATCTGCAAAAGCCCATTTTCTAATAAGGTCATATTCACAGGTTCTGGGTGGACATAAATTTTTAATTTGGAGGGGTGACTGTTCAATCCAGTATAGTGAGCTATAGTCATTACCTAATTAAATTCTGTTTATTGTGCAAGGTAGATATTTATATTTTTTGTCTCACGGCTAAAAAAAGTTAATCATCAGTGTAATGTGACATCACTCAGCTCATAACTAGTAGGGCCAGTATTCTAGGTTATACTTGACTGAATGCCAAAGCCTTCTTTTCACTCTACCATGATGATGTCTCTCCACCATTATATGAATATAAAAGATTTTAAAACCTCTAATATTCTTGAAATTGTGGTAATGCTTATTTCTGTGAAAGGCTCATATTACAAGATAGAATGATAATCTACTAGAATTACATATTTTTAAATGTTAATACATTTTGACAAACTGGCCTACAGAAAGGGTTACATCAATTTACATTTTGTGTAAAAATGTATTATTATAATTTATTCCATTTGTCTTTACCAAAATGATTGGTAAAAAATAATCTCATATTTTTTTATTATTATATGTTTGAGTATTAGTAAGGTTAAATATTTTGAAAATAAGTTTGCTAAACATTTGTATTTCTGGTTTTATGAATTGCCTGTGTATTAGTTTATTCCTGTATTGCTATAATGAAATACTTGAGATTGAGTAGTTTAAAAAGAAAAAAGTTTAATTGGCTCATGGTTCCTGAGGCTACACAAGAAGCATGATTCTGGCATCTGCTCAGCTTCTAGAAAGGCCTCAGGAAATTTACAATCATGGCAGCAGGAGAAGGGGGAGCCAGCACTTCACATGGCCAGAGCAGGAGGAAGAGAAAAAGGGCAGAGATGCCACACACATTTAAACAACTGATCTCATGAGAACTTCATCATGACAACAGGACCAAAGTGGGGAAATCCGCTCCCATGGTCTAATCACCTCCCACCAGGCCCTTCCTCCAACATTGGGGATCACAATCATCATGAGATTTGGGTGGGGATAGAGATCCAAACCATGTCACTTGGCCCCTGGGTCCTTCCAAATCTCATATCCCTCCCACATTACAAAATACAATCTTGCCTTTCTGACAGTCTCCAAAAGTCTTAACTCAATCCAGCATTAATTCAAAAGTCCGAAGTCTCACCTGAGACAAGGCAAGTCCCTTCCACTTATAAGCTTATAAAATCAACAACAAATTAGTTACTCCCAAGATACAATAAAGTACTGGCATTGGGTAAATCCTCCTTTTCCATAAGGGAGAAATTGGCCAAAAGGAAGGGGCTACAGGTCCCATGACAGCAGGGCAGCCATTAAATCTTAAAACTCCAAAATAGTCTCCTTTGACTTCATGTCTCACACCCAGGGCACATTAATGCAATGGGTGGGCTTTCAAAGTCTTGGGTAACCCCTCCCCTGTGGCTTTGCAGGAGTCAGCCCCTGCAGCTGCTCTCATGGGCAGGTATAGCATGCAAGCTTCCAGTGGATATATCATTCTGGATGGTGGCCCTCTTATAGTTTCACTAGTTAGTGCCACAGTGGGGACTCTGTGTGGGGGCTTCAACCCCACATTTTTGTTCTGCACTTCCCTAGCAGAGGTTCTCCATGAGGGTTCTGCTCCTGCAGCAGGCTTCTGCCTGGATATCCAGGCTTTTTTATACACCCTCTGAAATCTAGATGGAGGCTCCCAAGCCTCATCTCTTGCACTCTGCACACCCACAGGCTTAATCCCATGTGGAAACCATTAAGGCTTATAGCTTGTACCCTCTGAAGCAGTGGCTAGAGCTGTACCAGGGCCCCTTTTAGCCATGGCTGGAGCTGGATGTCTGGGATGCAGGGGCCAGTATCCCAAGGCTGTGCAGGACAACAAGCCCCTGAGTCTGGTTCACAGAACCATTCCTCTCTTCTAGGCCTCCAAGCCTGTGATGGAAGACACTGCTGAAGAGATCCCTGAAATGCCTTCAAGGCCTTTTTTTCTATTGTCTTGGCTATTAGCATTGCCTTCATTTTAGTTATGCATATTTCTGCAGCCTACTTGAATTCCTTCCCAGAAAATAGGATTTTCTTTTCTACCAAATGTCTAGGCTGTAAATGTTTCAAACTTTTACCCTCTGCTTCTTTTTAAAATACGTTTCAGTTTTAGGTCATTTATTTGCTCAAGCATATGGGCATAGGTTGTTAGAAGCAGCCAGGTGACATCTTGAACACTGTACTGCTTAGAAATTTTTTCCACCAGGTACCCTAAATAATCACTCTCCAGTTCAAAGTTTCACAGATCCCTAAGGCAGGGGCCTCTAACCACTTTGATAACACATAACAAAAGTGACTTTTGCTCTAGTTCCCAGTAAGTTTCTCATTTCCATCTGAGACCCTTTCAGGCTGGACTTCATTGTCCATATCACTATCAACATTTCGGTCACAACAATTTAATGAGTCTCTAGGAAGTTCTAAACTTTCCGTCAACTTACTGTCTTCTTCTGAGCCCTCTACTCTCTTCCAACCTCTGCCCATTACCTAGTTCCAAAGCTGCTTCCACATTTTCAGGTATTTTTATAGCAATGCCCCACTCCTTGGTACTAATTTTCTGTGTTATTCCATTCTCACATTGCTACAAAGAAATACTTGAGATTGGGTAGTTTATAAAGAAAAGAAGTTTAATTGGTTCACTGTTCCACAGGCTGTAAAGGAAGCATAATACTGGCATCTGCTCAGTTTCTGGAAAAGCCTCAGGAAACTTAAAATCATGGCAGCAGAATAAGGGGGAACCAGCACTTCACATGGCTGGAGGAGGAGGAAGAGAGAGACAGGGGAGGTGCCACACATTTCAACTACCAGACTGCATGAGAACTCTATGAGAACAGCACCAAAAGGGGAAATCCACCCCTAATGATCCAATCACCTCCCACTAGGATCTATTTCCAACACTGGGGATTACAATTCGTCATGAGATTTGAGTGGGGACACAGATCCAAACCATATCAGGTGTATATATATATTTAGCATATTATTATATTAAGGTGTTCTATTTTAATTATTATAAGTTTTTATTAATTTATAAAAAACAAATTTTTTGTTAATTTGTAAAAATTAATATATTTGTATAAAAATTTACATATTTAAGCCATCAGTCTTATATCCCTAGGTGTTGCAATTTTTTCTAAGTTTATGGCTTTATTTTTTAATTGCTCATTTATTTTTGTACTGAATATTTTAACTATAATGCATTTGAATAATTATTTTTGCTCATTGATTCTGAATTTTGTCTTTTGTAAACCTTCTTTACTACAAAATTATAAACATGTTATCCTATATTTTCTTCCCATATGGGTTAATTTTTACATTTAATGTTTAATTTATATGAAATTTGTTTTCAAAAATTAAAAAGTGAAGTATGTATTGACTTGAAATTTATAAATGGCTCGTCAAATTTCCCAATGAATAACAATTCCTTTGTGCACTAATTTGAAATGCTAACTTTATCATATACTAAAGTTAGTCACATATAAATTTGCTTTTGAACTTTCTGATCTGCTCTATATTACTTAACTGCAATATAATATAATAAGTGGTTTCTAGATTAAATATAGAATAATGTTGTTAGAAATGCAAGAAGTAGAGAACAGCCCAAACAATCTTGAAAAAATAACAAGGTTTGAGTACTCACACTTCTCAATTTCATGATTTACTGCAAACCTACAGTAATCAGGACAGCATGGTGCTGGCATAAGAATAGACATATAGACAAAAGGGATAGAACTGATAGTTCAGAAATAAACCCATACATCTGTGGCCAATTAATTTTCAACAAGGGTGTCAAGATCATTTAATGGAAAAATAACAGTATTTTCAACAAATGGTGCTGTGGCAACTGGGTATCCACATGAAAAATAAAGAAGGAGGACTCCTACCTCACAGTATACACAAAAACTTAACTCACAGTGGGTCAAAGAAGTAAATGTAAGAGCTAAAGTTATAAAACTTTTTGAAGAAAATTTAGAAGTAAACCTTTATTTCCTTGGGTCTGTTAGTGGTTTTGAAGGTATTAAAAGCACAAGCACCAAAAGAAACAATAGATATGTTGGCTACATCAAATTTTTAAAAAGTTTGAGCATCAAAGGATACCCTCAAGAAAATTAAACTGCAACTCATAGAATGGGAGGAAATGTTTGCAAATTTCCAACAAGTACATGAAAAGATACTTAGGGGAGGGAGTGGCCAAGATAGCCAACTAGAAACAGCTAATGTGTGGCTCTCATGGAGAGGAATGGAAGGTATGAGTAAATACAACACCTTCAACAGAAACATCCAGGTACTATCTTTGGGACTAATCAAGAAAACAACTTGACCCATGGAGAATGAAGAAAAGCAAGACAGAACAACGGCCCACCTGGGAGCAACATGGAGCCAAGGTAACCTCCCCTGCCCAGGGAAGCAGTGAGTGAATGTGCAACCCTGGGAAACCATGCTTCTCCCCTGGATCGTTGCAACCTGCAGGTCAGGAGATCTCCCTGTGAACCTACTCCACTGGGGCCTTCAGTCTGACAGACAGAGCTACGTGGAGTCTTGGCAGAGCAGCCACTCAGGCATGCGTGGAGACCCTGGAGTCATAGATATTTGAGCTATCCAGCAAAAGTTGCTGCAGCTTCGGCAAAGTGAGAGGTTAGACCCCTGTACATACCCCTAGGAAAGAGGCTGAATCCAGGAAGCTGAGCAGCGACAGCCTGCAGGCCCCACTTCCATGGGACCTAATAAAATAAGATCCACTGGCATGGAACTGCAGCCAGCCATGGGTAGTGGCATTGCCTCTTTCTAAGAAGGAGCTCGTGGGGGCTGGGGTGGGTCTCTATCTTTGCTGCTTTGGCACCTTAGCCTTTCCAGCCTTCGGGCTTTGGAGATTCCAAGCTGACTGAGGAGGTGAAAGGGATCCCTGAGCACAGCACATCTGCTCTACCAAAAAATGGTCAGAATGGGATTAAGCTTTAAGCAGGTGCTTAATCCCATTCCTCCTCACTAAGGGAGACCTCCCAACTGGGGCCTCCAGCCATCCCCACCAATGTTCTCCAGCCAACAGAGATTCGAATTTTCCCTAGGATGGAGCTCCCAAATGGAGGGGTAGGTGACCATCTTTACTGTTTGGGTGACTTAGCTGTTTCAGCCTTTGGGATTCAGATTGTGTGAGGTGAACAGGGGCTAAAGTAGACCCCAAGCACAGCACAGCTGCGCTACAAAAATGTGACCAGACTTTTTTTTTTTTTTTTTTTTTTTTTTTTTTTTTAGCAGGTTCTCAATCCTATTCCTCTTTACTGGATGAGACTTCCCAACCACAGTCTCCAGCCACTTCCTATAGGTGCTTTTGGGCTGGCCGCAGCCCTGCACCTCCCTGGGACAAAGCTCCCAGAGGGAGAGACAGGCTGTCATCTTTCCTGTCTCACAGCCTTCGTTGGTGATTCTTCCAACGTACTGGAAAATTCAACAATCCAGGGACTGGAGTGGGTCCCAAGAATAATGCAGCACCCCTACAGAAAACTGGCCAGACTCTTACCTGAGTACCCATTCCCATATCTCCTCATCAGGCAGGTCCTTCAGGTCTGGACTTGCAGCCACGCCCTGCCAGAGCTGTTGAGCCAGTAGCAACTTGGCAACTACCTGGACAGAGCCTCCAGGGGCAAGTGAAAGCCTCTCTGCCACTCCTTCTGCAGTGGAACTGCCCTTACCACCCTTATATTAATGAAGGAACAAAGACCCTAAGTGCCTTATCCACACCTCCAAGAAGCTGCAGTCGACTCAGTGAGAGAAAGCCAGTCTGTCTCTCCTGGGTCTCACACACCCCCAGCTTCTCATCACCAGACAGTAAACCCCTGGCTTGTATCCACAGCACAGACCCTTCATCCTGGGGTGACTGCACTGAGCAATTGCTGACCTGCATCTTTATGGGGTGGAGCCGCAGGAGACAAGCAAATGATCCTCAGCCACAACCACTGCTAAGATCTCTTCCTCTGCTGCCTCCAAGTCAAGGAAGGAACATAAACACTGAGATTTCCCCAGAGCTGCAGTGGGCAGCCCAGAAGTGGCAAGTCACAATCTATAGCCAGCACTCAAGAAGGAGAGGAACACATATGTTTAGAGCATGGAGAGAGAACACGGGTGTAACTGCGAGGAAACACTGGGAGCCAACCAACCAAGCAAGAGTCTACCAACTGACCAATAAGCCTAAGTGCCACCTGTTGGATCACATCCCAGAGCTTCAACATCAAAAATACCTCACTAACCTACCTCCCCTCTGAAACCAGAGACAATAAGTCAGCTTCAAACAAAGACCCTGAACAATGCTTCAGCCCAGTGAAAATATCCGGAAAAGACGCTTATTGACTGTACTCAATCTACATGGCAGTTAAAGGAATACCCACATGCAGAGATGAGAAAGATCCAACACAAGAACTCTGTTAATTCAAATGGCCAAAGTGTTGTATGTCCTCCAAAGATCACACCAGTTCTCCAACAAAAGTTCTTAATCAGGCTGAACTGGCTCAAATGACAGAAATAGAATTCAGAATATAAACAGGAACAAAGATCATTGAGATTTAGGAGGATAGCAAAACCTAATCCCAGGAAAATAAGAATCAAAATAAAGCAATACAAGAGCTGAAGGATGAAATACTCAATATAAAAGGAAAACCTATCTGGTGTGACAGTGCTGAATAACACAATACAAGAATTTCCCAATGCATTCACAAGTATTAACAGCTGAATAAATTAAGCTGAATAAAGAATCTCAGAAGTTGAAGACTGGGTCTCTGAAATAAGACAGTTACAAAAAAATAAAGAAAAAAGAATTAAAAAAATAAATAAAAGCTCTGGGAAATATGTGATTAAGTAAAGAGGCCAAATCTACTAATCACTGATATCCCTCAAAGGGAAGGGGAGAAAGCAAACAACTTGGAAAACGTATTTCAGGATATCATCCATGAAAACGTCCCCAACCTTGCTAGTGAGGCCAACAGTCAAATTCAGAAAACAAAGAGAAATTCTGCAAGATTCTACACAAGAAGATCATCCCCAAGACACATAAACTTCAGATTTTCCAAGGTCAAAAGGAAAGAAAGAATGTTAAAGGCAACTAGAGAGAAAGGGCAGGTCACCTACAAAGGGTACCCCATCAGGCAAACAGTGGACCTCTCAGCTGAAACCCTACAAGTCAGAAAATATTGGGGGCCTATATTCAACATTCTTAAATTAAAAAACCTTCAACCAAGAATTGTACATCCAGCCAAACTAAAATTCCTAATTAAAGGAGAAATAAGATCCTTTTCAGATAAGCAAATGTTGAGGGAATTCATTACCACCAGACCTGCCTTACAAGAGATCTTGAAAGCAGCACTAAATATAGAAAGAGAAGACCACTATCAGCTAATTTAAAAACAAACAAACAAACAAACAAAAAAAACACTTAAGCACACATACCAGTGTCACTGTAAAGCAACCACACAGAAAACTCAACATAACAACCAACTAACAACACAATGACAGGATCAAATACACCATGTAAAACTGACCTTAAATTTAAATAGCCTAAGTGCTCCACTTAAAAGGCGCAGAGTGGCAAGCTGGATAAAAAAGCAAAATCAAGTGGTATGCTGTTTTCAACAGACCCATCTCTCACATAATGACACTCATAGGCTCAAAATAAAGGGATGGAGGAAAACCTACCAAGCAAATGAAAAACAGAAAAAAAAGGGGGTTGCAATTCTAATTTCAGACAAAACAGATTTCAAGTCAACAGAGATAAAAAAAGACAAGAGCATTGCATAATGATAAAGGATTCAATTCAATGAGAATACCTAAAAATTCTAAATATATATGCACCCAACATAGGAACATCAAGATTTTCGTAAAGCAAATTCTCAGAGACTTACAGAGACATAGACTCCCACACAAGAATGGTGGGAGAATTCAACCCTACACTGACAGTATTAGACAGATAATTGAGGCAGAAGATTAACAAAGATATTCAGAACCAAAACTCAGCATTGGACCAAGTGGATCTGATAGACCTTAACAGAACTCTCTACACCCAAAAAACAGAATATACATTCTTCTCATCACTACATGGCACTTAGTAAAGAATTAATCATATAATTAAAAGTATAACACTCCTCAGCAAATGCAAAAGAACTGAAATAATAAAAAACACACTCTTGATCCACAGCACAATAAAAATAGAAGTCAAGACAAAGAAAATTGCTCAAAATCATGCAATTACATGGAAATTAAACAACATGCTCTTGAATGACTTTTGGGACTTTTGGCTAAATAATGAAATGAAGGCAGAAATCAAGAAGTTCTTTGAAAGTAATAAGAACAAAGATACAACATACCAGAATCTCTGGGACACAGCTAAGGCAGTGTTAAGAAGGAAATTCATAGCACGAAATGCCCACATCAAAAAGTTACAAAGATCTTGAATTAATAACCTAACCTCACAACTGAAAGAATCAGACAAGCAAGAACAAATCAACACCAAACCCTCCAGAAGATGAGAAAGCATAAAAAATATAGCTGACATGAAGAAAATCAAGACATGGAAAACCATTCAAATACACACATACCAAATTGAATCTAGAAGTTGATTTTTTGAAAACATTAATAAAATAGGCTACTAGCTACACTAATAAAGAAGAAAAGAGAGAAAATCCAAATAAACACAATTAGAAATAACGAAGGGAATGTTATTACTGACCCCACAGAAATAAAAAAAAAAATCAGAAACTACTATGACTGCCCCTACACACACAAACTTGAAAGCCTAGAAAAGATTAATTCCTGGACACATACATCTTCCCAAGACTGAGCCAGGAAGAAATTGTTCCCTGAAAAGACCAATAATAAGTTCTGAAATTGAGGCAGTAATAAATAGCCTGTCAACCAAAAAAAAAGCCCAGGAACAGAAAGAGTCACAGAAGTATTCTACCAGATGTACAAAGAAGAGCTGGTGCCATCCCTTCTGAAACTATTCCAAAATTCTGAGGAGAAGAGAATCCTCCCTAACTCATTTTATCAGGACAACATCATCCAGATACCAAACCCCGGCAGAGACATACACACACACAAAAGAAAACACTAGGTCAAGATCCTTGATGAACATTGATGCAAAAATCAACAAAATACTGGAAAACCAAATCCAGCAGCACATAAAAAGCAAACCCACCATGATCAAGTAGGCTTCATCCCAGGATGCAAGGCTGGTTCAGCATACACAAATCAATAAATGTGATTCATCACATAAACAGAATTAAAGAGAAAAACCACATGATTATCTCAATAGATGCAGAAAAGGCTTTCAATAAAATTCAACACCTCTTCATGTTCAAAACTCTCAATAAACTAGGTATTGATGGAAAATACCTCAAAATAACAAGAACCATATATGACAAACCCACAGCCAACATTACACTGAATAGGCAAAAGCTAAAAGCATTCCCCTTGGAAACCAGTGCAAGACAAGGATGACCTCTCTCACCACTTCTATTCAACATAGTATTGGAAGTTCTAGCAAGAACATTCAGGCAAGAGAAAGAAATAAATAGCATACAAGTAAGAAGAGCGGGAACCAAACTTTCTGTTTCAAACAACATGATTGTATATCTAGAAAGCCCCATAATCTTAGCCCAAAAGCTCCTTCAGCTGATAAAACAACTTCAGCAAAGTCTCAGGATATAAATTCCATTTACAAAAATCACAAGCATTCCTATATACCAGAAACAGCAAAGCTGAAAGCAAAATCAGAAAAGCAATTACATTCACAATTGCCACAAAAAGAATAAAATACCTAGGAATACAGCTAACCAGGGAGGTGAAAGATCTCTACAATCAGAATTACAAAACACTGCTCAAAGGAATCAGAGAAGACACAAATAAATGGAAAATATGCTATGGGTATGAAGAATTAATATTATTAAAATGGCTATATTGCCCAAAGCAAATTACAGATTCAATGCTGTTACTATCAAACTACCAAAAACATTCTTCACAGAAATAGAAAAAAAAACTATTTTAAAATTCATACAAAACCAAAAATGAACCCAAATAGCCAAGGCAATCCTAAGCAAAAAGAACAAGGCTGGAGGCATCATGATAATTGACTTCAAACTATACTACAAGGCTACAGTAACCAAGACCAGTAACAGTATGGTACTGGTACAAAAACAGGCAATAGACTAATGGAACAGAATAAAGAGGCCAGAAATAACACCACACATCTACAACCACCTGATGTTTGAGATAGCTGACAAAAACAAGCAATAAGGAAAAGACTCCCTATATGGTGCTGTGATAACTGGCTAGCCACATACAGAAGATTGAAGCTGGACCCCTTCCTTACACCATATACAAAAAACAACTCAAGATGGACTAAATACTTAAATGTAAAACCTAAAACTATAAAAACCAAAAGAGGAAACCCAGAAGATACAAATAAAAGATACGGTAAACAATAGATGACTGAAAATATTTATATTAAAAATGAAGTCAATAAAGAAATATTAAATTTTAATAAAAATCTATATTTGTAATACAACTGAAAAATAGCTATACTTCAAACACTGTATAAATTGAGAAGAAAGAAAAAAGAAAAATAGGCAAATTATATGAATAACCAATTGACAGAATATCAAATCCAAATGGTCAATAAATGTACAAAAATGTTGTAGAAACACACTTGCAGTCAGGGAAATGCAAGTTTAAGTTTCAAAGAGATTGAATCTCCTCCTATCCAAAAGATAATAAAATAAAATGCAATAAAATACTTATTATTAGTGTGGCTGTGGGCAAAATGATACCATCAAAGGTTGAAAGAAGAGATATTATTTGTTACAAATGTTTGGAAAGGCAATCTGTTGGCATTTAGTAATATTAAAATGCAAATAAACTTAAAATAATCCCTTTTAGAGATTCTATTCCTTAGACATAAAAGAAACGGTAAGTATATATGTTGCAGAGCATTTATTAGAGTATTATCTGTGGTGCAATGAACCTGAGAACAAATTAAACACCTACCAGAAAGGGCATGTTTAAATACATTTATGGTCATTGAACACCATGGAATCTTAGGAAACCATTAAAAATAATAAATTGCAGATATACCTGTTTGCTTAAAGAGATACTTGTTTGCAGATATACCTGTTTGCTTTTATAACATACAGTTTAATGAAAAAGTAAAGATGCAGAAAATGTATACAGTAGAATATTTTTTGTAAAACAATATCCAAACCTCTCCATATGTGCTGTATTTGTATGTGATTATATAAGTATAAAAATATAGAATTATGCAAAGTATTAGGCATTTACCCTGATTTTTGGAGGATATAATTGAGGTAGGTAGACAGAGGCGAGTAGAGAACTTGAAGTGGTAAGCTAAAAGCCCCCAAAAAGAAGCATAAATTTTATGTTATAATCCCATCTCATTAATATAAATTTATTCATACGTTTCTTAAAAATCAATGTTTAAAAGGAATAACTTTGTTATTCTAAAAAGTCAGATTAGATTTGATTATTTTAAATATTAAAATCAACCTGGAGATAATTAACAGTAGGGTATTGAGTCTTCTCATCCAAGAATAGTGTGTCTCTTCATATATTCCAGCATTCCATTAATGTTCCCCTATATTTTTTCTTCCCTTCATGTAGATCCATCATATTTTTTTGATGTAGTTTAGAAGTGTAAATCTTTTATGTTTTCCTCTTTCAAAAGCTATATGCTTACTTTTAAAATGGAAATTACAGTATAAAAAACCTTCAGTGAAAACCAAATTATATTATATATTGCCCCATTAATACTATTTGTAAAAAAAACTTTAGGCAATCACTTAATGTTTATCACGCATGTCTCTGAAAATTCAAGAATAAAGCATCATAGGTACCGTTGCTACTGAAAGTATTACAAACAACTGAAAAGGAGGGACTGCTCCATAACTCATTTCATGAGGACAGCATCATCCTGATACCAAAACCTGGCAGAGACACAACAAAAAAAGAAAACTTCAGGTCAATATCCCTGATGAACAACGAGGCTAAATCCTCAATAAAATACGGACAAACCAAATCCAGCGGCACATCAAAAAGCTTGTCTACCACAATCAATTTGGCTTCATCCCCAGGATGCACGGTTGGTTCAACATATGCAAATCAGTAAATGTAATTCATCACATATACAGAACTAAAGACAAAAACCACATGCTTATCTCAGTAGATGCAGAAAAGGCATTAGATAAAATTCAAGATCCCTTCATGTTAAAAACCTCAATAAACTAGGTTTTGAAGGAATATACCTCAAAATAATAAGAGCCATATAGGACATACTCACAGCCAATACCACACTGAATGGGCAAAAGCTGGAAGCATTCCTCTGAAAAACAGGCAAAAGACAAGGATGCCCTCTCTCACCACTCCTATTTAACATAGTATTGGAAGTTCTGGCCAGGGCAATAAGGCAAGACAAAGAAATAAAGTATATTCAAATAGGAAGAGAGGAAGTCAAATTATTTTTATTTGTAGATAACATGATCTTATATCTAGAAAACCCCATCACCTCATCTCAAAATCTTCTTAAGCTGATAAACAACTTCAGTGATATAAAATCAATGTGTGAAAATCGCTAGCATTACTATACACCAAAAATTAGGAAGCAGAAAGCCAAATTATGAATGAACTCTCATTTGCTATTGCTACAAAGAAAATAAAATACCTGGGAATACAGCTAACAAGTAAAGTGAAGAACCTATTTACAGGAGAACGACAAACCATTGCTGAAGTAATTCAAAGAGGAAGCAAACAAATGAAAAACATTCCATGCTCATGGATAGAAAGAATCAATATCATGAAAATGGCCATACTGCCAAAACTAATGTATAGATTCAATGCTATTCCCATTGAGCTACCATTGACATTCTTAACAGAGTTAGAAGAAACTATTTTAAAATTCATATGGAACCAAAAAAGAGCCCAAATAGCCAAGACTATCCTAAGCAAAAAGAACAAAGCTGGAGGCATCATGCTACCTGACTTCGAATTATACTACAAAGCTACAGTAATGAAAACAACATGGTACTGGTACAAAAACAGACACATAGACAAATGGAACAGAAAAGAGAATTCAGAAATAAGAATGCACACCTACAACCATGTGATCTTTGACAAACCTGAAAAAAATAAGCAATGGGAAAATGAGTCCCTATATAATGAATGGGCTTGGGAGAAATGGCAAGCCATATGCAGAAAATTGAAACTGGACTCCTTCCTTACACCTTATACAAAAATTAACTCAAGATGGGTTAAAGACTTAAATGTAAAACCAAAACTACAAAAACCCTAGAAGCAAATCTAGGCAATACCATTTAGGATGTAAGCATGGGCAAAGATTTCATGATGAAAATGCCAAAAGCAATAGCAACAAAAGCAAAAATTGATGAGTGGGATCTACTTAAACTAAAGAGCTTCTGCACAGCAAAAGAAACTATCATCAAAGTGAACAGACAACCTAAAGAATGGAAGAAAATTTTTGCAATCTATCTGTCTGACAAAGGTCTAATATCCAGGGTTTACAAAGAAGTTAAACAAATTTACAAGAAAAAAAGAAACAATCCCATTAACAAGTGGGTAAAGGACATGAACAGACACTTCTCAAAAGAAGTCATTTATGTGGCCCAGAAACATAAGAAAAAATGCTCAACATCACTGATCATTAGAGAAATGCAAATCAAAACCACAATGGGATACCATCTCACACCAGTCAGAATGGCAATTATTAAAAAGTCAAGAAACAACAACTGCTGGCGAGGTTGTGGAGAAAAAGGAACACTTTTACACTGTTGGTGGGAGTGTAAGTTAGTCCAACCATCGTGGAAGACAGCGTGGCAATTCCTCAAAGATCTAGAAGCAGAAATATCATTTGACCCAGCAATCTCATTACTGGGTGTATGCCCAAAGGAATATAAATCATTCTGTTATAAATATACATGCATATGTATGTTCATTGCAGCATTATTCACAATAGCAAAGACATGAAATCAACCCCAATATCCATCAATGATAAACTGGATAAAGAAAATGTGGTACATATACACCATGGAATAATATGCAGCCATCCAAAGGAATGAGATAATGTCCTTTGCAGGGACATGGATGGTGCTAAAAGCCGTTATCCTTAGCAAACCAATGGAGGAACAGCAAACCAAACACTGCACGTTCTCCCTTATAAGTGGGAGCTGAACAATGAGAATACATGGACACGTGGGAGAAAACAACATATACTGGGGCATGTTGGGGGCAGTGGGGGGAGGGAGAACCTCAGGAAGTATAGCTAATTGATGCTGGGCTTAATACCTGGGTGACAGGTTGATCTGTGCAGCAAACTACCATGGTACACATTTACTTATGTAACAAATCTGCACATCCTGCACATGTACCCCAGAACTTAAAATAAAAGTTGAAGAAAACAAAGAAATAAAAGAAAAAATGATTTTGAATAAAATTTTATTTAAAAAGATTAAAGCATCTTAAGCAAACTTTAATATAATAAACAGAACTACTCTGTAAAGAAATATTCTATAAATTAACTACCATAATGCAGTTAACCTTTATGTTATATTTTTGTCCTACAGTTCAATATAAACCAATATTCAGAATTAGGTAAGAATTTCAATATTAAAGTATTATTTCAATATTAAAGTTTAAATATATATGGTATATGGATTTTCTTCTTCATCATATGATTAATCTTTGTGCTTCAGGTTTCTTTATCAAATGAACAAGTGAAAGAATAAAGTTCAATTCTTTTTTTCTGTTAATCTGAAAAATGGGAAGACAATTGGTGGTTGACATAAGAAACCTTTTAAAAATTTTTACCAAAAAATATTGCTTCTCTTATTTTCCCCCCCTCACCTTTTTTTTGGCTCTGCTTTCTGCCCCTTTAATCATCACTTTGAAAAGTTTGCAGAGGAACTTTAAAGTGATTGGAAAATAACCAGGCTCAGAGAAGATAAAAATTTACTTAAAACAAAAACAGATGTGATACACATAAAACATTTTTAATATTTCAATCGTGATTGCTTATATGCCTCACTTTATAAAAACTATGCATAAAAATATGAACTAATGAAACAGAAAAACTGAGAGTTAACTATTCACCTCTGAAAGTTATTACCTTTATAAAATGAATCAGCCTAGATTTAGTTTAAACACTCAAAATGTCTGGGTCATTTAAAATATAATACAATTTAGAAAAAGGAATAGTCTTATGCAAAATTTAAGGAATAATTTGTTGCTTATAGAAAGGTTTACCTCTTTGCAGGTGTCAAGATATGAGTAGAATATAGTCCACTAGTTAAATCCTTCCATTATAAACATGCTTTTTCTGTTATTGCCATTTATCTTGACTTTTACTTCATTCACTTTTGGTATCCTTTAGATACCTTTAGATATCCTTTAGAGTAAATGTTGCTTTACTCAAAAAAAATATTGATGATGAACATTTCTAGAGACACAAGTCTTCACTTGTGAGCCTTAACCATGAGAAGCACTGAATTAGATCTTCTTGTAGTATTTTTCCTGGGTCTGTGGGAAAGTCTTAGAGAAGGAAACCAAAAAATTGATATGTAGACACTTGATCTTTGAGATAACTTCCTTCAGAAAGGATGTCATGTTTTGCCAGCCATATTGGCATTATCCACAAGATGGACTTTCAACCATGTGGGTTTGGAATAAGACTGCTAACTTATTGTTCATAGATCACAAAGCAGCTAACAGATGGTAATCGCCCTGAGTCACCATTCATTTTGGATACATTCAAGCTGGTAGCCTATGGACAAAAAATAACTTTTCTAATTCTTAATCCCTCAGCCCTTTACTTCACCCCAAGGCTTATTAATTTAAAATAAAGTATCCAAAGAAACCATTCTACTTACCTTCTACATCTCTCCCTAGCATGACATAAATATTTGTATGTATTAAGCTGTTTTATCTGAATGATGGCTTCTAAAACAATATAGTGATTCCAATACATAATCTGTTTGCTGCTTTAAGTTTTAATGGATATGTGAAATTAACACACAGATCTTCAAGTCATAACTATTACTAGTCACATTCTCCTTAAAAAATACACATGTGATATAGTTTGGATATATGTCCCTACCAAAATCTCATGTTGAATTTTAATTTCCAATGCTGGAGGTGGGGCCTGGTGGGAGGTGTTTGGATTATGGGAATAGATACCTCATGGCTTGGTGCTGTCGTCATGATATTGAGTTCTTGTGAGATTTGGTCATTTAAATGTGTATGGCAAGTACTCCCTACTCTCTCTCTCTCTTGCTCCTGCTTTCACTATGTGAAGTACCTGCTTCCACTTTGCCTTCTGCCATGATTGTAAATTTCCTGAGGTCTCCCAGCAGCTGATGCCAGAGCTAGGCTTCCTGTATAGCTTGAAGAACTGTGAGCCAATTAAACCTCTTTTCTTTATAAATTACCTAGTCTCAGGTATTTCTTTGTAACAATGCCAGAATGGACTAATACCACATGAGTTCACCAAAGAGACTGTGTGCCAATTGGAGGCAATATTATAACACTTTTAAATTAAAATTAAAATACTTGAGATTTTGGGTAACTCTGAAAGGGAGCATAATAGTCATCTAGAATGAGTCTTTCATTTAGAAGGTGAGTGAGTTGCCCAAGATCACAAAGCTTTCTGGTTGCAGAAGTAGACTCAAGATCCCAGAGAATCAAACTTAGTACCTTGTTGTATGGAGTAGACCGCATGTTTCTCCTCAGAAAGCTCTGCAGTTATCTCTTTTAGTTCTACAGAATTTTTACAATGCAGTTCCCAATAGTCCCAGTCTCAGCCAGCCAAAATATTTATCTCAACAAATCTTAATAACATTAAATTTTAAAATAACTTTAAATATATCTAGTTATTTCTATGATTTCTAATCCATTCCAGTCCAATCTGTGATTTCTTATATTGGAAACTCTAGATCAACATAAAGGTTTTTGATCCTATTGCTGTTTTACTGATTAAGGAATGAAAGATTAGAGAATTTTAGTGAGCTGTCTAAGACACCACAGCTAGTAAGAGTGGGAGCTGGGATAGAACTAATGTCTCCTGATATTCACCTGTGGTACTTTACACTAAAATCTTTAGCCTGAAAAGGTTTTAGCATCCGGCATTTCTCCTAACTTTAGCTTTCTGCCAGTCATTGTGTCAGGGAGTTATGAAATATCAGAATTTCCTTTTTATTATCAGACATTCTGTACGCATGGGATTTCAGTAACATTAGCTATAAGCTACGCTCATACTACAGAGAAAGATATGGCAAACATCAGAAATAGATGAAGTGATATAATAAAAGCTGGTAAAGTGCTTTCATGGCAAAGGTTATGCAAGCATGAAGGAAGACTCTTCTCACACATTCCGTCAGTGGGAAAGAGAAGATTTTGAAGTGCAATTTAATGGGGAAACAGAAGTCAAAAGCCGACCAAAACTATCTGGATCTTAGTATACTTCAAATGGGATATAAATTTTTGCCTTGGAGTAATGATGATCTACTTTTTACCCAATAAATGGTGAACAATTCTGTCTACATTTACCTGAATTATGATGCACTGGTGTTCACATAAAAAATGTAATTCAATACATTTTAAGGATCCTCAATCAAAACTTATGGTTGATGAGTGAAAGCTTTTAACTGAATCTATAGGAAATAAATAAATTTATTAAATACATAAATACCCATCGCCTTTGTGAGAGGCAAATAACTCCTAGGGCCCCAAAATCACTAAGCTAAAGAGAAAAGTCAAGCTGGGAACTGCTTAGGGCAAACCTGCCTCCCAGTCTATTCAAAGTCACCCCTGTGCTCACTGAGATGAATGCATATCTGATTGCCTCCTTTGGAGAGGCTAATGAGAAACTAAAGAATGCAACCATTTGTCTTTTATCTAGGTATGACCTGGAAGCCCCCTCCCTGCTTCCAGTTGTCCTACCTTTCCGGACCAAAGCAATGTTCATCTTACATATGTTGATTGATTGATGTCTCATGTCTCCCTAAAATGTGTAAAACCAAACTGTGCTCTGACCACCTTAGGCACATGTCATCAGGACCTCCTGAGACTGTGTAATGGGTGTGCATCCTCAACCTTGGCAAAATAAACTTTCTAAGCTAAGACCTGTCTCAGATATTTGGGGCTCACACCTTCATTTGAGGACAACTGGCTAACCTGCTCAGTGCTCCCTCATACAGATAGGTAGGTTTGAAATACCCCAGATCATTGGTGTGCAATCATTAAATATGTAATGACTCACTGGGCCTACAGAGCAGCTGCATGCATCCCCAATTTTAAAGCACTAACACTTTACTTTCTAAAACACAACTTTGAAAGACAGTAACTCCTGTGCTTGCTAACAAAGACTTTTAAAAAACAAAACATAGAACTTTAGTCACTGATGTTCTCAATGTAGTTATTGTGCTTTTAATCTTCATTACCATGAATATTTTAAAAAGCATTTTCATACATTTACTCGCCATTTGTGTTTTCTCTGTGTAAAGTTTCATTTCAAATATTTTTCATTTCAAATATTTTGCTGATTTCCTATTTTTCTATCTCATTCCAATTGATTTTGAGTTCCTCATGTTTTTAGGTACTAGTCTGTCAGTTTTATGTATTGCAAATATCTTCTATCATTCTATGCTTTGCCCTTTGCCGTTTAACTGTTTTGATGGTATCATTTGATCAACAGATGTCGTTAAATTTTTATCAACTATTTAAAGTCAACTATATTGAATACATTATGTTTATTGACTATGATGCTTTGTTGCTTTATTATTTATTCATTATTTGAGTTTATACAAGAAAAACTTGAAGAGCCTTCACAACACTACGAGAGTATATTGAATAAAAAATAATTGTCTCCTTTCGACAACACTCCACTGCCCACACAAAATTAAACACCAAACAGATATTTTTCTAGGCATTTGTGTGTCCGTGTGTGCACATGCATATGTGTATGAGTGTGCATATAAAGAGAAGCAATATAGAGTGGTGATTAGGAGCACAGCTATTGGAACCAGATACTTAGGTTCAAATACAATCTCCAAAGTTTAGCAGCTAGGTGGCTTTGAGCAAGTTGGTTCACCTTTCTTTTTCAATGTCCTCCTCTGCAAAATGAGGAAAATACTAATATCTACTTTATGGAGTAGCCATGAAGATAAAAGCATATAAGGCACTTAAAACAATGCCCTTCCCATTAAAAAAAAAAGCTAACATTTATTCAGTCCTTACTATTTGCCAAGCCTTTTTTATGTATTAATCTCTTTAACCATCTCAACAATTATATTCATTTTTCAGATGAAGAAAGTGAAGCCCAAAGGATTTAAGGGACTTGCCCAAGGTGGCACTGCTAGTAAAAGTCAGGATTGGCTTATGAAGCCCAGGGAGTCTGGCTCCAGAGTTTACACTCTTAACCACTATGTTATGTGCTAATGTTCCCATTAAACGTACTCAACAGCTATTACCTGATATTACATATATATTCAAACATATGATTTAGTATGTATTTATTACATAAATGACACCATAATACACATTTTACTGTCACTTGCTTTCATCATTACACAATATAATAGCAATTTTCCCCTGTTAGAACCTTATTTGTTTAAACAGCTAGATCTATACCATAGTGCAGTTGCCTATAATGTATTTAAACATTTCTTTTTTGATGAACGTTGAAGTGGTTCCTATCGTTTTGCTACTGCAATGTAGCAGTGATCATCTTTATACATTCATCTTTTGTGTGTATGTGCAAATATTTCTGCAGAGTGAATATCTAGTAATGGGATTTCCAAGGCAAAGGGCTTGATGTTTGCTTAAGTACTTGCTCAGGCAGGGCAACCCTGAGTAAACACAGGTTTTTATATGTCACATATAGATTTTGATAAATTTTCTTTATAGCAACAGAATTTGTTGAATGTTCTTTGCTTGATTCATTCTGCCACTGTCCAAATGCCTAGCTTTGCAAATATCCTTTTATTTCTCTCACTTATATAAAAGGTACCTTTGTAATAAATCCCATCATATATTTAGATAAGAATTTTAAGATCATCCCACTTCCATTCTCCCTTCTTGGAACCAACCTCAAAATGTGTATCAATTCTTTATTGGTAAATTGAATAATCTCAATTTTGTTTTCTTTCTACATCTACACAAACTGTCTATAGTATCGGTGCAGTGCAGCCTCTGTGTCTGCTCACCCTCCCTTTACTCTGTAAGCAAGTTATCAATCATAGGAGCAGTCATAAGTAAGTAAAAATTACCTTGTTCAAGAAACAGTTGATTATGGAACACTGTAAAGACCCCTGTGGATTGCATTCTGCCAGGGCTTCTCCAAGAAAGCAGAGACAAACACTATATGCAGTTTCAGAGCCCAGTCTCTTTAATCTTTTTATCTGTCTCGGATTCCTTCCAAGCAACACAACAGAATATAGCTCTATAGCTTGTCTCCCAGTGACACACCCCTCTTGGTCCTGTCTGCTGGCCAAGAAGGCAAGCTCTCTTCTGATTTTATCCAACTAAAGCAACCTCCACTTTCCTACCTTTTTCTTTTCACTTTAATCAAGTTCTCTTAATTCCTCTTTATAGACTTGAGTTTAGCATTTTGAGAGGCATTTATCTGTGAGACAACTTACATATTTTCAGGAGAGCTAGAGGAAAGCTGTCATCCCTGAAAACACTTTGGCAACATGGGGATTATCTCGACCTCATTTGTGGAGTGCATCTCTAGCCTGAATAGGTTTGTTGTTCCCTTTTAACAAAAGATATGTTTTTAGTATTTGAGTCTTTTATATGTGCCTAATAGCAGAATATTTTGCTTCCATTGTAATGCTGGTATACTTCAAGAACAGCAGCCAAACTCATTCATAGAAAGTGATAATGAGAAAAACTTGTTATATAAACTTGAGTATGTACAAATGTAAGTTTTCTAAAGCTGCCCATTTTGTTGTTAATCAAAACTTTTCTGGGTCAGCTGAGATACTCAGTGTAATTGATGACCAAGGCTAGAAGGTCCAAGTTGCTGATTAACACTTTGAGCACTCAGTGCATTCTAGAATTTCTAATTTCTTTCCAAACCAGCATGAAGGCAGTCAGATTAAGCACTCTTGACATGTTGGTTTTAGGGGGATGCAGATGTAAAAATAAGTACATCACCATCTTTATTCCTCACTTGTGTTCCTTCTGTCCCAACCTCCTTTGTCCAACATGGGTACCCAAGGGAAAAAGAGATGCATACAATAAGGAATTATTTAACTACCCAGAATTCCCCATCTAATATCAACTCCTTGTTTTTTTAGGCAAGTACAGGAAAATGTGCAGTAGTTCTAACTGAGATTTACATCTCAAATTCCTACATGATCGTCTGTACTGATAAATTGAGCTAGATTATAGGTGAGTTTAAAAAAGATCCGTTATTTAAATAAAGTTTTTATTTTGGAATAATTTTAGACATCCAGGAAAGATGTAAAGATAGTACAAAGAGTCCCATATATCCCACACTCAGTTTCTTCGATTGTTAACATCTTATGTAATCATGGTACATTCATCCAAACTACTGACATTGATACATTGTTATTAACTAGAGGATCCATTTTTTTTTCCACTCCAATTTTAGTTTAAACAAGCAATAGAGCATAATCTTGGCATTCCCCAATGTTGGCATTCTAATGGCTGAAAATAGTTTGGAAAAGTAGGTATAAAGAGTTTTAGTGAGAAAAGCTTCAAGTACAACAGGAATAAGCCTCCCATTCCCTGTTTCATTTCTATTACACATTATCGCTAGCCCTGTTAGGCTAAGAAAAGGGGGCAGGTTGGGATTTCTAGGCAGAAGACAATCCTGGGCCTATCCTGCTGCACCAAATGACATAGAAGAAAGAAAAGAAAAATTGGAGGGAAAAATTAAGAATATATATACCAGAAAGAAATGAATTGTAAACATTTACACTTTCCATTACAAGTAACATTCCTTACTAAATATGTGTCTCTGATTCATACTTGAACAACCATATAATGGCAGAAGTTTGTGATTAGGGGAACCCTTAAAATACCTTCATAGGTTAGGATATACCACAAACTGTACTCTGTATAAACTGTTGTAAAATTATGGTATAAATTACTTTCCAAATTTTGATGATCTTTTTAGGGATAGAAAGTGGATATTTACTTAGAATGAGGGGGGAAGAATCATAACAAATGACACATTTTTTTAAAGCTGACAATGCCATACCACCTGAACACGCCCAATCTCATCTGATCTGGTATTGTTACAGTAATTTGTTTTATTGGTAACTTTTTGTCTAAGGAACCAATGACATAAAGTTCAGCATTCTGTAAATATAACAGAAGATCATAATTTCCAAAGGTTGGAGGGGCTTTCAGATACACCTTCAACTGGAAGAAAAGGTTACCTAAATTAGTTATAACATCTCTAATACTGTCTTCCTGTCTCTCCTTGAACTTTGACATCTTTGGGTAGCTTTGTTTGTTGGAAGGTTTTGTTTTGTTTTGCTGCATTCAGCTAACATTTACCTTACTGTAACTTTAATCCTTTGATTATAGTAGGTCTGAAGGATCCTACTAAAGCAAATACCCAAAATGATTTTTTTTTTCTTTTGAGAGACTAACACACATCTAAAGCTAGCTATTACCTCTTGCACACAACTCTTCTCTTTTCAGGGCTAAAATAATCCTGATTTTCATCAACAAATCTGTCTGACGGATTTTACTACTTTGTCTTTGATTGCTCTTTGAGCAATCAATTTCAGCAAAATTACAACCTGATTTTTTCTTACTAAATAAACACATTTTCTTTTTGTTGAGAGGCTGTCTCCATGGGAGTTATGAGTATATGCTGTACATGGAGAGAACTGGATTCAAATCCAGGTTTTATGATCATGTCAAATTCATAATCTCTGAAGCTCATTATTCACCTTTGTACAATGGACCATGGTAATAGTGCTTATCTCAGCATGTTTGTATAACAATAAAAGAAGGTTATTTAGGTAAGAAATTAGCTAGCACTCAAGTAGAATTCATCTATTATTATTCTGTTTTTAAGGTTGTCATTTCACTGAAACGATTTTGTCTTTAACAAATACATGATGTTACAACAAATAATTTATTTTTTAAATGTACCATACTCAAACTAATTTTCTTTCTTTCCCCACCCTCATCCCAAAACATTAGAATCCAAGGAAGAAGGACATTCTTTGCAGAAGGGTATAGGAAAAACAAAATTAAGAGAGAAGCAAACTAGTCTTTATTCCCTTTATTTGCATGAAAATGTTATTTCATTCAGCCTTCACACTATCCCTCTTAGTTACAGGTTATTGTGTCTTATTGTGTCAATGTTATTATTCTAGTTTGCTTTAGTCATTAATAGTGTTGGTATTTAGTCAGGTTTTGCATTTCCTTTGAGTGACTTGTCCCAGGGCAGATACTTTATTTGAAATATACCAAAAAATTTTAATTATCAATCTTATCACATAGATCTGGTTTCTAGGACAACATTTTTCAGTTTGCTGCTATGATACTATCTTAGCATGGATATCTTGTAGCATTGTTAATATTACAGTAGTAATAAAACAGTCTTAAAATGTGCTATCAAATGGTCACAAGTTTTGAAAGTTCAGCATAAACAAAGTTCAGCATTTAATTGCATAAATGGATTGCAATAGAGTCTTAAACTTGATTGTGTTGAGTCATGAAACTCCACAAAATGTTAAAGATTCAAACATGTATGGAATCTTGGAAAATAATTTGTTGGTGGTATTTTAAATGATGTCTAATAAAAATGGTCACCAATTTCTAACACCATGTAGGAAAGAAAGGAAATAGGTATGCTTTCTAAGCATCTAGACTGCATTAACTAAATATTTTCTTTGATGGAATCGCAAGTAATTTCAAATTGTGTTTGCTTCAGTAATAGAAAGTGCCTCTCAGACTCATTTCTATCTTTCCATGTGTCTTCTTTTGTGGGTACTGTGAAGAGGCTCAAAAACAAAGCAGCTTATTTGCGACAAAGAAACAACATTAAGATGGTTGAAGGTGAGAATTTCAAATAATGCAGTTGTGAAAATAAGAGAGAACCTTTAACAAACTTCAATTTTGAAATTCTTTTTCCTCTTTCCATTTTGAGTCTCATCATTATTGTCAGAATGGTGGCTGTTCTATCAAAAAAGCTTGGCAGAGAAATAGGTCAGTGGAAAACCAGTTGCACCACTAATCAATGTTGTGAATGGCAACCTGTCCTAAGTGATCATGCTGCTGAATATTCAAGGAAAGCTGTTGGATCGATCACAATAAACAAATCCTTGTAGTGTATAGTCTAGTCGTACTAATTCCTGTGGCGCTGCTCATCCTGAATCCCCAGGTTCTAGCGAGTGTCTGCTAAATGTTTTGGACATGTGAATGCCATTGAGGTCCTAGCTCTTGATGTTTATTATCCTTGGCTATAAAACTGTAAAATCTAAGGAACAGACATTCACATGAATATTATCATTCATCCCATCAAAAGAAAAGCCCTGAAGCAATTTACCTATTTTTACTAAGCAGAGTTAGACAAGCGAGTTCTACCATGAATATATTGAAAGACTAATATCTTAGCAATGTTTCCTAATCATTGTGTCATGACAATTTGAGCCATTGTCAAAAAACTCTCTGTATGTTGAAATATCCTGAGTTTCTTTACCCCAGGCAGTTCCTTTTTTTTTTTTTTCCCCAAAATCATTGTTTCTAAAGTCACTGCTTTCAGCTTCTGCCTGTGTCTCAGAGATAAAAGCCAACTAGTTCCTTTGAGGAACATAAACAACTGAATAGGGCAATCAAGATTAAGGAAGAGACCTCCAGTACAAATGTAGTAGTTGTCCTGGACTGAATTCTAAAAGCATGAAGTTACAGACTGCACAGGAAATGCAAATTTTAAAATAAACTGAACACTTAAACTCTATGCTATGTATAGAAAAAGTACTCAAAATTTGAAGTCATAGAATTGCCTCAACCCATAGAAGTATTTGTCAAACCTTGAAAAGGTACTGATTAAACATTCAAAGGTGACAGCATTAATCTTCAGATATCTAGAAAATAGAGACCCACATTGCCAGAAATTTTATGCATGTAAGTTACAGCATTTTGGTCTCAATATAGTCATGGGAGAAAAATGAGTTGGGAAAATATTTACTGCAAGTAAAATGCATTGATTAAATTTGGAGCTGTGTTAAATTCTAGATACTCTTACAGTTCACTTCACCTATGTGATCTGTTCCTTAACCTCGATTTTCTATTTTTACTTATTTTCAAAAAGAATGATTAAATCTTGCTTCAGTAATTATTCACTACTAACTACATTTTACAACATTATTCAGTTGACCAAGATATTTTCCTGAAATAACAAAACGTTTCCATTTTTGTACAATCCCTGATGATTGGAGACCAAGCACATGCTAAGAATGTTCTCGTGGACTTGTGGTCCCTCCAGAGCAACTGAAAATAGATGGTTTCTGTTGTCCAGGTCACTTTGCTAAGTAAATTCTGTTATCATAGAATAGGAATTTTTTTCCAGCTTACTTATTCATTATGAACAGAAAATTATGCTGGAGAGTGTTTTTCTTCTAGCTGTCTGACAACCTTAAGAATGATTTTCTAGATGCAATTTGAGGAAATAATTTATCTTACAACAATAAAGTTTCCTTCAGAAAAAATGAAATGAAGAACTAAATATGTATTAAATGAATTAGAGACACCCTGTCCTAATTTGAGTAGTTTAAGGTTCCCAAATCACCTGAATTATTCAAACTCTCTGTCTCTGCTACTAGTTAATTGCTTAATAGTTTTGTTTTTTTTTTCAGGTTGATAGACCAGGCTCTAAAATACCTTAAATCAATATAGCATTGCTCAATGGTAAAACAATAGAAAGCTGATGTCTTCACTCTATCATTCATTCATTCATTCATACATACACTAAACACATATTTGACATCACTTTTCTTAAGTCATGTTAAACAATTTTCATCAGGGAATTTTAAACAAAAATAACGCATTTAAATATAAAAATGTTCTAATTAAGAAGCCTTCTTAAGATGAGCCATATTGTTTAAACATTTCACTCAATAAAACCATGTTCTATGACTAAGAAAGGGATGCTGTATTATTTGATAACAACCTCGAGTGTGAACAGAAGTCCTGGTACATTACTAATATGACATGGGTAATTCATGCAAATAATACTTATATTATAAATGGTTTTATATTTTCCAAAGAATGTTCACACTATTTATATCACTTGATCCACATACAAGCACTGGCAAGTAAACAGGGCAAATAGTGCTTTTTTCTATTTTACAGATAATGAACCCCAGCTTACAGAAGGGTAGTGGCTTGCCCTGAGTATATATGGCAGAACTGAGACTAAACCTTTGTCAACAGACTCCAAATCCTTTTTCATTCAGTGCACAGGATGTTTATTAACTGAAGGTCACACTTACTGAGAGAATACACTGTGCCAGGGGTTGCACTATCTTTATATGTATTAGCTCATCTGCAATTAATAAACAACGAAATCAAGGCTTAGTGAAATAAAATAACTTTAATCAAGGTCATACAATTACTTAGCGGCAGGACCAAAAATTGCAGGATGGCCCTGTGATTCTAAGGCTCACCTTTTTAACCACTTCTTATTTTGTAATTTCCTCCATCATCACAGGAAGGATTTTAATTAGGTATAATTACATCCATTTCCTCTTTTCATCACATTAACTTAGACAACAGACAGGCACCTATCTCTATTAAATATCATTTAGTTTCTATTTTTGCTATTTTTCAGTTTTCTCTTCTAAATATTCACCTCTAACATTTTCTACTCTTGTAATCATTTTCAATGGGTTCAACTAAATTCTCTAAATCTTCTCCTTTCTCCTTTTTTTTAAATAGTAACTTCTTTTTTGTGTCTTACCTAATCACACAGCTATATATTCTTAATGAAGAAAACATTAAGCACAAAGGAAAGAACAAAAGTTATCCCAAATACCACCAACATAAGATAACAATGGTAATGGTTAAATTTTCTGAATATGTAGAAGTAAAAATAATGACTATGTTCGGTGCTTTCATATATTTAAGGATCACAACGACCCTTGGGAGTAGGTACTATACTTACATCCATTTATAGTTAAGGAAAGTTAAGCTTATATAGATTGAATTATTTATTCACATTCATATAGTTAAGAGGCAACTCTATGATAGAAGCAGAACTGTCCACCTGCCTTCCCGAGTGTATCTGTTTGGCTTGATACCATATAATATCCCTTCTCTCTCTATTTTTGGCCTTCAAGTATATCAGAAACATCTTCTGTATTCAGTAAGCTTCAACATGATTTCTAATGGAAGGGTAGTATTCTACATTAACAATGTAATGTAACTTATTTAAAGAACCTCCATATTTAGGGGTATTGTGACTGCTTTTTTTTCTGCCATAAAATTGCAATGAAACATCTTTGTGCTGTTGCACCAAAAGCCAGCATTCTGTATCTGGTTTCTCTGTGACATGGGGTCTGTGTTTGTCTGTTTTGTGTTGCTATAAAGGGATACCCTAGACTGGGTAATTTATAAATAAGAGAGGTTTATTTGGCTTATAGTTCTACAGTCTGTACAAGCATGGCACCAACAATCTGCTCAGCTTCTGATGAGGCCTCAGTAAGTTTTTACTCATGGTGGAAGGTGAAGTGGGAGCATACATGTGACATGGTGAGAGAGGGAGCAAGACAGATGGGAGGACATGCCATGCTCTTTTAAACAAGCTGTCTTGTAGACTCATTACCATGGGGAGGGCAACAAGTCATTCATGAGGGATTCATCCCCATGAGCCAAACACTTCCCACTAGGCCCCACCTCCAACATTGGGGATCACATTTCAACATGAGATTTGGAGGGAACAAGCATCCAAAATATATCAGCATCTACATTTGGTACCTTTTCTGCTCCTTGCCTGAGAGGAGCCCTGCCATCTCCAGGCTTTGTTTATTTGATTATCTTTACCCTTAGGATTCTTAGTGTAGCTGATTTCAAGTGCTGACTTTCAGTGATATTGATCCATAGCAGAGCAGCACCCAGTCTCTCTTAATCTTCACGTTTGCCCCACTTTCACTGTTAAAAATTTCTTTGTTCAGCCGAGCGCAGTGGCTCACCCCTGTAATCCCAGCACTTTGGGAGGCCGAGGTGGGTGGATCACGAGGTCAGGAGATCGGGACCATCCTGGCTAACACGGTGAAACCCCGTCTCTACTAAAAATACAAAAAACTAGCCGGGCATGGTGGCAGGCGACTATAGTCCCAGCTACTCAGGAGGCTGAGGCAGGAGAATGGCGTGAACCTGGGAGGCGGAGCTTGCAGTGAGCCGAGATTGCACCACTGCACTCCAGCCTGGGTGACAGAGTGAGACTCCATCTCGAAAAAAAAAAAAAAAAAAAGTCTAAATTTGGGGAGGACTTTTGTCAATATGCCGCCTTGGCCAGAATGACCCTTCTATATAATCCTCTGCTACACCCCCACTTCCTCCACTGATTCCCACAAATAGGTTCCTTTCCTTTGATTATTTAAGTCAGTCGTGCAGGAGAAGCATTTAAGAAAGAAGGATTGGATGCATTTACTCAAATTACCCTCTTTCACAAAATCTCCTGTGCATATATTATTAATGGGATCCTAAAATGTCTGTAATAGTGGGGCAAAGTCAGGGCAATGTTATGTATGATGTAAACTAAACTCTAGATTTCCATATAATAAGTGCTTTCCTTTTTTTTTTTTTTTTTTTTGAGATGGAGTCTTGCTCTGTCGTTGGGGCTGGAGTGTAGTGACACAATCTCGGCTCACTGCAACCTCCACCTCCCTGGTTCAAACAATTCCCTTGCCTCAGCCTCCTGACTAGCTGGGATTACAGACATATGCCACCACGCCCAGCTAATTTTTTTGTATTTCTAGTAGAGACGGGGTTTCACCATGTTGGCCAGACTAGTCTAGAACTCCTGACCTCAATGCATCCGCCCCCTTCGGCCTCCCAAAGTGCTGGGATTACAGGCATGAGCCACCACACCCGGCCAATAAGCTCTTTTCTATTTGTCCCTGTATCATACTAATCCTTTAAAAATGTGTAGTATTTCTCATTATTACTTTAAAATAAATTAAACTTTAAGTATACCAATTAAACATTTTTGCAGCTGTTAATGACTTGAAGAACTGATAAAGCTTTATTTCTGAGCCTTGGTATTGCTAAATAACATAGTTTCATTTATATTAGTAATAAATTGGAAACAATGTTGGTTAATTAACATTGGTTAATTGAATCATTATGGAAACAAACACTTGCATGACCCTCAGGAATTAAATGAGAAAACCAGTCTGGGATGTGCATTGTAAATTCTTCCTAATAATGGGTGATAGGTACGGTAATGCTCTCTTCCTGTCCACCTGATTAATTATGAAGCTTTCAAATCAAGATTGATTTTTTTTCTAACATTGTCTGTCACATTAACACTAAACTTTCTATTAACGCAACACACTAATTGTAGACAAGATTAAGTACATTTTCACATGGTGAGTTCCTTTTTGAAACCATCTTTCATTATCATGAAAATTTAGACACCTGGCCCCAGGCGGGTATATGTTTTTGTCAATATGCTATAGCACTTGAATCCAGTCATAAAAATAAAAAGTAATGAGCTTTTAGTGGTTTGATCACTTTAATTCTTTGGATATATTTTACATCATATAGGTCATAGAAAATGCAAAACTAAGGCAGCGTATTTATTTACTGAAATCATTAGAGAATACTGGTTCCACCACTAAATATATTACCTTATTTATATGAACTTATCACCTGGTAAAGATATAAAAACAGAATAGAGGATATCCTACTGGTATTTGATCATCACAGACTATCGGTGAATTTTTGCTCCCTTTAACCAATGCTACACCTCTCTTCCACAACCAACCAAGGTTTTTAGTTTACTATTTGGACTCTTTCTTCCTTGTCACTTGATACTGTTCTCATATTGGATCAAAGCCTTACCCTTTTTTGCTAGAGAAGACAATATCCTGACCACACATAAGATATTCATATCCATTTCCACACATCAAAGCATACACATTCACGTTATTTTCACCTACTGTTTACTACTAGATTTACCTACTGGCAGATGTATTATTTGAAGGCAGAAATCCAGAAATAAAATGAATACTTTTCTGAGATGTATAGAAAGTCCAAGTCTCATGCAATTCGTAATAACTTATAGGAAGGAAGGGATGTTGAATATGTTTGGTAGAAGAGGCAAACTGCCCAGTGTCCAGTGCTTGAAAACTGGGAACATTTTATATATGACTTCAGGAAGGAAGATTCTCTATTAATAAAATGACTAACAAAGTTTAAGAGTGTGACACAGGAGGGAGTAGAACTGATAATACTTCGCTACATGTGTGGCGTGAAGAGGGAAATGGGAATAGAGTTTCAGAGTATCCACAACAAGATGGAGTAATGATGAAAGTTCTGCAGCTATGTTTCTGGGATCATTGGTGAGAATGAATTCAGTACTGTGATTTGTGGTGGGCAAATAGTCAACAATGAAAGGGACTGAGCCAAACCTGAATATAAAAAAAATACAGGCCGGGAGCAGTGGCTCATGCCTGTAATCCCAGCACTTTGGGAGGCCGAGGCGGGTGGATCATGAGGTCAGGAGATCGAGACCATCCTGGCTAACACGATGAAACCCCGTCTCTACTAAAAATAAAAAA
>NW_026652282.1:81741911-81767875 GCF_009828535.3 Hylobates moloch | reverse complement strand
TCCAATTCATGTCCGAAAAGTTACTTGAAAAGCAAAAAAAAAAAAAAAAAAACCATATGTTAACTGATTCCACATTTCCATTGATGCCATTATTATTCATTCAGACATGTATTCACCCAAGCAAAATATTTTGACCAATTATGCAATAATGCAAATTCCGCTAAACCTAGTCTAAGTCCTAAAGTTTGAGTTATAATTTCCAAGTATGACTAACCCAATGTTTATTTTGTAGACAAAAATCAAAACTCTCTAACCCTTAAAATGTTCAAAAGAAGAATATGTTTAGGTTTCAAAGACAGTATGAGCTTAGAACAATCAGAGATCAGTTCCAAGGCCAGGAGATCCCTATGGTCCCTTCCAACTTTCTTATTTTAGTCCTAGGATAAATGCCAGCCTCTCTGTCTTCTGCACATAAACAGCATGTATCTTTTACATGTTAAAGCCCTGATAACTTTAATTGTATATATGCTATAATAGTTGAAGAATCAAAGAAAATTAAAAATACCCTTTTTCCAAACTTGCAAAGCCAGAATCAAGAATGACATGGGGATCCCTCCTATGCCACAACCACTACCAGTGAAGCAAACACATGTAGCCCTGCTCCTGTGGATACCCCACCCCAGCTGACATGTTTGCACTGCTGTGGCTACTGGCATGTGTGAGTGAGCATAAATCCCACAGCCACCACCCTGACAAATCACTTTGCACAGCACCATGCATTGGAGTTTGTGGCCAGCAGACTGAGAACAACTTAGCACCTCCAGTACAGCAGGTTTCTAACCTCAAGGGATCAGAAAACAAAGCTGGGGGCTCGGTACCGGTCTGCAGAGTTAGAGCACACAACCCAGGAGTGCTGAGCTGAGCCTTGGCCTCCCAAATCTTCCAGAAATTAAGCCAGTTGACTTAACCCATGGTATACCACAATCAAACCCCAAGTCCATCAAAGAAAAAAAAGCAAACAAAACAAACAAGAAAAAACAAACAAACAAAAAACACCCATCCAAAGGAAAAGCAACTTCAAAGACCGAAGGAACATCAGCCCACACATATGATAAAAAATAAATACAAGAACTCTGGCAACTCAGAGACAAGAGTGTATTATTATCTCCAAAGAACCACATTAGTTCCCCAGCAATTGTTTTTAATCAGCCTGAAATGGGTGAAATGACAGAAATAAAATTCAGAATAGATAGGAATAAAGATCATTGAGATTCAGAGAAAGCTGAAACCCAATTCAGGGATTCTAAAGAACACAAGAAAATAATACAGGAACTGAAAGACATAAGGGTCATTTTAAGAAAGAAGCAACCAAACTAATCTGATAGAGATGAAAATCTCAGTTCAAGAATTTTTAATACAATCATATGTATAACAGTAGAATAAACAAAGCTGAGGAAAGAATCTAAGTGCTTGAAGACAAGATCTCCTAAATTACTCAATAGACAAAAACAAAGAAAAAAGAAAAAGCAGATTACATGAACACCCTGAGAAATATGGAATTATGTAAAGAGACTAAATTTATGACTTATTGGCATCATCTTTATCATCCTGAAAGAGAGGAAGAGAAAACAAGCAACCTGGAAAACATATCTGAGGATATCATCCATCAAAATTTCCCCAACCTTGCTAGACAGGCCAACATTCAAACTCAGGAAATGTGGAGAAGCCCTGCAAAATACTATAAAAGATGACCATCCCAAAGACACATAATCTTCAGATTCTCTATGGTCAAAATGAAAGAAAAAATGTTAAACGCTGCTACACAGAAAGGGCAGGTCACCTACAAAGGAAAACTTATCAGGCTAACAGCGGATAATTCAGCAGAAATTCTACAAGCCAGAAGAGATTGGGGGCCTATATACAGCACCCTAAAAGAAAAGAATTTCCAACCAAGAAATTCATATTCAGCCAAACTAAGCTTCATAAGAAAATGAGAAATAAAATCTTTTTCACACATGCAAATGCTAAGGGAATGTGTTATCACTAGATTTATCTTTCAAGAGATTCTTAAGGGGGTGCTAAACATGACAATGAAAGATCACTACGGGCCACCACAAAGAAACAGTTAAGTACATATACCATTGACGCTATAAAGCAAATACATAATCAAGTCTACATGACAATCAGCTAACAACACAATGACAGGATCAAATTCGCACATATCAATATTAGCCATAAACATAAATGGGATAATCTCTCCACTTAAAAGGCACAGAGTGGTAAGTTAAAGATACAATACTCAACTGTATGCTGTTTTCAGGAGATCAATATCACATGCAATGCCAGCAATAGGCTCAAAGTAAAGGGATAGAGAAAAATCTACTAAGCAAAGGGAAAACAGAAAAAAAGCAGGGGTTGTTATTCTAATTTCAGAAAAGAAAAACAGACATTAAAAAAACAACAATCAAAAAAAGACAAAGAAGGGCATGAAATAATGGTAAAGTGTTCAACCCTGCAAGACCTAACTACCTTAAATATATATGCCCTCAACAAGCAGCACCCATATTCATAAAACAAGTTCTTAGAGACCTAGATCCCAAGACCTAGATCCAAAGAGGCCTAGATAATCACACAATAATGTTGTGAGACCTCAGCACTCCACTGACAGTATTGGGCAAATCATTGAGGCAGAAATCTAACAAAAACATTCAGGATCTGAACTTAACACTTGATCAAATAGACCTAATACCATCTACAGAACACTCCACCCAACAACAACATAATATGCATTCTTCTCATCAACAAATGATACATACTCTAAAATCAACATCATGGTTGGCCATAAAACAATTCTTAGCAAATAAAGAACAAAAACTGAAATCATACCAACCACACTCTCGGACAACAGTGTGATAAAAATACAAAACAATACTAAGAAAATCACATAAATCCATAAAACTACATTAAAATTAAACAAGCTGTCTGGGAATGACTTTTAGGTAAACAATGAGATTAAGGGAAAAATCAAGAAATTCTTTGGAATTAATGAGAACAAAGATACAACATATGAAAATCTCTAAGACACATCTAAACAAGTGTTAAGAGGGAAATTTGTAGTGCTAAAGGCCCACATCAAAAACTTAAAGAGATTTCAAATCAACAACTTAGCATCTAGAAGAACTAGAGAAACAAGAATAAATTAACCCAAAAGCTAGCAAAAGAAAGAAAGAAAGAAAGAAAGAAAGAAAGAAAGAAGGAAAGAAAGAATCCAAATCATAGCTGAAGTGAAAGATGAGATGAAAAGAAAAATATGCAAAAGATCAATAAATTAAGGACTATATTAGTTTGTTCTCATGCTGCTATAAATAAATATCCAAGACTGGGTAATTTATAAAGAAAAGAAGTTCAATTGACTCACAGTTCCACATGGCTTGGGAGCCCTCATGAAAATTACAATCATGGTGGAAGATACCTCTTTAAAGGGTGGCAGGAGAGAGAATGAATGCTAGCAGGGGAAAGGCAAGATGATTATAAAACCATCAGATCCCATGAGAACTCACTCACTATACGAGAACAGTATGGGGGAAACTGCCCCCATAATTCAATTACCTCCCGCCAGTTCCTTCTCACAACACATGGGGATTATTACAATTCAAGGTGAGATTTGGGTGAGTACACAGAGCCAAATCATAGCAAGGACTTTGTTATTTGAAAGAATAAATTAGACTCATAGACCACTAACTAGACTTATAAAGAAAAAAAAGAAAGATGCAAATAAACACTATGAGAAATATCAAAGAAGTCATTATCACCAACTCCACAGAAATACAAAAAACCCTCAGAGACTAGCATGAACACCTCTATGCACACAAGCTAGAAAACCCAGAAAAAAATTGGATAAATCTCTGGAAACATACAACTTCCAAAGATTGAACCAGGAAGAAATTGAATCCCTGAACAGACCAACAATGAGTTTGAAATTTAATCAAAAATAAAACCCTAACAAACAGAAAAAAAAACCAGGACAATACAGATTCACAGCTGAATTCTACCTGTAGATATGTAAAGAAGAGCTAGTACCATTTCTACTGAAACTATTCCAAAAAATTGTTGCGGAGGGACTCCTCCCTAACTCACTCTATGAGACTAGTGTCATTCTGATACCAAAACCTGTCAGAAACACAACAAAAAAGCAAACTTCAGACAAATATCCTTGATAAACATAGATGCAAAAATACTCAACAAAATACTATTAAACCAAATTCAGCAGCTTATCAAAAAACTAATCTACCACCAAGTAGGCTTTATCCCTGGGATGCAAGGTTGGTTCAATATAGACAAACCAATAAATGTGATTCATCACATAAACAAAACTAAAAACAAGAACCACATGATCATCTCAATAGATGCAGAAAGGGCTTTCAATAAGATTTAATATTTCTTCATGTTAAAAATCCCTCAAGAAAGTAGGTGTTAAAGGAACAAACCTGAAAATAATAAGAACCATCTATGAAAAACCCACAGCCAATGTCATAATAAACTGGCAAAAGCCAGAAGCATTACTTTTGAGGACCAGAACAAGACAAAGATGCCCACTCTCACCACTGCCATTCAACATAGTGCTGGAAGTGCTAGCCAGAGTCATCAGGCAAGAGAAAAAAATTAAAGGCATCCAAATAAGAAGAGGGAAAGACAAACTATCTCTGTTTGCAGACAATATGATTTTTATGTAGAAAATCCCAGAGTCTATACTCAAAAGCTCCTGGATCTGGTAAACAACTTCAGCAAAGTATCAGGATACAAAATCAATGTACAAAAATTAGTAGCTTTTCTATATATCAACAATGTCTAAGCTGAGAGCCAATTCAAGAAAGCAATTTCATTCACAATAGGAACAAAACAGAAATACCTAGGCATACAACTAACTAGGAAGGTAAAGATCTCTACAATGAAAATGATAAAAAGTTGCTCAAAGAAATCAGAGATGACACAAACAAATGGAAGAACATTCCATGCTCGTGGATAGGAAGAATCAATGTTAAAATGGCTATACTACACATGGCAATTTACAGATTCAATTCTCTATCAAACCACCAATGTCATTCTTCACAGAATTAGAAAAAAAATTTAACATTTATATGGAAACCCCCCTCAAAAAAAAAAAAAAGAAAAAGCAAGAATAATCAAAGCAATCCTACGCAAAAAGAACAAAGCCAGAGACATCACATTATCTGACTTCAAGCTATACTGCAAAGCTACAGTAACCAAAACAGCATGGTTCTGGTACAAAAACAGACACATAGACCAATGGAACAGAGTAAAGAGCCTAGGAATATACTTGCACAATTACAACCATCTGATCTTCAACAAAGTTGAGAAAAACAATCAATAGGAAAAGGACTACATACTAAATAAATGGTGCTGGCATTACTGACTAGCCATATGCCTAAAATTGAAACTAGACCCTTTCCCTATATCATATATAAAAATCAACTCAAGATGGATTAAAGACTTAAATGTAAAAACTCTAACTATGAAAATCATGAAAGATAACCTAGGAAATGCCATTCTGAACATAGGACCTGGCAAAGATTTCATGTTGAAAAATGTCAAAAGTGATTGCAACAGAAACAAAAATTCAGAAATAGGATCTAATTAAACTAAAGAGCTTCTGCACAGCAACAGAAACTATCAACAGATTAACTAGACAATCTGAAGTATAGGAGATAATATTGCAGACTATGCATCCCATAAAGGTCTAATATCCAGAATCTATAAGAAACTTAAATAAATTAACAAGCAAAAACCAAACAACGCCATTAAAAAGTGGGCAAATAACATGAACAGGAAATTCCCAAAAGAAGACATACACATGGCCAACAAGCATATGAAAAAATTCCAATATCACTAATCATTAGAGAAATGCAAATCAAAACCACAGTGAGATACCATCTCACAGCTGTCAGAATGGCTATTATTAAAATGTCTATAAATAACAGATGCCGGCCAAGTGTGGTGGCTCTTGCCTGTAATCCCTGCACTTTGAGAGGCCAAGGCAGGTGGATCACAAGGTCAGGAGTTTGAGACCACTCTGGCCAACATAGTGAAACCCCGTCTCTACTAAAAATACAAAAAATTAGCCAGGCGAAGTGGTAGGCACCTGCAATCACAGCTACTTGGGAGGCTGAGGCAGGAGAATTGCTTGGACCTGGGAGTGGAGGTTGCAGTGACCCAAGGTAGCACCACTGCAATCCAGCCTGGGAGACAGAGCAAGACTCCGTCTCAAAAAAAATAAATAAATAAATAAAAATAACAGATGCTGGTAAGATAAGGTTGCAGAGATAAATGAAGTCTTATACCCTCCTGGTTGGAATGTAAGTTAATTCAGCCATTATGGAAAGTAGTTAAAATGAAAGTACCATTCAACCCTGCAATCCCATGATTGGGTACATACTTAAAGGAATATAAGTTTTTCTACCATAAAAACATATGCACATGTATGTTCATTGCAGCAGTATTAACAATAGCAATGACATGGAATCAATTTAAATGAACATTAATAGTAGACTGGATAAGAAAATATAGTATATATACAGCATGAAATACTATGTAGCCATTAAAACAACAACAACAACAACAACAACAACAAGGTCATGTCTTTGCAGGACCATGAATGGAGCTAGAGGCCATTATCCTAAGTGAACTAATGCAGGAAGGAAAAACCAAATGCCACTTGTTCTCACTTATAAGTGGGAGCTAAACTTTGAGTACACATGAACACGAAGAAGGGAACAACAGACCCCAGAGCCTACTTGAGTGTGGAGAGTGGGAGGAGGGTGAGGATCAAAAAACTATTTATCTGTGGGTACTATGCTTATTACCTTAGTGATGAAATAATTTGTACACCATACTTCCATGGCATGCAATTTACCCATATAACAAACCTACACATGTACTCCTGAACCTAAAATAAAAGTTAAAAAAATAACAACATGGCTTATTTGGCTTTGGTGATGTATATTACTGGGCAAACTGAGAGCTGACTGTTAAGTCACAGTTCCACCCTGGAGAAACCACAGCTTTGGTTGAGAGTGACTACTGGTTAGATTAAATGAGTGACTAACCTCAAAGAGTAAAGCACTAAAACTGGTCCTAGTTTCTAGAATCCAAAACAACAGTCAATGCTTACTATGGTAATTCAATGTAACTAGGGAATTAACAATTTCTAATGTGCCTTCCAGTTCAAAAACAAAAGCTAATGTATAATATAGATGAGGTACATCTAGAACATGTTAAACTATCTTTAATAGTATTTTTGTTCTCACCTATGCTATAAGAATAGGTTTTAAAAAGTTTGGAAAAGCAATGTAATTGCACAGGTGTCTAGTTACATCATGACCACTGCTGAAGCTAATAAACTGCAGAAAGTACAAAGCTATATTCTCCCATAAAGAGGATGTTGCACATAGGGATGGGAAATATCCATATTGAAAATCTCCAAGGATAAATTCCAACAGGCAAAGTTTATCTACAGTATTATCACTCTAGAGGCGGCAACCTTAAGTGGCCTTCTATACGCAAAAATATTTTTTCGTTACAGGGTTAAGACCTTTTCATATTAATGTCAAGCACTTTCCTCCATGTTACTACTCAGAGAAAAATGAACAGAGGATCTTCTAAAATTATGAAAATTATGAAATCCTTATATATCCATATCCACATATATAAATATATATTATATTATATATATATATAAAATAACATTTGACAAAAAGGTTTAAATACAATTATCCAGCAGATCTCAATGTATGTGAAACTGGAGTCTGAGTTTACTCCATTTGTGTTTTTGCTTTCACCTTTCCTGCAGTCTTAACCCCTTGAAATGAGTTTCTCACATTTCCCTGAGGTCAGGAGTGCAGAGTTGCGTGCAGTAGACACACGTTAGCTATTTTCTCATGGGCCAGTCCATTATTATTATACAGTTATTAGAACATAAGGAAATAGGCACAGAACATAAGGAAATAGGTACAGAACATTTACCTAATGCCTCACCTCACCTGTAGTGAAGCCTGGTTTTCTTCCCAATAACACTAATATATTTTGGCTCTGTAAATTACAGAGAATAAATGTATACTATGACATGAGACAGAGACACGTGACACTGCCAACTACAGAAAGGGGATGGGGTAAACTACAATGAACAAGTGAACTTACCCTGAAACCCTTGATGAAAAGTTTTACTCCCCTTCCTTGTGGGTGGCAAATAGTCTGACAAGCTTTGCTCTAGCATTCAGTGTATTTTTTGACATTAAACCAGAAAGAAATGATGGCATTTCTAGGTTCACTAATAATAAAATTTCACAGGTAAGCTGTAAGAATTACGAAGAAAGCAGAAAAGGTGGAAAGAGTGGAACTATGCACATAGTTTCTAATAAATGTAAACCTACTGTCTCTTGTTATGCTCTAACCAGAAAAAGGGGATGAGGGTGGCTTCCAAAATGTCTCATCAAGTTTTGGTTGCAACATTTTGCAATCATAATAATAAAACTATGAACTATAAGTTCATGAGAACAAGATCTTATTGAAAATAAAATATTTTTTAAAATGATTATAAAAGAACTTAAGAAAAATTGCTTATCTCCCATTCAGTATGATAAAGTCAGAAGCTCTCAGTCAAATTGTTCCCTCTCTTATCTTTCTATTTTCATTTTTATTAGCTCTTGTTTATACTCAGAAGATGGGGTTATAAAGGTGATAATGGTCAGATCTAGAAGTGAACTCTCTTACTGCAATAATTATGCTTTATTGATTTGTTAAATGTTTATATTCTGAAAAAACATTTAATAGCATTAAAATTTCAATCATTAGCCTCATACTAATTAACATAAATTTCACACCATGCATATCAATCACTTTATTTTAATACAAATAATGCACTTAAAGGAAAAATTTCCCAAATGCCTTTATTTTTGACTTGGCAAATAATGTTAACAATTACATATTCTAATATAGTCAGATATGGGCTCCATATTTAGCTACATGGGTAAAATTCTGTTTCCATTCTGTGTTGAATATTTATGCTAAAATTTATTTTGATTTTTCTAAGTTGCACATCTCTTTTACATACCTTCTGAAGTAAATGACACCCTCCACATTCAAATCAAAAGAGACAGAGAAGTGGCTTAAAATTCATATTAATAGTTGGATTCAAAATTTAAATATTATTATAAACATAGAACTGCAACAGCTGTTGGCTTAAATTTGTGTGTAGATCCACACAGTCAACTGCTCTGTGACAAAGGAGCAATGATAATTCCAGGAAGAAAAAACAATCCTCAACAAATGGTGCTGGAACAACTGGATATTCATATGCAAATAAGATTCTATACACAGATCTTAAACATTTCAAAAATAATTAATTTAAAATGAATCATAAACCTAAATTTAAAGCTAAAAACTGTAAAACTAATAGAAGATACCATGGGAGAAAACCTAGGTGACCTTAGGTTTGGTGATGACTTTCTAGATGCAACACCAAAAGCACAATACATGAAAGAAAATATTGTTTAGGTGTATTTTATTAAAAATAAAAACTTCTGCTCTGTGAAAGACACTGTTGAGAGAATGAAAATACAAGTCAAAGATTGGAAGAAAACCTTTGCAAAATACATATCTGATAAAGGACTGAGCTCTAAAATATATGAATAACTCTTTAAACTGAACAAAGCAACAACCCAATTAAAATATGAGCGGAAAATCTGAACAGACATCTGACCAAAGAATGTGTGTGTGTGTACATATATATGATATAAAATATGCTCAACATCATATGTCATCAGGAAATTATAAATTAAAACAACAAGGAGATACGACTATACACCTAGTAGAATGTCTAAAATTCTAAATGCTTACAACACCAAATGCTGGAGAGGGTGTGGAACAACAGAAACTCTCATTCATTACTAATGAAAATGCAGTTACAGCCAATTTAGAAGAGAGTTTGGCAGCTTTTTACGGAAGTAAGCATGTTCTTAACTGATATGATTGGCTGTGACCCCACCAAATCTCATCTTGAATTGTAGCTCCCACAATTTCCACATGTTGTGGAGGGACTCAGTGGGAGATAATTGAATGATGGGGGTAGTTTCCCCCATACTGTTCTCGAGGTAGTGAATAAGTCTTATGAGATCTGATGGTTTTATAGGGGGAAACCCCTTTCATTGGCTCTCATTCTCTTTTGCCTGCAGCCATATAAGACATGTCTTTCACTTTCCACCATGGTTGTGAGGCCTCCCCAGCCACACGGAACTGTGAGTCCATTAAACCTCTGCTTCTTTATAAGTTAGCCAGTCTCTGGTATGTCTTTATCGGCAGCATAAAAATAGACTAATTTACTTACCATACAATCCAGCAACTGCACTCTATGGCATTTACACAAATGAGATGAAAACTTCTATCTGCACAAAAACCTGCACAGATTTATAGCAGTTTTATTTACAATTGCCAAAACTTGAAGCAAATAAGATCTTTCCCAATAGGTGAATGGATAAACAAATGGTATTACACCTAATCAATGGAATATTTTCCAACAATAAGAATAAATGACTTGTGGCAGGGTTTCAAAATGGCAGCATAGAAGCAAACTGGCTTCACTCCCCCTCCACAAAATATAAAAACCAATATACACTGCAGAGATTATCACCAACAATATCCCAGAACTCAAATATGAGAATGAGGCAGTTCCCAGGACTACAGAGAATTAAAACAAAACAAAACAAAACAAAACAAAACAAAACAAAACAAAACAAAACAAAACTTTGAACATATGGTAGGAGAATTGGACCTTCATAACCAGAATGTTCCTCTCCTTAATCTTTCTAGTACCTGCTACTGGTGGTGAATCAGTACAGGTCTGCAGCAACCTCAATTCTAGCCTCCTCAGAAGAAAGAATTTAACTGAGGGGCATAGGTAGAAGGAGAGACTGAAGCGAATTTTAGATTTGTACCCCAGAATTAGAATATTAATCCAGACTTTTACATTACCCATCCATTTGTTGCTTCTGAGTTGTAGCCAGAGATCACTGGTTGGTTCAGAGGAACAAGCAAGGTTAGTTTAAGTTGCAGACAAGAATTCAAAAAGTGAAAATTTATTAAAAAGCTTTAGAGCAGTAACGAAAGGAAGGAAAGTACACTTGGAAGAGGGTCAAGTGGGAGACAAACTATGATAAGACTGATTTGTTTGCAAAATAAGCTTTAGTCTTATTATACATGATCTGATTATTTGGATAAAGCACAGCAAGAGTAATTATTTACCATACAGGCTCTTTTTAAATTGGCTTTGATGGAACTTTATTTGGTAAGGAATCTCAGATAAGACTCTTTTTAAAGCCTTAAGCCCATTCATGAGTTTATGCCATCAAATACCTGTATAACTTGGGTAAATCTCCCCCCTCTTGAGGTCCCAAGAAAACTTAGGGCTCCTGGGCCTGTTAGAAAGTGACACTCTACTTATCACATGTCAGGAACCCTGTACAGGGACTGTTTAGACAAAGTATAAGGTGAGTTTTCCCAAGGGGCTTTCATTGGCTGTGTAAGTCACATTTGATTTCTTAAAAAGGAATCAAAGCACATCATTCCAGTCTAAGCCTTGCTAAAATAACCAAGTTTCTCCAATTGTGTCTGTTGTAAAAGAAAACAGATTCTCATTGCACTTATGCAAAGAACTAAATTGCCATATGTTAAGAATATTCACAAATAGCTTCCAAATTTTGGAGAAATCTGGTAGAGAGAAATATGCTCCAAAATTTTTTATGGGAGTATACTTTACTCCATTGTTAAAAGCTATAAATAGCTCAAAAGAAAAGTCTTCTTGGCTTTGGAAAACAAAGGGTTTGCAACTTTTTAAGGAAAAAAATCACAAAAGGATTATTTAATTCTTCTAGAACATTTACTCCATGCAGTTCACTCCTGTTCTGATTGATATTCATGAACATTTCAGCTCTCCATGATAGTCCTGAAAGCTTTTCTTCTATTTTAATGTCACAATCTCCAAAGTTATCAGAAACCTGCATTTAAGCCTATAGCTGATTATAAAATTAAAACAAAACAATTGTCTGTGGATAACAAAATATCTAAGGGCAGCCACAAAGACACAACTGACAAGGAAATTTGTTACTTCTGTGGCACACAATCTTATATAACAATTATAATTATTACTGATAACATATACTAAGTCATATCAGAATTATAGGAGTTTTTCATAACTTTAGGACACATACCGATAATACATTTATACAAATACAACTGAAAGAAATCCAGATATTACCTTTGCATTAGTGTACTATTGATGTCAAACCCATTTCTTAATAAAACCTCATAGAGAAATCTATACACTTTTATTCAGTCTGACCATAAGTTAAGATTCTCATAAGCCTTTCATAACCCTTTACAATGTTTTTGTTAAAGAGCAGAAAAATTCTCTAAGAAAAACCTGTCATAGTTTTAGTCTAATATTCAATTTACTGAAAAACTGAATAATACCTTTTTAACTTTAGCCAATATGTTCACACACAGAATTTCTTTTACAAGATTAATTTTTTACAAACCTTTCACAACTGGTGCAAACCTTGAGATCTTTCCTATCTAACTTAAAACAAGCCTTAATCCTTCAATCTAGGCAAAAAAATCCACATTTCCATGCCTTCTTATAATCTTTTACTAAAAACGCATTTTACTTTCCAACACACCTTGTGCGTAAAACTGTTTCTTCAGTACTCTCAACTACATGTTACAATGTTAACTCTTAGAAACTTTTATTTTTGGTGAAAAACCTGGCAAGTAAGTGATTTTAATTATTAAGTATAAAGCCTGGGACACTAGACAGAATTGCAGATGAGGTCTGACCCTTTCCTGTGTAGCCAGAGGGAATGGATAACTCCACATGTGCCCAGGCATTACCTAGAATCAAATGGTTCCCAAGCAGGTAAGTTGAACAATTTTCAATAGTCACAGAAGCAGATTATGACCTTAAAGCATTTAGCAAACTGAATGTCTTACCTGCCTAATTTAGACCAAATGTTTAAATTTCTGAATATTTTTTATTTTACCAATAATCTTTAAAACTGTCTTTATTTATTAAAGATTACTTAAGTAACATGAAACAAAATGCATTACAGTTTTTATTTTTCCGAAAAAATATTTGATTTATGCAGTTATTATTTTTAAGCCAATCATTCAGAGTTCTCTCATATATAACTATCACACACCCAACACATATAAATACACAAACAGGCAGAAGATTCAGTACTTGTAAGACTTTTCATTTGTTAATTTTAAGTTTCTTATTTGGATTACTGGCTACAGGATGAAGCCCTTTGAGGAACAAGGCCAGAAAAGCATGCAGGTTCTAGGGCCTAATAAGCAGGCAGGCACATCTGGAAGGCAAAACAGATCCCTGAAAAGTAAGGGTCCCATTTTTATACCAGATCCTGGATTCCATATAATGAAGGAATGAGTCCATCTCCCATGGGAGTCTTACCTCTCAGTGAGGAGTGGGGAGATCTCCATACCTTCTAGGTGGGCAAGAGCATGCTTCTATTATCCAAATGTGCAAAGAGATGCATATCCCACCCTAACTGCCAGTAGTCATCCCTAAAAGTATATTTCCTACCTAGTGATTATACACTAAAGCTCTCTCATAACGTGAAGTAATTTCTGATATCCACAAAAGTCAGAAACATCAGATAATGCAATGCAAAACAGAACAGAGCCTTAGATTTTGAGAGAAATTTATCTGCTTTCAATTCCTGTGGCTTTCTGAGGAAAACAGAAGTTTTTCCCAAAATGGGGTTTGTCTCACTTTCTCAGTTTTTCCCAAGATGTCCCAGGCTGTTAGAAATTATCTTAGATCCTTTCATTTGTGCATCAAGAGTGGCAACAAGACAAATGGAGAAAAACAACTCAGCTGATTGAAAAGAAAAAAAACCCTTTACTACAGAAAAACACAATACAAGAAGAGAAAAAAATATATAAAGACCTTTTAAATATATGCATGGTTTAGATATCTGCTTTTAATTAAGTTGAATTTTAATCATAGCACTCTTTTAAATAAATTCTTTTAAATATCTTATTACCCTACTTTAGGTAGGCCATACATCCAATATTTCTGGCTTTCAAACTTTACAAAAAGTAACCTCACAGGTGAAACCAATAAGCCTTAACTAAGGTTATGATTTAACCACAAGTGTACAGGGTATTTTCAATAAGGTGGCTAGCAATTTTTACAAGATCTAGAATCTCCAAAGGTAGCTTAGAGAAAGAAAAATTTAAGAAGGAAAGTCAGACATTGTTCACGGAGGAGCAGAGAATCAATAAATGGCAAAGGTCACACAGCTATCAAGTAGAAAGCACTCATTCCCTAAGCCAGGAATTTAACTCTGAACCCATGCTGCCATTGGAAAAAGACAAAGCCTTAGCTACTAAACTGCAGCATTGGGCAGTTTCCATTTCTCTTCCCAGAAGGAGCCTAGAGCAGTGAATTTTGAGCTTGAAATGGCTTTTAACTTGCTCAAGGTAATTTTGTGAGCTAACTATGACATGAATTCTAAAAATCCTGTCCTCCAGATGGTGGAGATGACCAAGACAAAGTTTCCGAACAGGGTTACAAGGTCAAGCTCCTAAGGACGCAAAACAAGAAGAGAGGAAAACTTCATTATTTTGTTTTTGTTTTTATGGTTCAGGTTTTTATGGTTCTGCCTAGATCTCAGAGGATGGGGGCTGTACTCTGGCTGTTTTCATGACTGGCATTGAGTGTCAGTGGCTTTTTGTGGTGCACGATGTAGGCTATTAGTGGATCTACCATACTGGGGTCTGGAGGATGGTGGCCCTCTTCTCACAGCTCCACTAGGCAGTGCCCTACTGGGGGCTCTGTGTGGGGGCTCATAACCTGATTTATCTTCTGCACTGCACCTAGCAGATGCTCTCCATGAGGGCCCTGCTCCTGAAGCAAACTTCTGCCTGGACATCCAGGCATTTCCATACATCCTCTGAAATCGAGGCAGAGGTTCCCAAACCTTAATTCTTGACTTCTGTGTACCCACAGGCTCAATACCACATGGAAGCTGCCAAGACTTGGGGCTTGCACCCTCTGAAGCTATGGCTTGAACTGTATCTTGGCCCCTTTTAGCCACTAGTCATGACTGGAGTGGCTAGGATGCAGGGCACCAAGTCCCTAGACTGCACACAGCAAGGGAACCCTGAGTCTGGCTCAGAAAACCATTTTTTCCTCCTAGGCCTCTGGACCTGAGAAGGCCTCACAATCAAGACAAAAGACAAAGGGGGAGCAAAGTCACATCTTACATGGCAGCATGCAGGAGAGCCTGTGCAGGGGAACTCCTGTTCATAAAACCAGCAGATCTCATGAGACTGATGGGAGGGGCTTCTGCGAAGGTCTCTAACATGCCCTGGAGATATTTTCCCCATGCCCTTGGTTATTAACATTTGGCTACTTGTTACTTATGCAAATTTCTGCAGCAGGCTTAAATTTTGTCCCAGAAAATGTGTTTTCCTTTCTACTGCATTGTCAGGCTGCAAAGTTTTCAAACTTTTATGCTCTGCTACCTCTTGAACACTTTGCCATTTAGAAATTTCCTCCCCAGATATCCTAAATCAACTCTCTCAAGTTTAAAGTTCCACAGATGTCTAGGACAGGAGCAAAATCCTGCCAGTCTCTTTGCTAAAACATAGTAAGAGTCAACTTTGTTCCAGTTCTTAGCAAGTTTCTTATCTCCATCTGAGCCCACCTCAGCCTGGACTTCATTGTCCATATCACTATCAGCATTTTGGTCAAAGCCATTCAGCAAGTCTCTAGGAAGTTCCAAAGTTTCCCACATCTTTCTGTCTTCTGAGCCCTCCAAGTCTCTAGGAAGTCCTAAACTTTCCCACATTTTTCTGTCTTCTTCTGAGCCCTCCAAACTGTTCCAACTTCTCTATGTTACACAGTTCTAAAGTTACTTCCACATTTTTGGGTATATTTACAGTAGCACCCCACTTTACCAGTACCAGTTTACTGTATTAATGTGTTCTCATGCTGCTAATAAAGACATACCTGAGACTGGGTAATTTATAAAGGAAAGAGGTGTAATCAACTCACACACAGCTCAGCGTGGCTGGGGAGGCCTCACAATCATGGCAGAAGGCAAACGAAGGGAAAAGTCATGTTTTTCATGGTGGCAGGCAAGAAGTCATGTGCAGAGAAAATCCCCTTTATAAAATCACCATCTCATGAGACTTATTCACTACCATGATAACAGCATGGGAAAGATCCACCCCTATGATTCAGTTACCTCCCAACAGGTCCCTCTCACAAAACATGGGAATTATGGGAGCTACAATTCAAGATGAGGTTTGGGTGGGGACACAGCCAAACCATATCACTGGGAAAGCATATTTTTGCCCCAAAGATGTTTGGGGTATTTAGATATTACCAGAGACCAGTGAGAGAATGTTAATTGGTCACTCAAGTCATATAAAGGGGTGTGAATCTTTTCTATTGTAGGGAGGGGATGCCATTTGTTTGATTGCCCAACAAGATGTGAAGGAGAATTGTTCAGAGAAAGAGATTGGCACAGAGTAGGCAGCTCTTGAACCCAAAAGGGAAAATTATAATTTTACTTGCCACCTCCAGAGTCGCCCTCAGCTTTATCTTGTTGGTGACAATGTCTGATTTGGGAGCCAGCTGGAGCAGAGAGCTCCTTCTGCTCAAAGTTATCAGGGGAAGGAATTCTGTCCTGGGGTCCATCAGCCCTCAGGGCAGTCCTGTTCTAGTGGCTAAGGTTGTGGCAGGGATGGCACACTACATAAGGCTTTTTCCCATTTGTCCCAATGGGGCAGTTTGCCTTCCAGTGGCCTGGCGTCCTGCACCAATGGCACTTATTTGAAGGAGTGTCCTTAGGGAAACCTGGAAGGGGCTGGTGGGCTTGCAGAGCAGCCAATAGTTGAATCCGCCTCCTTTTGATGTGTTTCTTCTTTTTCTCAGTCCTGTCCTCTTTATTCTACTCTCAGTTACAAAAGACTTAAAAGGTTTATTTGAGGACTTCCTGCTCAGGGGTACTGGGTTCCAAGGCTGACTTGTAAATTTTTCCCAGTTCCTTTTTAAGCCAAAAAGTATTAAAAATGAAAACTATTTTTTTGTTGTTGTTGTGTTGTTTTAAGGTTTGGGGATATCACTTTTCCCAGTTTTGGGAGATGCATCCAAGGGGCATGTCCTGTGGTATGTAGACATGATTACTGATCTGTGAAGAAATAATGGAAGAGAAAAAATAAAAAGGAAAAAGAAGGTTTTTCCTCTACGTTACTATTATCCTTAATGGGGCACCCTTCATCATCCTTAGAATATTGGAATGAACCATTCTTACCCTGCACTCTTGGTCCCATCTCATCACAATTACCCACTTGAGAACAAAGGAGATGCTGGAGTGAACAGTGGGCCCCCTGTTCATCTGTGGGGTTCCAGAATGAACTGTTCTTACCATATACCCTAATCTTTCATCTCGGTTCTAGTGGTAATCTGTTAGCCTGGGACCACACTTCATCTCTGTCCTATGGGTCTCTCGTGCCTGCAGCCTTGGGCCAGCCTACATCCTTGTCTCCATGACCCTATGGTAATTTTCACTTGAAGCACTCAAGTAACAAAATGATTATCTCTTTTCTCAGATTTCCATTTACCATGTTCTTTAAGTAGACAGAAGCCTATTTTTCAGCTAACTATCACAGGGGAATGGACTTCCTTTCTATCTCCCTTTGAATATGACCTTGAACGTCTTGATGCATTTTGAGAAGGTCATAGAATTAGAGAAATGGAGGCTAAAGGAGAAAGTGGGAGGAAGCAAGAGTAATAGTCATGGAAAGCCTTCAAATGCTCGCAAAAACAGTAGCCCTTAGATTTGAGTGGGCAAGTTTTATTTGTCCTCTGGACATAAAGTAGTAACCTCTGGAGAAATGGGGCTTGGGGTAAGAACTCACAAATGGCAAGGAAAGAATTTTTCTTCCTCTCAAAGGGGTGATGACTCAAAAGTAGGTGGGATCCTTAAAGGGCCAGAGTGAGGCCCTAAGCCGGTGGACAAACTGCTTCAAGAGCCACCAGAAAACTTAGCCCTGGGTCATAACAGGAATGAAAAGCATATGGCAAGTCATAAGAAGCTGACAGAGCCAGGGTTCCAATTAGTGTCTGCCCCAGCAATGTGCCAGCTGACTGGAAAAGAGTTGGAGGTCATCGGAGCTGGTAGAGTAAGAACAAGTATAAATTTTAGGAATATCACAAGGGAGCCCATGCCTTTGTACTGCCAAAATGCAGTAAAAGCCACACATACACAAATAACAGGGAGTGTGTGCTTAAGAAGTCATGTGGCACTCGAAGTGGGTGCACAAGGTCATTTCTGGACACACACAGAGAAAACAGGAAAATAGGCAGTGCAGGTTCTTGGGAAAGAGCCCATTTTAGTTGAAAAAGCAGAGGAAACCCCAAACATTGCATGGTTTTAGGATTTAGCCTTACCACTCTCACAAACCTCCTGTCCAGGAGGGTCATTAGTGCCTCAGTTCTACTCGATGTGGACCCCCAAGGTCCTTCCCACACCTGCAAGCCACCCATCAGGGTGAGCTGAGAGATCATCCAGGGGGACCCGAGTCACTTATGGCCAAGAGGACTTGTTCAAGGGTTTGGTTAGTAAGCAGCAGAGAGAAAAGGAGAAGAAAACCATATACAGGGTTTGAATGCCTGCAGCCAAAGAAGGTAAGGAATAATCTGCTACCACTAGGGAATGTATCTGAGTCACACAGCATCAAAGTATGTTAGCAGTGGAAGTTATCCAAGTCACATGACACCTAAATATGTTACCAGCAGTGAATCTGTATGGGTCTGCAACAACCTCAATTCTTGCCTTCTCAGAGGAAAGAATTTAACTGAGGGGTATAAGACAGAAGGAGAGACTGAGGCAAATTTTAGAGCAGCAGTGAAAGTTTATAACAAAGCTTTAGAGCAGGAATAAAAGGAAGGGACGTACACTTGAAAGAGGGCCAAGCAAGTGACTTGAAAGACAAGTCCACGGTTTGACCTTTTGACTTGGGGTTTTATGCACTAGCATACTTCCAGAGTCTTATGTTCCTTCTCTCTTGATTCCTCCCTTGAGATGGGATGTCCACTGTACAGTGGCCTTCCAGCACTAAAGAGAGAAGCACGCACAGAGTGTTTACTGGAGTTGTATGCATGCTCACATTGGGCATTCATCCCTTACCAGCTGAATGTCCCTTGGAGGTAATATACCAGTTGAACTCCACCATTTTGCCTCTTAGAGAACACGTGTGAACTCACCCAACTCCTGAGATCTTATCAGGAAGTTGCTGATCGATCACCAGTTTCAGGTGTTTTTGTTTATTGGGAGACTTCCTTTCCCTGGCACTGACTGTTACCAATTATTTTAGAGATACAGTTAACAACCACCTGACTATCACCTCGTGGTCGCATGACATTCCTGGTGTATGTGGAGGAGTGCAGTGGAGCCCTCTCCTGCTCTGCTCATGTCTGACTAGCTACATAATGTAACACACCAAGCACATAAAAAATTTTCCCCCAACTCATAGTTTCTGCACTGGAAAAAGTGAGGTTGAGGTGGACAACCTGATTCCCTGTTATCTTGGGTTCCCTGGCAGGAGATCTGTGTTTGCCTCAACCCATAGGAAACATCAGGACTGAAGGGAAACATCCCTGAGGACAGCTAGAGAGAAAGGAAAGAGGTGTGACTACAATCTCTAGCCCTGAAAACGCTGCTCTGTAACTGAGCCAAACAAAGGAAACACCAAATTAGAGTAGCTGTTCCATAGCACCATGCTGTAGGAAATTCGAACAATAGATCCTGTGATGGTTAATACTGAGTGTCAACTTGATTAGATTGAAAGATGCAAGAATTCTTCCTGGGTGTGTCTGTGAGGGTGTTGCCAAAGGAGATTAATATTTTAGTCAGTGGGCTGGGGAAGGCAGACCCACCCTTAATCTGGTGGGCACAACCTAATCAGCTGCAAGCAAATATAAAGAAGGCAGAAAAACATGAAAAAGCGAGACTGGCCTAGTTTCCCAGCCTACATCTTTCTTGTGTGTTGCATGCTTCCTGTCCTCAAACATCGGACTAAAGTTCTCCAGCTTTTAGACTCAGACTGTCTATCCTTGCTCCTCAAGCTTGCAGATAGCATATTGTGGGACCTTGTGATCATGTAAGTTAATACTTAATAAATTAATAGGATATATATCCTATTAGTTCTGCCCTTCTAGGGAACCCTGACTTATACAGATTTTGGTACCAGGAGTGGTTCTAGTGGAACAGAATAATACAGATGGAATTCTTTCATTGGTGCTTGGGTTTCTGGAGTTGGCTGCTCAATGATTAGACCCCAAAATGCTAAGGACTCTACATTTAATAGTATGAAGAACACTGACAGTCACTGATATGAATTGCTTAGAAAGTTATGCAAAATAAATGCATTTGACACTCCTGATTCATTGCTCATGAGAGGCAAAGAGTTTAGTGATTCTGTACATAATATCTTTGACCATATGTGGAGAACCAAGGAACATAATGAAGCTGGTTGGTTGCTCCTAAGTTCAGTGGACAAAGTGATGAAAGAAAATGATGAAATCAGTGATTCTGTCTCCCGGCTTCAGAAGCAGATACTGAGCCATTTAATGTTGCAGCTCAGGGAGTTAAAAAAGGTTCAAATAGCTCCTTTACTTGGTTAGCTGAGATAAAATTAAAAGATGGCCCACTGTGAGTGAGTTGGAAATACCTGATCTCCCTCTGTTAAATATAAAGGAAAGGATCCAAAGCCTTAGGGAGATTGGGATGGTGGAGTGGATTATTCACTTTAGACCTACTCATCCCAGGTGAAAGGGTCCAGAAGATATACTCTTGACCAATGCCTTGTGAAATAGATTTGTGAGGGCAGCATCTGCATCTTTGAAGAGCCCTGTAATTGCTCCTCTGTATGTCTGATTTAACAGTGGGGACCACAGTCACTCAACTACAAAATTTAAATATAATGGTAATAATTGGATCCCAAGGTGGTGGGGGCCAAGTGGCAGCACTCAACCATCAAAGGCAAGGTGGCCATAGCTACCGTAATGGACAGCAGAGACAAAGCAGCAATCAGAATAGTCTAACTCATGTAGATCTCTGGCATTGGCTAATTAATCATGGTGTTCCTCCAAGTGAAACTGATAGGAAGCCTACTGCATTCCTACTTAATTTATACAAGGAGAAAACTTTTAGGTCAAATGAACAAAAGACTAATTTGAAGTATAAAAACAGAGAATAGCAGCCCCTAAATCAATTTCTAGACTTGACACAGTTTACAGACCCAGAACCACTTGAATGAAGGGGAGGCTGGGTTCCCTTGAGGAAGGCCCCACTATATTTTTGACAATTTATGCAGTGAATCTTTCTCCCTTCCTCCCCCAAGGAGACCTCCAGCCTTTCACCAGGGTAACTGCATTGGGGAAAGGGAAATGATCAGACATTTTGGGGACTACTGGACACTGGCTCTGAGCTGATGTTGAATTTAGGGGACTCAAAACATCATTGTGGCCCTCCAGTTAAAGTAGGGGCTTATGGAGGTCAGGTAATTAATGGAGTTTTAGCTCAGATCTGATTTACAGTGGGTCCAGTGGGTCCCTGGACTCATCGTGTGGTCATTTTCCCAGTGCCAGAATGCATAATTGGCATAGACCTACTTAGCAGCTGGCAGAATCCCCACATTGGCTCCATGACTGGCAGGGTAAGGGCTATCATGGTAGGAAAGGCCAAATTGAAGCAATTAGAGCTGCCTCTACCTAGAAAAATAGTAAATCAAAATCAATATCACATCCTTGGAGGGATTGCGGAGATTCATGCCACCATCAAAGACTTGAAAGACACAGAAGTGGCGATTCCTACCACATCCCCATTCAACTCTCCCATCTTGTCTGTGAGAAAGGCAAATTGATCTTGGGGATTGACAATGGATTATCATAAGTTTAACCAAGTAGTGACTCCAACTGAAGCTGCTTTACCAGATGTGGTTTCATTGCTTGAGCAAATTAACACATGTCCTGGTACCTGGTATGCAGCTATTGACTTGGCAAATATGTTTTTCTCCATTCCTGTCCATAAGGCCCACCAGAAGCAATTTTCCTTCAGCTGGCAAGGCCAGTAATATACCTTTACTGTACTACTTCAGGGGTATGCTTTGTGTCATAAATTTATCAGAGAGACCTTGATCACTTTTAGCTTCTGCAAGATATCACACTGGTTCATGACATTGATGACATTATGCTGATTGGATCTAGTGAGCAAGCAGTAGTAAACACACTGGACTTATTGGTGAGACATTTATATGCCAGGGGATGGGAAATAAATCCGACTAAAATGCAGGGAACTTCTACCTCAGTAAAATTTCTAGGGGCCCAGTGGTGTGGGGCCTGTCGAGATATTTCTTCTAAGGTATTGAATAAGCTGCTGCATTTGGCCCCTCCTACAACCAAGAAAGAGGTACAACACCTAGTGGGCCTATTTGGATTTTGGAGGCAACACATTCCTCATTTGGGTGTGCTACTCCAGCCCATTTATGAAGTGACCTGAAAGGCTGCCAGTTTTGAGTGGGGTCCATAACAGGAGAAGGCTCTGCAACAGGTCCAGACTGCTGTGGAAGCTGTTCTGGCAATTGGGCCATATGACCCAGCAGATCCAATGGTGCTTAAGGTGTCAGTGGCAGGTAGGAATGGAATGCTGTTTGGAGCCTTTGGCAGGCCTCCATAGGTGAATCACAGTGGAGTCCTCTATGATTTTGGAGCAAGGCCTTGCCATCTTCTGCAGATAACTATTCTCCTTTTGAGAGAGAGCTCTTGGTCTGTTACTGGGCTTTGGTGGGAACTGAACGTTTGACTATGGGTCATCAAGTTGCCACGTGACCTGAATTGCCTATCATGAACGGGGTGCTTTCTGACCCATCTAGCCATAAAGTGGGTCACACACAGCAGCATTCCATCATCAAATAAAGGTGGTATATATGTGATCAGGCTCGAGCATGTCCTGAAGGCACAAGTAAGTTACATGAGGAAGTGGCTCAAATGCCCATCATCTTCACTCCTGCCACCTTGCTTTCTCTTGCCCAGCCTGCACCGATGGCTTCATTGGGAGTTCTCTATGATCAGTTGACAGAGGAAGAGACAACTAGGGCCTGGTTCACAGACGGTTCTGCACGATAAGCAGGCACCACTCGAAAGTAGACAGCTGCAGCACTACAGTCCCTTTCTAGGACATCCCTGAAGGACAGTGGTGAAGGGAAATCTTCCCAGTGGACAGATGTTCAAGCAGTGCACCTGGTTGTGCACTTTGCATGGAAGGAGAAATGGCCAGACGTGCAATTATATACTGATTCATGGGCTGTAGCCAATGGTTTGGCTGGATGGTCAGGGACTTGGAAGAAGCATGATTGGAAAACTGGTGACAAATAACTTTGAGGAAGAGGTATGTGAATGGATCTCTCTGAATGGTCAAAAACTGTGAAGATATTTGTATCCCATGTGAATGCTCACCAACGGGTGACCTCAGCAGAGGAGGATATTAATAATCAAGTGGACAGGATAACCTGTTCTGTGGACACCACCCAGCCTCTTTCCCCAGCCACCTCTGTCATAGCCCAATAGGCCCATGAACAAAGTGGCCGTGGTAGCAGGGTTGGAGGTTATGCATGGGCTCAGCAGCATGGACTACCACTCATCAAGGCTGACCTGGCTACGGTCACTGCTGAGTGCCCAGTTTGCCAGCAGCAGAGATCAACACTGAGCCTTCAATATGGCACCATTCCTCTGGGTGGTCAGCCAGCTACCCGGTGGCAGGTTGATTATATTGAACCTCTTCCATCATGGAAAGGGCAGAGATTTCTCCTCACTGGAATAGAGACTTAGTAGGGATATGAGTTTGCCTATCCTGCACACAATGCTTCTGCCAAGACTACCATCTGTGGACTCATGGAATGCCTTATCCACGGTCATAGTATTCCACACAGCATTGCCTCTGACCAAAGCACTTACAGCTAAAGAAGTGCAGCAGTGGGTTCATGCTCATGGAATTCACTGGTCTTACCATGTTCCCCGTCATCTTGAAGCAGCTGGATTGATAGAACGGTGGAATGGCCTTTTGAAGTCACAATTACAATGCCCACTAGGTGACAATACTTTTCAGGGCTGAAACACAGTTCTCCAGAAGGCTGTGTATGCTCTGAATCAGCGTCCAATATATGATACTCTTTCTCCCATAGCCAGGATTCATGAGTTCAGGAATCAAGTGGTGGAAGTGGAAATGGCACCACTTGCTATCACCCCTAGCAATCCACTAGCAAAATTTTTGCTTCCTGTTCCCATAACATTATGCTCTGCTTGCCTAGAGGTCTTAGTTCCAGAGAGAGGAACGCTGCCACCAGGAGACACAACAACGATTCCATTAAACTGGAAGTTCAGATTGCTACCTGGTCACTGGGCTCCTCCTACCTTTAAGTCAATAGGCTAAGAAGGGACTTAGATATTGGCAGGAAGATTGACCCGGACTATCAAGATGAAAACAGTCTATTACCCCATAATGGAGGTAAGGAAGAGTATGCATGGAATACAGGAGATCCATTATCCCGTCTCTTAGTATTACCCTGCCCTGTGATTAAGGTCAATGAGAAACTACAACCGCCCAATCCAGGCAGGACTACAAATGGTCCAGACCTCTCAGGAATGAAGGTTTGGGTTACTCTACCAGGAAAAAAAACCCATGACCTGCTGAGGTGCTTGCTGAAGGCAAAGGGAATACAGAATGTGTAATAGAAGAAGGTAGTCATCAATATGAGCTCCACGTGACCAGCTGCAGAAACGAGGACAGTAACTGTCATGAGTATTTCCTCCTTCTTTTATTAAAAACATGTTTGTGCATGTATATACTTGTACTAAGAAAATATCTTCATTTTATTTCCTTTTTCTTTATCATGTGACATCAGATTTATTGACTTCATATCAGCATTTACGTATTGTTAACTTCATGCAGTAGTATTTGGGTTGGGGATCGATTGGTGCATTTCCAGTTGTATGAAGAATAGTTATATTAAGTTAGGGATAACTATGACCTTATTATTGTCTTTATTTGAAGATTATGTATAATCTCAGGAGATGTGTATGGGTTCAAGTTGAGAAGCTGTGGATTTGTGATGGTTAATACTGAGTGTCAACTTGATTGGATTGAAGAATGCAGAGTATTGTTCCTGGATGTGTCTGTGAGGGTGTTGCCAAAGGAGATTAACATTTGAGTCAGTGGGCTGGGGAAGGTAGACCCACCCTTAATCTGGTGGTCACAAATTAATCAGCTACCAGTGCATATAAAGCAGGCAGAAAAACATGAAAAGGCGAGACTGGCCAAGACTCCCAGCCTACATCTTTCTCCCGTGCTGCATCCTTCCTGCCCTCAAGCATCGGACTCCAAATTCTCCAGTTTTGAGACCCGGACTGGCTCTCTTTGCTCCTCAAGCTTGCAGACAGCCTATTGTGGGACTTTGTGATCGTGTAAGTTAATCCTTAATAAATTCCCATATTTTATATATAATATAATATAATATATATATATATCCTATTAGTTCTGTCCCTCTAGGGAACCTTGACTAATACAGATCCCCTGGACACAAATCCCTAGCCAGACATTCCATACTGCCAGAATATTTCCTTTGGGATCTCACCCATTCAGATTAAGTACCATTGATTCCTTACTAGAACAAAAGAAAACCCTGGCTAAAGTCGCCATATACTGCTAAAAATAAGGCAGCATCTGCCAGGTGTGGTGGCTTATGCCTGTGATCCAGCACTTTGGGAGGCCAAGGTGGGTGGATCATCTGAGGTCAGGAGTTCAAGACCAGCCTGGCCAACATGGTAAAACCTCATGTTTACTAAAAAAAAAAAAAAAAAAAAA
>NW_026652282.1:81704034-81741761 GCF_009828535.3 Hylobates moloch | reverse complement strand
TATGTAAACTTTCTGATCAAGAACTTAAAATAGTTTTATTAAAAAGTTCAGTGATCTCCAAGATAGCACAGAAAAGCAATTCAGGAATGTTCCATAGAAATTTAATAAAGAGATTAACATAATAAAATCAAATAGAAATCTTGAAAGTGAAAAATAAATTTGCTCAACTGAAAAATTCATAAGGGGCTGTCAACAGCAGAATAGATGAAGCAAAGGAAAGAATCAGTGAGCTTGAAGACAGGTTATTTGAAAATATAGAATCAGAGTAGAAAAAAATGAAAAAAGACAAATATGCCCTACAAGATATAGAAAATTATCTCAAAAGACCAAATCTAGGAATTATTGGTGTTCAAGAGGGCACTGAGCAAGAGCAAGGAGTGGAAAGCTTATTCAAAGAAATAATAACAGGATACTTTTTAAAACTTGAGAAAGAGATAAATATCCAGATACAGAAAGATCAGAGAACACAAAACAGGTTAGACCCAAATAAGACAACCCTAGGACATAATCAGTCTCTCAAAGTTCAAGGAAAAAGAGAATTCTAAAAGAACAAGGAAAAAAAGCAAATATAATAGAAAAAAACTCAAATTATTCTGTTAACAGACTTTTTAACAGAAATCATACAGGCCAGGCAGGAGTGAGATGACATATTCTAAGTACTAATCTAAAAAAAAAAAACTCTCATTCAAGAATACTGTACCCAGAAAAACTATCTGTAAAATATGAAACAGAAATAAAGTTTATCTTAGACAAGCAAAAGCTGATCACCACCACTAGACGAGCCTTACAAGAAATGTTAAAGGGAGTTCTGCAATGTGAAAGTAAAAGACAATAATGTGTAAAAAGAAAACATATAAAGGTATAAAACCCACTGGTAAAATGAAGTACAAATACAAACCCAGAATATTCCAATGCTGTAACTGGTGTGTGCAATCCACTCGTAACTCTAGTATGGAGCCCCAAGACAATTCTATCAATAACAATATTATCTATAACAACCTGTTAAGAGATAAGTAATAGAAGATATGTAAATTTGGACAGCATAAAGCCAAAATGTGGGGGAGGGGGGATGGAGTTAAACTGTAGAGGTTGTTTTATCATTTCTTCTGTTTGTTTATATTCCTTTTTTGTGATCTAAAGTAAGTTGTCAGCTGTTTGAAATAACTGGTAAAAACTGTAAGTGTTTTTTGTAAGGTTCGTGGTAACCACAATGTAAAAACTTCTTATACGGTCCTAAAAAATAAAAACCAATAAATTTAAAGATACTACCAGAGAAAATCACTTAACCACAAAAGAAGACAAGAAGAAAGGCAGACGGTAGTTACAAGACAATCAGAAAACAAACAACAAAATGACAAAAATAAGTCCTTATTTATCAAAAATAACACTGAATGTAAATAAACTCACTTCATTCCAAAACCATATAGTGGTTGAATAGATAAAGAAACAAGACTCAATTATATGTTTCCTAAGAGAAAACCACTTCACCTATAAAGATACACAAAAACTGAGAGTGAAGGGGTGGAAAAAGATATTCCATGCAACTGGAAACTAAAAAAGAGCAGGAATGGCTATATTTATATAAGATGGATTATAAATCAAAAACTATAAAAAAAGATAAAGCAGGTCACTATATAATGATAAAGGAGTCAATTGAGCAAATTAATAGAACAGTTATAAATATCTATGCGCCCAACACCAGAGCTTCCAAGTATGTAAAGCAAACATTAATAGATCTATAAGAGAGAGGTCGATTGCAATATGATAATAGTTGGATACGCCAAACACCACACTGTCAGCAATGGACAGATCATCCAGAGAAGAATTTGATAAAGAAACATAGGAGATAAAGTGTAGACTAGGAAAACAGGCCTCGCTGATATTTACCGATCATTTCACCCAACTGCTGCAGAATACACATTCTTTTCATTAGCACATGGGACATTCTCCAGAATAGGCCACAAAACAAGTCTCAACAAACTAAAAAAGATAGAAATCTTATCAACTATCTTTTCTGGCCACAATGATATAAAACTAGAAGTGAATAACAAGAGGAACCTCAAAATACACAAACACATGCAAATTAAACAACATGTTCTTGAATGGCCAATGGGTCAGTGAAGAAATTAAGAAAAAATTTAAAATATTTCTTAAAACAAAAGAAAATAAAAACACAACATACCGAAGTCAATATGATGCAGTAAAACTTGTACTGAGGGAATTTAATAGTAATAAGCAAATGCCTGCATCAAAAAAGTAGAAAGACTTAAAAAAAACAACAACAACTAATGATGCAGCTCAAGAAACTAGAACAGCGAGAACAAACCAAACTCAAAATTAGTAGATGGAAAGAAATAATAAATATCATAACATAAATAAATGAAATTGAGACTAAAAATAATACAGATCAACAAAATGAAAAGTTGACGTTTTGTGAAAAAGATAAAATTGACAAACCTTTAGATAGACTAAGAAAAAAAGAGAGAAGATTTAAATAAATAAAATCAGAAGCCAAAAAGACGTAACAAATAAGACCACAGAAATACAAAGAATCATCGGACACTATTATGAACAACTATATTCTAAAAAATTGGAAATCCTTGAAGAAATGAATAAATTCCTAGAAACATATAACTTATCAACACTGAACCAGGAAGAAACAGAAAACCCAAATAACAAACAAGAATAATGAAGCTATAATAAAAAGCCTCCCATCAAAGAAAAGCCCAGGAGCTAATGGCTTCACTGCTAAATTCTACCAAACATTTAAAGGAAAATAATATTAATTATACTCAAATTCTTCAAAAAAATTTAATGAGGAGGGAACACTTCCAAACATATTCTACATTGCCAGCATTTCCCTGATACCAAAACCAGACAAGGAAAAAAATTAAGATAACTACAGGCCAATATCACTGGTGAACATAGATGCAAAATTCCTCAACAAAATGCTAGAAAATCAAATTCAACAACATATTAAAATGATTATTCACCATTATCAAGTGGGATTCAGCCCAAGGATGTAAGAGTGTTTCAACATATGCAAATCCATAAAGGTGATACATCACATAAACAGAATCAACAACAAAACTGTATGATAATTTTAATAGGTGCTGAAAGAGCATTCAGTAAAATTCAACATCCCTTTATGATTAAAGCAATCAAAAAACAGGGTATAGAAAGTTGCAGGATACAAAATCTACATGCAGAAAGCAGTAGCATTTATATATGCCAACAGTGAACAATCTAAAAAAAGTCAAAAAGCAATACCATTTACAATAATTGCAAAGAATATAAAATACACAGGAATCGATTTAACCAAAGAAGTTAAATACCTCTACAAAGAAAACTATAAAACACTGATGAAAGAAATTAGAGAATACAAAAAACTGACATTCCAAGCTCATGGATTGGAAGAATCACATAACTAAATGGCACCAATACCCAAAGCAATTTAAAAACTCCACACAATCGCTATTAAAATGACATTCTTCACAGGAATAGGAAAAACAATTCTAAAATGTACATGGAACCACAAAAGACTCAAATAGCCAAAGTCATCCTGAGCAAAAAGTACAAAGCTAGAGGCATCACATTAACTAAATTCAAAATATACTACAAAGCCATAGGAACAATATCAGCATGGTACTGGCATAAAACAGACACATAAACCAATGTAACAGAATAGAGAACTTAGATATAAACCCATACGTTTACAGCCAACCCGTTTTCAACAAAGGTGCCAAGAACATATAATGGGAAAGGGACAGTGTCTTCAATAAATGGTGCTGGGAAAGCTAGATATCCATATGCATAAGAATAAAACTAGACCCCCTATCTGCTGACATATAAAAAATAAAATAAAAATGAATTACAGACTTAAATTTAAGACCTCAAACTTAAATTTAATACCTGAAACTACTATAAGAAAACACTGGGGAAACTCCCCAGGACGTTGGTCTGGGCAAAGATATTTTTTTGTAAGACCTCAAAAACGTAGGCAACAAAAGCAAAAATTGACAAATAGGATTACATCAAGCTGATGAGCTTGATACAAAGGAAATAATCAACAAAGTGAAAAGACAATCCACAGAATGAGAGAAATATTTGCTAACTATCCATCTGATAAGGGATTAGTAACTAGAATATGTAATATTCTCAACTCAATAGCAAAAAAAGATTTGATTAAAAAATGGGCAAAACATCTGAATAAACATTTCTCAAAAAAAGACATGAATTTTCAGCAAGTACTGAAAAAAATCTTCAACATCACTAATCATCAGAGAAATGCAATTCAAAATCATAATGAGGAATCATCTCACCTTGGCTAAAATGGCTTTCATCAGAAATACAGGGAATAACAGATGTGTCAAGGATTTAGAGAAAGGAGAACCCTCTCACACTTTTGGTGGAATGCAAACTAGTATAGCCACTATGGATAATCATATGAAGGTTCCTCAAAAAACTAAAAATAGAATGATCATATGATTCAGCAATTTCCCTAATATATAAATATTCTCTCATTCTGTGTATATGTAATATATATATGTATATATCCAAAAAAAGGAAATTAATATATCAAAGAGATACCTCCACTCTCATGTTTATTGCAGGCCTATTCACTATAACCAAAACATGGAATCAACCTAAATGCCCATCAATGGATGAGTGGATAAAGAAAACGTGGTATATATGCACAGTGGAATATTATTAAGCCACGGAAAAGAACAAAATCCTATCATTTGCAGCAATGTGCATGGAATTGTAGGTAATTCTATTAAGTAAAATAAGCCAAGTATAGAAAGACAAATATTGCATGTTCTTACTCACATGTGGGAGCTACAAAACTGGATCTCATGAAAATAGAGTGTAGACTGGCGGTTCCAGAGTCTGTAAAGGAAAGGGAAGTTGAGTAATGAAGAGAGTTTGATTAATGGGTAAAAATATACAGTCTGACAGAAGAAATAAGACATCGTGTTTGATAGATAAGTAGGTGACAATAGTTAAAATAATCTATTTTATATTTCAAAATATCTGCAAGTGAATAGTTAGAATGTCTCTATCATAAAAAAGACAAATATTTAAGGTAATGGATATCCCAATTACACTGATTTGATCTTCAAAAATTTTATGAACGTATTATCACATGTACCTTCTCAAAAAAGCAAGATAGTAGATTAAAATACTATATACTATTTAAATATAAAAACCTGTAAAAAATAAATAAATGAACTATGAACTCGAGTCATGAAAAGACATAAAGGAACCTGAATGTGTATCACTATGTGACAGAAATCAATCTAAAAGGGCTAAATTTTATATGATTACAACTATATGACATTCCGGAAACGGCAAAACCATTGAGATAGCAAAATAATCAGTGAATGCCAGGGTTTCTGGTAAAAGGGAGCAATGAATAGGTGAAGAACATGGGATATACAGGGCAATGAAACTATTCTGTATAGTACTGTAATGGTAGATACTTGTCATTTGTCAAAACTCATAAACTGTACAACACAAAGAGTGAACCTTAATGGGATTTATGGACTTTAGATAATACTATTACTGTATCAATATTGGCTCATCATTTGTAACAAATGTAACCACATCAATGCAAAATGTTAATAATAAGGGAAATTGGAAATGGTAGTGAGGAAATATATAGAATCTCCCTCTACTTTCCACTCATTTTTTTTTGTAAACCTAAAACTGCTCTTAAAAGTAAAGTCTATTAACAAAACTAGTGTTCAGGAATGTAGTGGTTGAACTCACAATTTCTTTTTCTCAAAGTTTATTTTTGCAAAAATTAAGTCTAGAAAGTATACGTATGCTGATCATATCTTCATAGTAACACATATTTTAAGTAAGAAAATAGCACCGTGAAAATCGGTTAAAAATAGAAAATCTATTAAGTAGTCTGTTTCCGTGAAAACATCTAATATTTATAGCACAATTTTATAATCCTGCTTTTCTAAAATTACATCTTTTAAAGGTTTTAAATGTGATGATTCCATACTTCATTTTACTAATCACTTTATGCATTTGTTGTGTGGTAAATGATGTGAAAAAAATGATAATAACTATGTATCCTTACCTAAATCATAAAATAAAATGATTTTTTATCTAACCTTATTTTCCCTTAAGTGTTTACTCAGCTGTCTTGTCTGCCCCAGAGTACTCTGCTAAAACTTAACCAACTACAGGTTCTCAGTACTTTTCTTCTTTGAGTCAATCAAGGTATAGTCATATGTATAAATTAATTCAATCCCACTTAATGCCTATTGCCTTTCATTTTAGGGGCCATCAGCTGCATATACAACTTTCTCAGAAATTTCATCTCACAATCTAGTCGAGACATTTCTAACTTAAATTCCTGGCTTTTCTAGCCTTCTCCTACCTGTTTTAATAACTTTAAATATTTTGACTTACTCAAATTTGCCAATTTTTACACAAGTGAATACATGAACAAAAGTGGATGGCTAAATATTTGTTGACCTCTTTAAAAAAGCAAAATTTGTTCCAGTTAACCCTGATACAGTACACACAAATATGCTTGTGTGTGTGCATGCTCATGTCTGTATTCACTTGAAGGTAAAATTCTGAATTTGGAAGGACATTCTTTTTAAAACATCAGGCTCACTGCAACCATTTGTGAGGCCCAAGTTAAGAGTATAACTAGAGGCAACAAAAATGCGCTTAAATATTTTAAAGTTATTAATCAACAAACTATTATATAGAATATGCCCTGTCTTTCTACACTGACAGATATACATTCATAAAAACAAAATTGGAAAAATATATATATACACAAAGATATAGTTTTTGTATAACTCAAATTTGGCAAAATTTCAAAGATCACTGAATGATATTGTTGGGCATATCTAACTCTTCTGTTCATGAAACAGCAATATTTGAATAAGTAAAAATAAAGACATCTACAGTTTAAAAATTACCATATTGCTATTTCATAAATATTATTATTATTGTTTTTATTTTGAAAAAATACATAGATTGTGCATGCCCAATGAATTCTGGTGGGTCTCCACTGCTCTAACTCCTCTGCTTAATAAGGCCCAGCAGGCTCTGCCATAGCTTCTGTTGAACTGTGACCTGCAGGTATTGAGAAATCTATAGAGCATAAGGAAGATGCCAGGACACCCGGGAATCTGGGGAATGGAGTTAAATCCATTTATATTAAAATAATTACTGACCAAGAGACCAGACCTTCAAGAAGACTGACACACTCCAAACAGATCTTTGGATGGAAGGCATGAAAAGTAGACAGAAGGAGGACACTGACACTAGGTTGAAGGGGGAGGAAGCTGGGAAACCCGCACTGGGCTGCCAAGCAAAGAGACTTATTCCAGGAGCCCAGCGGCTCCTGAAGAAGGGGTGAGTTAAATAGGTGAAGAGTGGCCCACTCACCATGGACCTCTCGAATCCTAATTGCAGGAGGCCCCATAACCCAGTGCAGACATTTGAGCTGGCAGAGAGAGCTGCTTGGAGAAGTGACAGGGATGGGACTACAGCCTGTGCAGAATCCAGAGGGTTTGGTGCAGGAATGGCTGCAGTGGAGTATGGCCAGGCATCCAGGGATACCCATCTCCCAAGGCCTGCCATGCTCCTTTAGGTGGCTTTGGCCTTTGTTAGTGGTAGGACCTAGATAGAGCAGGGCTGTCTTGCCTATGGGACAGGGTGTGTTCTGAGCACCCCTCTGTCTGCTGGGCACTCCCAGAGTCCCTCCCTGCCCATGCATGTTTGCAGTACAGCCTCAAATGACCAACTGGGGTGCTTCCTCATGGCCACCATAGTTCTGTTAATGGCAAACTCTGCCTAACTATCAGAGAGCTTCAGCAGATGAGCCCCTGCCACCATGCACCCACACTCAGCTTCCCCTCATGGCTTTGCCAGTGTGCACTCACCCAGTGTCTCCCTTTAGCACATTTCCAGCATGGACCTCTCTACCCTGCTGCCACTGGCGCATGCACATGTGCACAAACCTCACCACCACAGCACCAGCCCTGCCACCATGTGCACATGAGTGAGTGTAGACCCATTGCCACCACCTCAATATAGTGCTTTTGCCAGCACCCCCCATCAGATTGTTGTTGCCAGCAGACCAGGAATGCCTCAGCTCCTCCACTACAACAGGTGCCTAACTTTGAGGAGTCAGGAAATAAAGCCATGGGTCTGGTTCCAGCCCCCCAGGGTTACAGCATGCAGCATAGAAGTGCTGAGGTGAGCCTGGGCCCCCTGAAATCATCCAGAAACAAAGCCAGTTGACTGAATCTACCTATTATCACAGTCAAGCTTTCCAGACCATCAAAGAATATAAAATCCAAAAGCCTCATCCAAAGGATACCAACATCAGAGATTAAAGGAACACCAGCCTAAACAGTTGAGAAAGAATCAGGGCAAATCTGTGGTAACTCAAAGAGCCAGAATTTCTTCTTTCTTCAAATGACCACAGTACCTCCCCAGCAATAGTTCTAAACCAGGCTGAAATGGCTGAAATGACAAACTTAGAATTCAGACTCTAGTTGGCAAAAAAGACAATCAAGATTCAAGAGAAAGTTGAAACCCAATCCAAAGAATCTAAAGAATCAGGTAAAATGATAGAAGAAATAAAAGATGAAATAGCCATGTTAAGAAAAAATTAAACAGTACTGACAAAGCTGAAAAACTCACTACAAGAATTTCATAATACAATTTGAAGTACTGACAGCAGAATAGACCAAGCTGAACAAAGTATCTCAGAACTCAAAGACTGGTTCTTTGAGTCAATTCAGTCAGGCAAAAATAAAGGAAAATAAATGAATGAACAAAACCTTGAGAAATATGGGATTATGTAAAGAGAACAAATCTATGACTCATATGGGTCCTTAAAAGACGGAGAGAGAGTAAGCAGCTTGGAAATCATACTTGAGGATATCACCCATGAAACTTTTCCCCTGTGCTAGAGAGGTCCACATTCAAATTCAGGAAATTCAGAGAACCCCAGTGAGATACTACACAAGATGACCATCTCCAAGACACAGAGTCCTCAGATTCTCCAAGGTCAATATGAAAGGAAAAATATAAAAGACAGCTACAGAGAATGGCAGATCACCTGCTAAGGACCCTCATTTGGTTAACAATGAATCTTTCAGCAAAAACCCAGCAGTCCAGAAAATACTGGGGGCCTATATTCAACATCCTAAAGAAAAAGAAATTCCAACCAAGAATTTTACATCCAGCCAAATTGAGCTTCACAAGTAAAGAAGAAATAAAACCTTTTTCAGACAAGCAAATGCTAAGGGAATTTGTTACCATCAGACTTACTTTACAAGAGGTCCTTAAGGGAGCACTAAACATGGAAATGAAAGATCATTACAGGCCACCATAAAAACACACTTAAATACATACACCATTGTCACTACAAAGCAACTACAAAATCAAGTCTACATAACAACCAGCTAACAACATGACTAGGATCAAATCCGGACATATCAATATTAACCTTGAATATAAACAGGCCAAACTCTCCATTTAAAAGGCAAAGTTGGTTAAAGTCTCCACTTAAAAGTGTTCACTTAAAAGGAAAGTTGGTTAAAGATGCAAGACCCACCTGTATGCTATCTTCAAGAGACCCATCTCACATGCAATGGCACCTATAACTTCAAAGTAAAGAAAAATCTACCAGCCAAATGGAAAACAAAAAGAAGCCAAGGTTGTTATTCTAATTACAGAAAAAAAAAAAAAACAAATTTAAACCAACGACAATCAAAAAAAGCAAAGAAGGGCACTACATAATGATAAGAGCTTCAATTCAACAAGATGACTTTACTATCCCAAATATATATTCACCTAACACAGGAGCACCCAGATTCATAAAACAAGTTCTTAGAGATCTATGAAAATAAGTAAGTAATCACGCAATAGTACTGTGAGATCGCAACACCCCACTGACAGTAATAGATCATCAAGGTAAAAAACTAACAGATATTTGGGACCAAAACTTAACACTTGACCAAATGGACCTAACAGACATACATCTGCCTAATACTCCACCCAAAAACCAGAATATACATTCTTCTCATCTGCGCATGGCACATAATCTAAAATCAATCTCATGCTTATCAGTAAAGCAATTCTCAACAAATAAAAAAATACCAACGGCATTCTTGGACCACAGTACAATAAAATAGAAATCAATACTAGAAAGATATCTCAAAATCATACAATTACATAAAAATTAAACTACCTGCTCCAGAATTACTTTTGAGTAAACTACAAAATTAAGGCAGAAATCAAGATATTTTTTCAAACCAATAAGAACAAAGATGCAGCATACCAGAATTTCTGGGACACAGCAAAAGCAATGTTAAGAGGGAAGTTTATAGCACTAAAGGCACACATCAAAAATTTAGAAAAATCTCAAATTAACAATCTAACATCACACTTAGAGAAACTAGAGAAACAAGAGAAACCAACTATGAGGCTAGCAGAAGAAAAGAAATAATGAAAATCAGAGCTGAACTGAAGGGAATTGAGATGTAAAAAATGATACAAAATGGGGACATTACCACCAACATCACAGAAATACAAAAAATACTTGGAGACTATTAAGAACAACTCTACACACACAAACTGGAAAATCTAGAAGAAATGGATAAATTCCTGAAAACATACAATGTCCCAAGATTGAACCAGAAAGAAATTAAAACCTTGGACAGACCAATTAGGAGTGCTGAAATTGAATCAGTAATAACAAACCTAACAACCTGAAGAAGCCCAGGACAAGGCAGGGACACATCAAAATTCTACCAAATGTATAAGTAAGAGCTGGTACCACTCTTCCTGAAATTATTCCAAAAAATTGAGGAGAAAAGAGTCCTCCCTAACTCATTTTATGAGTCCAGCATCATTCTGATATCAAAGCCTGCCAAAGACACAATGAAATAAAAAAACTTCAGGTCAATATTCTTGATGAACATAGATGAGAAAATCCTCAACAAAATACTACCAAACCAAATCCAACAACACATCAAAAAGCTAATCTATCGCAATCAAGTAGGTTTTATTCCTGGGGTGCAAGATGGGTTCAATAAAGGCAAATAAATGAATATGATTCAACACATAAACAGAACTAAAAACAAAAATTACATAATCATCTCAATAGATGCAGAAAATGTGTTAAATAAAATCCAATATCCTTTTATGTTAAAAACCCCTTAAGAACTAAGCATTGAAGGAATATAATTCAAAATAAAAGCCATCTATGACAAACTCATATCCAGTATCACACTAAACAGGCAAAATCTGAAAGCATTCCCCTTGAGAATCAGAACAAGACAAGGATGCCCAGTTTCACCACTCCTATTCAACATACTACTGGAAGTCCTAGCCAGAACCATCAGGCAAGAAAAAGAAATAAAAGGCATCCAAATAAGAAGAGAGAAAGTCAAACTATCTCTCTTCACAGGTGATATAATTTTATACCTAGAAAACCCCATAGTCTGTGCCCAAAGTCTCCTAGATCTGATAAACAACTTCAACAAAGTTTCAGGGTACAAAGCCAATGTACAAAAATTAGTAGCATTTCTGTACACCAATAACCTCCATGCTGAGAACCAAATCAAGAACACAATCCTGTTCATAATAGTGACCAAAAGAAATAAAATATCTAAGAATACAACTAACCAGGGAGGAGAAAGGTCTCTACAACAAAAATTACAAAACACTGCTTAAATAAATTAGCAACAAAAACAAATGGAAAAACATTCCATGCTAATGGGTAGGAAGAATCCATATTATTAAAATGGCCATACAGCCCAAAGACATTTAAAGATTCAATGCTATCCCTATTAAACTAACAATGATGTTTTTCACAGAATTAGAAAATACTGTTTAAAAAATCAAAAGGAACTAAAAACAGCCTGAATAGACAAATTAATCTTAAGTAAAAAGAAAAGAGCTGGAGGCATTACACTACCTGACTTCAAACTATACTACAAGGTTACAGTAACCAAAATAGCATGGTACTGGTACAAAAACAGACGCATAGACCAGTGGAACAGGTTATAGAACCCAGAAATAAAGCCACACAGCTACAACCATATGATTTTTGACAAAGTAGGCAAAGTAATTGAGAAATGACACCCTATTCAATAAATGGTGCTGAGATAACTGGCTAGCCATATGCATAAGATTAAAACTGGATCTCTTCCTTTTACCATATAAAAAAAAAGTCAAGATGAATTAACTATTTAAGTTCATAACTGAAAACTACAACAACCCTACGAGAAAATGTAGGAAATACCATTCTGGATATACGACCTGGCAGATTTTACGACAAAGGCTCCAATAGTACTTGCAACAAAACCAAAAATTGACAAGTGGGACCTATTTAAAACAAAGATCTCCACAGCGAAAGAAAATAACAGAGTAAATAGACAACCTACAGAATGGAAGAAAATATTTGCAAACTATGCATCTAACAGAGGTCTAATATCCAGAACTATAAGGAACTTAAACAAATTAACAAACAAAATCAAACAGCCTTATTAAAAAATGGGCAAAGAACATAAGCAGATACAGTCCAAAAGAAGGCATCCATTCATCCAATAAGCATATGAAAAAATGCTCAACGTCACTAATCATCAGAGAAATGCAAATTAAAACCACAATGAGATAGCATCTCACACCAGTCAGAATGGCTATTAGTACAAAGTCAAAAAAAAAAAAAAAAAAACATCTAGTAGTGAGGCTGCAGAGAAAAAGGAACAGTTATACACTGTTGGTGGGAATGTAAATTAGTTCAGCCACTGTGTAAAGCAGTTTGGAGATTTTTCAAAGCAGTTACTACAGAACTACCATTCAACCCATCAATCCCATCACTGGGGGTATACCCAAAAGGATATAAATTATTCTACCATGAAGACACATGAAGACACATGCACTCACATGTTCACTGGAGCATTATTCATAATAGCAAAGACATGAAATCAACCTAGATGCCCATCAACGGTGGACTGGATAATGAAAATATGGTATATATATATATATATATACCATGGAATACTATGCATGCATGAAAAAGAAGAAAATCCTGTCCTTTGCAGCAACACGGATAGAACTGAAGGACATTATCCTGAGCAAACTAAAGCAGGAACAGAAAACAAAATACTGCATATTCTCAGTTTTATGATGGTGCTAAACATTGAGTACACATGAACACAAAGAAGGAAACAATAGACACTGGGGGCTACTAGAGGGTATGGGGATGTTAGGAGGATGAGGATCAAAAAACTACCTATTGGGCACTATGCTTATTACCTGGGTGATGAAATAATCTGTATACTAGACCTCCATGACATGTAGTTTATCCATGTAACAAATCTGCACCTGTACCCCCAAATCTAAAATGAAAGTTGGAATGAAGAAAAAGAAAAAGAATTAATTATATTGTTATAATAAATATTTTCACATATAATAAATATGTGTTGTAGTGACAGTAATGACTTAACAGAAGTTTAGCAAACTTCTCACACAAAGGACTAGAGAGTATAAATTTTCAAATTTATGGGCCAGTTGGTCTTTGTCACAATTACTTGACTCTGCTCTACTAGTGTTAAAGCAGCCATTGTCAGTTTATAAATAAATGATCTTTACTGTGTTCCAAGCAAACTTTGCTGGCTGATAGCCAGCTGGTGGCCACCCTCAGCTCCTGGAAGCAACACAAAGTTCCTTACCATGTCTTGATCTCCAACATCCCTTTTTGCTTCCTCAAAGCCAGAAGAGATAAGCTCTAGGAAAATGGGTGCTAAAATATTATATAATCATGTAATCATGTGTATGTAATCATGTACATCCCATTGTCTTTGCCCTATTCTGGTCATTAGAAGAAAGTTGCAAGTCTGGCCCACACTCAAAGGGAGGAATTACATATGCTTGTGGATATCAAAAGGTAGGGGTCGTGAAGACCACTCCATGAGTCTGTTCACCAAAGGGTCTCCCTTGCTTGTATTTAAGATGGTACTGAAAAAGAAGATAGACCATTTCTCATTGTACTAGATTATCTAAGTAATTTTGTCATAAATTCTTTAATCATATTGACTTTTTTTCCAATTTCTTTCCACTTGCTGTGGTATTTGTTCAACTTTTTCAAAACAGCCAAGAGTCCATATATTCAACCATAAGGTTCTTTGGTCATTAAGAAGAAAAAGGAGGAAGGAGGGGTAAGGGGGGGTCAGAAAGAGAGAGGGAGAGAAAGAAGCAGGAGAAGGAGGAGGAAGAGAGGGAAGAAGAGAATGAGGAAGAAAATTGGAGAAAATAAAAGAGAAAAAGGAAGGAAGGAAGGAATGAAGGAAGGAAGGAAGGAAGGAAGGAAGGAAGAAGGGAAGGAAGGAAGGAAGGAAGGAAAGGATGTATGTTATAACCATCCCAAAATGTAAACAAGAGCACTTGGAAATAGGATGTCAATCATAGAATGTGAATGCTGTCTACTACAACAGGTCAATATAATCTTTGGTTTGAACAAATGGTGATTCAGAGCCTCTGGATGTACAACTTATAATAAAGTTTCTAGAGGTTAATACTTGAATTTTCTTTCTACTTCATGGGTTATACCAACAAGGTCAGATTACCATGATGTCTGGTCATCTGCTTGAGCTGTCTGACTCTGTCCTTCTTCCTAGAAAACTTTCCTCAGTCAAGACAGACAGAATGATTGTTTGCTTACTCAGCTGCCAGGGCCTTGTCTTGGGGATCTGCCCACATACACAGATTTGGATAGTGATAGAGGAAATAATTTTGAACAATCTATTATATAAATCTTAAGGGACATTCTTCATTAATTGCTGTCTCAAAATTGATTTTGCTTGTTTCTATTACAAATTTTGAAATATCAAATTCTGAACCTGCCATAAAACTCAGCATCAGACTTAAAGGAATACATTTAAGCTTTTTATGTCTATATCCATCCACTGTTCAGAAACGATGACATTTCAAATCTTTATGTATTTATTAGGCTAAATTATATATCAGGCCTATATAAAGAATCTCAAGGCACCCAAAATAAATGCTGAACCAAAAGAGCATTATGTGTGTCTGTGTGTGTGTGTGTATATATGTATTATATATATAATAACTATATATATTATATAACCATATATAATAGATGACATATTATATAGTATAACATAATATAACATATATAACTATATAATATATAAGATGTATAAATATATATATTATATATATGAGATTTCACATTAGTTGTTTGATTTTAAGAAGGACTATGTGTCAAAAACCTCTCCTATAGTCCCTCTCCAAATCTGAAAAAAGCAGCGCTTCTGCTGTGCACAGATTTGAATTGTCCTCATTTATAACCTTATGGTTTCGAAATCCAGTAGCTTTAAACAGCAAATCAATCATGAAGTGTAATGAGAGGTCATGGGGAAGGTTAGAGGAGTTTAGATTTGTAATTGTATAAAAAACAGAACATATTTCTTCTCTCAAGAGCAACCCATGATAAATAGCCAAATCCAAGTGTCTCACCCACTTTAGAATTAGAATCTGATCAAGTATTATGTCCTGGGCAAACGGGTATAGTAGAGCTGACTAGTTATACAATTTCCAAAAGTGGAAAATGCTAATAAAATATAAAGATATAAATGAAACTATAAAGCTTCCATTATAGAATACTTTAAAAAGATAGCCCATAAAAGAGTAATAACGCTTACATAAAAAGCCTGATATTTTGGACTATTATTATAGGATCTTGCAGTATTTGCGGAAGCGTTGCCAAGTGTGAGTCAAACTAAAATTAGTGAAGATAGACTGGAAATAGATTTATTTTATTTACAAACAAACAAATACAACAGAAGGAAATAAGTCCTCATGAATCATTGACATGTGAACCCTGCATCAGGCCCCTCCTTAAATATAACTGTTATTTTGCAAATATACTAGTACTTTCATTTCCCCAACAATCATTAAGGTATTATTCATTGACTGAAAAAATACTCACTGAAAACATTATTTTTTAAGCCAGCAGAACAGAATTCCCATTGTTTTATTGCTGTCTATGTAAATTTTACCTTGTTGCTTAATTCAAGCAGAGAAACCAAAAATATTATTCGATACATATTGATCAGCCAAAAAAGGTTTAATTTTAGATTATGGAAAGTACTACAGCAGGAGTTATGGTATTTAAAGAAGTGGATGAGATAGAACATATTCCCTCATGGAGCTTAACAAAGGCATACTGCTATTGAGTTTGTCATACATTTATTTTTAAACTAATTATTTAATGGGTTTAGACGTGAAGATAATTCATCTTATAAAATGTGTTTTTCGGCTTCTGCAATAAAGGTCTCATCTGCTGCATTAGTACAAAATAGTGACACAGCAGGCACAATGAATACGGTTAAGATGCATTTAAAGAAGTTTAGCCCAATAAGTTCATGCTGTTTCTCCATAGCAGTTCATTCCATTATAAATTTAATTAGAAACCTTTACTTTTTAATGTTGAGAAAAAGCATTTTGGTTGTTACTAACTCTCTATGTAGGATTTTCAAATCTTATTAAATGGCTGATTTACGTTACAGTAAATCGACTTTTATATTTAATACACCTAGTAGGATGATGCTATAAAAGCTTTTAAGGAAGACAGTGAATCTTTTGGAGCGGACTATATGCTGTTTCAATCAGTCTGTATTAAGCCATGATGGTCATAAGCACCAAATGAATTAATACAGTGTAGTTTTGGGAGCTAGATTAGGTAAAAAAAAAAAAAATAGTAGCTATGAACTATGTAAAGAATATCCTTTTTATTTTTTACTGAAAATGATAAGATTTTTATTGTACAAACTGTGATTCTATTGCATTTGCGTAATGATTTGTAGTTGCTGAAAGTTGTTAGGCATTCTAAAAGCCAAAGTATGAATGGGATTACAACCTATCTAAAATTTACTGCATCCAGTAAAAGACTAAAGCACCCAAGCTTTAAAATCATCTACGGCAAAGACTGTTTATTTCCCATATAAAGTCTGACTGCATATTGTATCCTCAAAGATATAAGGGCTGCAACCGAGCAGACTGTTAAACACCTCAAATATTAATTTATTGGCTTCCAAAATTGTGCTTACAGAGCATACAGAGTAGCAGATTAGGAGTTGGTAAGAAAGAATAAGAGAGATTTGACAATTCTATTTGAATCTTTGGTAGTTAGAATTGAAATATTTGAAGGTCACATTAGCTGCAAAAGATATTTTGAGCAAAAAGCTTGATAAAGCCTGTTTGGTTTTAAAAGCTGGAGGGATTTCAAAAATTCATTTTACTCTTCAAAAAATAATTAGAAGTGGGAAGCAGTTTATTGAAAAAACACAAACACTGCAAACTTCCCACAGGCGAGTATCTTCCTTTTGTCTCACCCGGTTGTGAGAAACAGCCTATCTAGCACAGGTGCTTCTGCTTTTAAAAGGCACATTTATCCCCTGGCCTCAGCATTTCATAATTTATTTCTAATAGTCTGGGTGGCAACAAAATCAGGTTTTGTATATTTTACAGTAACTTTTCAGAATGAGTTATGAAACCATGCTTTGGAACAATTTGCATTTGAGTAAGAGATACTTTGTGGTGAACTGACATCTAAGAATGTCTGGCATAGGGAGTGAGATGAGGAAAATAATAAAAAGAAGAAAAAGATAAGCAGGAATTAGCTCTCTGCACAGCCATGGTAACAGAAAGAGCCTATCAGTGTAATACATGGCAGTCTATTTTTAAGTATTATAATAATTTAACAAGAAAGAAAAGAAAGTGTTCTGCTATTGTGTTGGCTCATACAAAACCCTAGGGTGAAGAAATGAGCAAAACAAGTGATCACGCAACAAAAGATACCCCCAAATTTTGAGACTTATTAGTTTACACATGGAAATGTCTGGTTTGATCTCATTTTTGCATTTTTGGGCTACTCATTCCCCTGTCTTTAATTTATCTTAGCACAATATCTTCTATTATTTAAATATATTGGAAGGCAATTTATTTTTTTTTCTATTAAAGATTCCTTGGAATTCTGAACTAGTACCTTTCCTAACAGACTTTTCTCACAGCCAGCAGATCACTACTTTATAAACACATTGATATAGAATCCAAAAAACGAGAAGTAACATCCTCCAGACACAGCCAGGTCACACTGAAAGTTAAAGAATAGTATTACACCTCTCTATCAACATGTGTGAACTAAGTTCATTCCTCTTTTGTTGGTGAGGGGTATTTTGTTGGGTTGCTGGCAGATTTGCTTTTGCCACTGGTATTTTCTCAGATTTCTACGCAGCTATCCTTTCTCTCTATGACCTTTGTGTTGGTGCAATTTGGATTTGATTTTCCAAATAGCTCAGTTACCTCATGACCAGTCCCCGGAGCCACACAGTCCCTTCACTTTTCTGCTTTGTAGTGCCAAAACCTTCATGCCTCACTGAAAACTGCATAACATTAAACACATGCTGCAGATATACGTTCAAATTAGAGATGTAACAAACTATCCATTGAGAATCCACTAAATCACTGAAGCAACAAACCTGCAGGTCCAGAGTTAGCACCAGTAAATTACAATCTACCATATACTTCTTCTGATGATAAAAGTAAAACATATTTTATTTTAAAATGCTAACAATAACTCCTGAGCAATCAATACTTTTCTTGGAGAAGGAAAATTGCATAGCCCCAACTGCTACCGTACATACATTGAAAAGGACAGATGAACTATAGATGTGAGCCCTTCAGCAAAGCCCAGGTATGAAAGGTTTTTGGAACCTGCCACTTAGATTGGATTCAGCAGTCAGCCCTTGAACTCTTTGTGTTACATGCACTGAGCTTCTCACGACTGACAGCATGTTGTCTTGCAAGCTCAAGGGATGTCTAAAAATCAAATGCCAGGACTCTACTGACAAATGTATGACTTTTCCCCACCTCCCTTTTGGGGGATGTGGGCTAAGTTTATGTGATAAAAACAGCAGCAGCAAAGCAAAACTATATGAAATACTATATGAAAAAAATATATATATATTCCTGAATTAGCAAGTCCCATGCTGAAAAGGTGTTACTTCTGCAATGAAAAATAGGACAATTTAAAAAAAAATAACAAAAAGAATGATTCCATAAAATGGAATCTGATTCCATAAAAACGTTTGGTGATGTTTTATGCCTCTATTGTGCAAGGGCTGGGGTTGGGGGCAGGGCATCTGGGAGGCTGTGTCTTAGAAAATAGCATAAATACTGAAAATAAAATGTATTGGTGGGAAGAGGGGTTGCATAGAAATAGAAGTGGGCAATAAGCATATGAGTACTGCTTATTTACAGAATACACAAGTCCAAAATGTCTGAATTTGTAATTACTGCCTAGTTACATTTTGATAAGGAAAATTTATTAAAAATTTCTCCAGATGAAGCATCAGCACCTTTACTGTAAGTATGAAATGGCTTATTTTCAAAACTCAGCTTATTCTTGTAATTGCGCCATCACTGTAGAGGCATAGAAAATTACAAGAATCTGTATGGTGCTTCAAATAGGGGAGTCTCCCCAAGCAACCATCAAAACGAGTTTTAATAATTTTTCTATGTGAAAAGAAATGTATGAACCTGAAAACTTCCAAAAAAAAGAAAAGTTGTGCCTTTAAATTACTGCTGTGGACGAGCTCAAACTGATACAATTCTTTCACTGCTTCCATTTGTAGTAAGGGTATACCTTGTGCTAGGCAACGAACTAGCAATACATCTTATCTTTAAAAAATGAGTTAGATATGGCTGGGCGTGGTGGCTCACGCCTGTAATCCCAGCACTTTGGGAGGCCGAGATGGGTGTATCATGAGGTCAGGAGATCGAGACCATCCTGGCTAACACGGTGAAATCCCTTCTCTAGTTAAAAAAAAAAAAAAAAAAAAGAGCCGGGCTTGGTGGCAGGTGCCTGTAGTCCCAGCTACTTGGGAGGCTGAGACAGGAGAACGGCATGAACTCAGGAGGCGGAGCTTGCAGTGAGCCGAGATCGCGCCACTGCACTCCAGCCTGGGCAACAGTGCCAGACTCTGTTTCAAAAAAAAAAAAAAAAAAGAAAGAAAGAAAAAAATGAATTAGATATTATCTTTGATCCCTTTGTGGTTCTGTCACCTATGAATTTATCCAAAAATGTTATGGAAGCAATTCACATTTTTAGGCTACAGGCTACATGGTCTCTGTTCATTTAGTTGTGCAATCATTCATTCATTCAATGTTTATTAAGTTATGCTTTTTTAATCCCTTTATGACTATATAACAAAAGGTATTTGCTCTGCTCTCTAAGTGTTCATGGGCATGTGAGGAGGCAGACCATTAGACAGCTAACTATAATAAGAATGATTAATTAGAATGCGGTAATAGAAGCTGGAACATGAGGGTTCATGGAGCTATGCTGGGAATTGCAAGTAGTTTGCTGTGCCTAGAGCTTCAGGAGCCTGGAGTGAAAAGCAGTGGTAAGGGAAGGGACTGAAGCAGTTAGGATTAGACTACAATTGGGATCAAAATGGCAGAGTAAGGAGTTTGGAGGTTATCCTACGTGCAGTGAGAGGTCTTTGAAAACTATTGCATAAGGAAATCATACAGTTAAACAGGGATTTTTAAAGGTAAATCTTGAAACTAGGTGCAAGATGATTTGGAAAGAGGAGAAATGAAAGATTAGAAATAGATTAGAACAGCATAAGAAGTTAACATAATTCAGGCAAAAATGGTTCAGGGCAGAACCAAGGACGTGGCAGTGGGAATAGAAAAGTGGGTCCTGATTTTGGGCATATTTCAGAGATCGAACTGGCAGGATTTGAAAACTGGTGGCTATGCCATTTTGTGATAATTCAGAGGGTTCTTTGGGAGAGGAAGGTCTGAAAAACACCATGGGATGCTATTCAGTGAGAAAGGAACACAAGAAGAGTAAAACGTATACAAGGGGAAGAAGATAAAGGATTTGTTATTACAGATGTTGACTTTAATGTGTCTGTGTGAGAATCAGGAAGAGATGTCAAACAAGCAGTTAGAAATAAAAGTCTATCACTTGAGAAAGAGATGAAATAAAAAACCTCTGGCAATAAGAGTTTCCATAAATCTATTCTTCACTGTAGAATGTAGGTTTTCAGTGTCTTTTCTATTTTTGGAGATGCTTTTCTCAAGTTTCATCAGTTTCATTCATTCTAGTATTTGGAAATTCAATAAACTAAAATTGGAAAAATGTAAATTATGTCCTCAGCTTAGTTACCTCTTATTAGTTTTAATTTTTTGAAAAAAAATCTGCTCAACCCCTTATTATGTCCTTTTATTCCTTTGCTTTTTGTCATTAGTTCACTGATCATAATTGTTTAATGTTGCAACAATAATTTTTAGTCAAAGGGTGGATGATTTTTATTTTCTACTTCCTTCACTCCTCTCTTAATGAAGTACATAGCTTTCTTTTTCTTTTTGCCTCAACAACGCACTAGGCAGATGTATTCAGGGAACAATTTCTCTTGGCTCTCAGAATCTCTCTTGGGTTTCCTTCTGGTATAGTTTAAGTAATATTTCCCTGAGAACGTTCCCTCACACTAAGCGATGTTGCCACTTGGCACAGTCACTGGGACCTTTCTACACCTTCCTACATCCCTCCACCCTTTAACTGCCCAGAAGAACTTAAGGACATCTTCCAGCTTGAAGACTACCTAGAGATCATTTGTAAGACGTTAACTACCCAGATCCCTGGGGAAACTCACTATTTGTAATTCTCTGTTTTAGAAATGCCTACTTCTTTCCTAAATTGAAGCAAACTGTCTATTGTGTGGTGAAAGTGGTTTGTTTTGTTTATTGTTTGTTTTGTTTTGTTTTTAACAGACTTTGAAGATATGGATTCTTGTCAAAGATTTTTTTGAGAATCTAAATAGATGGTATCTACTGTGTCCCCTTTGTCTGTATGCATATTTTCCCCTAGAAAAAACACAATAAACCATTCAAATTTCCTCTCGCCTTGTGCAAAGCTTGTTGTCTTTTTCTCAAAATATTCTTTGTTTAAGTGTTTGATAATGGAAGTAAAGTATATTATTTGTCAATGACTCAATATAATTATGACAACAGTGAAAAAAATTCCCAAATATTTACATGGTGACTTGCTTGTCTGAACAAAATTAGTAAATATCGTCACTAGAATATACAGTTTGTATTATGATATGACTGTATGTAATAATGCCACAATACCAAAATACTTGTTGTATTTTCTAATGAGTAATGTAGATGAATGTGATGTTTTCTCTGATGTGGGAGGATGAGGTAAAGAGATAAAAATAAAGCTCTAGAGCCACAGAAAAACTACCAAAAAGCAATCCCTGAAAAATAAATAAATGGATTGATTAAAAAGTAGGTGCTTTTGAATCTGACATTTTCGGTTGAAATGACTTTTGATAAAATGAAGTGAAATACCAGCTTTTAAAAATGCCAGGTTGTTCCTTTCTAAATAAGTTTTTAAGTAAGTTTTTTTTTCTTTTTCACTCACTTAGGAGGGGAAAAATTTCAACCTTTTGAACATAGTACATATGGTTGCCTCGGTAACAAGCACAATAATAACATCTACAGCATCCATGTGAACCTTAATTATAGCATTATATTAAGCTAGCACATGTTAATTCTTTAGGAAACACATGAATTTGTTACTATAATGAATATTAGCTAATAATACATGGTCTTTCAAATTAAGGTATTTGCTTTTTTATAAAGATAGTTTCATGACAGATAGCTAAATATACAAGCAGCTTCTCTCATGATATTTCAGGAATCAAAGCAAAGACTAATGAACTGGACATTTTGTTTATAGTATGTTCACTTTGTCAATTATTAAGTATCAGTGATGTGCCTAGCTCAGTGGGAAAGATTATAATTATTTTTTTCTGTATAAAACATGGTCTCTGCTATAGAAGAGCTTAAAAGTGTACTAAGGAGATAAGACTATCATGTAGAAAAAAATCTAAGAATATCAGTGTTTAATTATTTTCACACACATTATCTAAATAAAGTAATATAGTCAAGTGTTGATTTGAATCACGACCATCCTATGGTGTTGCTGGGTAACCAAATGTCACAAATTTATGCCTTAATTCAACATGAATTGATTAGCTCCTCTCAAACTGTAGAAGTTTTCAGTATTCTATTCTGATATTGTCAACTCCAGCTTCAAGCCAGCAATGGCACATCAAATCCCTCTTGTACTCTGAATCTCTGACTTCTCCTTCTATAACCAACTGGAGAAAATTTTCTGCTTTCAAAGAGCTCACCTGATTTTGCCAGGCCCTCCAAGTTACTCTCCATATCTTAAGATCAATTGGTTTGAGATTTTAATTACATCTTCAAAACCCCTTCAGAAATATAACTAGATTAATGTTTGATTGAATAACCAGGGGACAAGAATATTGAGTGACTATACTTAGAATTCTGCCTACCATGGTATGGGATATAAGGAAGGGATGGGACTAACTGGAAAATCTCCAGTATTGAAAAGAGACTTGGACTTCTCTTTGAAAAACAGGTACAATTTGAACATGTGGAGAAGAACCAGGGATGTTATTCCTGACAGAAGAAGCAGCATGAACCAAAGCACAGACTTTCAGCCACAAGTAGGCTTTGTACAGGAGAACATTGGAGAAGCTTACGGACTGCTCTAGATGGCACATGTTATTGAACAATGGGAGATAGTGATGAATAAGTTTTTTGCTTATTCACTGCATTTCTTCTATGCCTTTGGAGAAGTCAGTGAATCCTTTTGCCTAAATATTGAAGCCAAATCTTCTGAGCCCATGTACATGCACCTAAACCCTGTTCTTAGAATTTGTAAGATGGAGATTATAACAGTAAGTAATTAACAATATTGACTGCAGCTGATTTGTGTACATTGATAAGGAAAAGCATCCACAAAACAAGTTGAACAACAATATATGATATTGTCTCCCTTGTGAAAAAATACAAATTTTGTCTATATTTCTGTACTTATATATTTCTGTCACTCTGTATCTATATATCAATGTGTTTCGTTATTAGAAAAAAAGGTATACAGAATACTGAATACTCAACAATATACAGAAACAGCAGTGGTTACCTTGGGGGATTGAGATTTGGGATGTGGACATGGTAAAGACAGAAGGAGGGTTTAAGATAGAGTTTTCAGGGTTTTTTTTCTTTACATACATTTTTGTTGTTTTAACTTTCAAAATGATCATGTATACATTTTGTTAAAAGTGTGTATATGTGCACATTTGTATGTCTGTGTGTGTCTAATTATGAATTCTGAGGCATCATGACCTAAGTTGAAAGTGAACTTCATAGCTGTGTGACTTGAGCAAGTTATTTAACCTAGTGAGTCTGGTTTGCCCACCAATATATTGAAGGTAATAATACAATAAAACTCACAAGATTGTTGGAAATTTTGACCGGTAGATGGGTAGGTAGTCAGACATAAATATAGAAAGAACAATTATAACTTCTGTTAATGTATACTAGGATCACCTCATCTTTTATCACATGGAGTTGCATCAATAATTCATATTGTTTATAGTCAGCTTTGGGATTGTAAGATACCTGCTGATAATTTCTGCCTCTTAGATATATCTTTCATTTTGTACACATTTTAAATTTTAAAATAATGTTGACCACATATAATTACATTGTATCTGGATAATTGGTGAGAATATTAAACTAAATAAAATAAAATAAAATATTTCAAGGAGGTAAGTAGAAACCCTGCCTTTACTTCCTGTTCTTGCCACCCATAGTTGACACAACACCACTGATTACTATCATTTGGGTATACATTTTCAAATCAGCTAATAGTCCTTAACAGTAGTGTCATACTTTCCAAGAAAACAGAAAAAAACCTTTCATTTGGAAAAGAATAAGAAGTGTTCATGAGGTAAAGACAGATTGATTATATCTTAGTTTTTTACTTATCTATATAACCTGTAAATGATTTAATCAACAAAAGTGAATTGAGCACCTAATGTGTGTCAGGCACTGTGCTTAAGAATTACAAAGATGAACAAAATATGCTTTCTCTTCTTAAAGATCTCATACATTAGTAGGGGAGATGTACACATATGCAAATATACATACATATATGATTAATTGTAACAGTCTTAATATACAGTGTTAATACTTGTTAGGCATTTTATGATATATATTCTGTTAAATTCTGCTGCGTGACATTGTGTTGAGTGTCTATAAGGTATGTAGACAAGTCTCTACTTATTAATGCATTTAGTTGTTCCACCAGCATTTATTGAGTCTTTCTTGTTTGCAGGGTGTGTCACAAACTTCTAATGCAAAAATGAATAAGGAAGAGTCAGTACCCTTAAGGAGCTCACAGTCCAATGAATATAAGAAATATTCCAAAGAATGTCATGCGAAGGTGATAGTTCTAAATTAATGATCTACGAACCTCATGTAAGCATGAGGCTCAAAGTATGTGGCCATGAGAAACTAAGTGAAACCAAAATTATAATTCCCAGAATTTAAAAGCACAAAACAGAAAACTACAATATATCTTTAATTGACGGGGATATGTATTAAACTTGGTCATATTTGCCAGCCTTCCTTTGGGTTGAATATGGCCCTTTCTATGGTGGCCTTTTAAAATGCAAATGTCCCTGGGGAGTTAATCCATTTAATCAATATCACATTAGTAGTGTTTGTCTCTCATAGAGTAGTGTTTGTCTCTCATAGAAGGGGCCAGAGCAGCATGAAGATGTAGAAGTTGATGGGGAGGGATGGTTTCAGAAAGAAAATCCATCTATTTTATATTTTTGCTGAGGTTCTGATGCTGCATTTCTATCTTAACTACAACACTTATTTTAAATTGAATCATTTTAACTAATCAGCACTCTCAATTTTCTTTGCATATCTGTAATATATGTCTATTTCTCAATCCACTTTTACTAAAGACATTTAATTCTGCCTCCTAAGGAGCAAAGTGGCCTATATGAATTTATATAATACTTTAGTTACAATTCTTTCTTGCAACTTTGAAATGAATCATAAATAAATATATGTCACAAACACTTTCAAAACTATTTAAGCATAAAGATTTATCTTTATTTCACATAAGTGGATGTATGACCATAGCAGTTGATGTCATTACAGGCAAGCCTTCACAAAGATTTCCAATAAAAGATTGTGCAGAGACAAAAATCTTTATCTTTAAATGTATGATTTGATTTTCTACTCTTCTTCTGTTTGGGAATTTAGCTAATCTTTCATTTACTTTACAACAGTAGACTTTCCCTAATCTTCCTAAACTACTTATCATAGAGCCTAAATAAAATATACAATATATTGATATGGTTTGGATGTTTGTCCCCTCCCAAATCTCATGTTAAAATGTGATTCCCAATGTTGGAGTTGGGCCTGAGGAGTTTGAGTAATGGGGGCAGATCCCTCATGAATGGCTTGATGCCCTCCCCATGGTAATGAGTGAGTTCTTTCTCAGAGATCTGCTTGTTTAAAACACTGTGGCACCTCTCCTCCTCTCTTTCCTGCTCCGACTTTCACCATGTGCTGTGCCTGCTCCCCCTTTGTCTTCCACAATGACTGGAAGCTTCCTAAGGCCCTCTCCAGAAGCAGATGCCAGCACCACACTTCCTGTATAGTCTGTAGAACTGTGAGACAAAATAAGCCACTTTTCTTCATAAATTGCCCAGTCTCAGGTATTCCTACATAACAACACAAAACCAGACTAACACATATGTCCAGTGAATTTTGCTAAATACTTTTTAACATAACTGCATGGTGAAACAATATTATTTTTCTTCTTCTATAATTGGTTTATATCAACACTGTTTTCTTTACAACTTTATCTTATGTTTTCTCCTTTTCATTTCCAAATAATTAATGAGATATGGCTAAAAATAGCATTTCCATTTTATATATCTATAGAGTAAATACTAACAATCTTCTCTAATATCAAAACAGAAAGCCACCAGACACATTTTTTTCTCATAGCTATAATGACAAGAGAGCTACTATCGTGGTCTGACTACAGCATTTGAGTTTGGAAGCTTTTTAATCCCACTTAATATTTCTAATTCTGACTATATTCTTGGATAAGCTATTTAACATATTTGCCTTTATTTTCCCATTTTAAAAGGCAGAATGATACTTTTTACATCAAAGGAGAGCATTAGACAAATTAATAACTTGAAAATGACCTACAATTTTTCAGGTGAAAAGAAGAGTCACATGTCCCTCACTTTAAATCAAAAGCTCAAAACGATTAAGCATAGTGAGGAAGGCATGTTGGAAGCAGTGATAGGCTGAAAGCTAGGCCTCTTGCACCAGTTAGCAAAGTTACGAATGCAAAGAAAAAGTTCTTAAAGAAAATTGGAAGTGCTATTCCAGTGAACACACAGATGATAAGAAAGTAAAACAGCCTTACTTCTGATATGAAGAAAGTTTTAGTGGTCTAGATGGAAGATAAAACCAGCTACGATATTCCCTTAAACTAAAGTCTAATCCAGAGGAAGGCCCTAACTCTCTCTGTTCAGTTCTATGAAGGCTGAGAGAGGTAAGGAAGCTGCAGAAGAAAAGTTGGAAGCTAGCAGAGGTTGGTTCATGAAGTTTAAGGAAAGAAGCCATCTCCACAACATAAAAGCATGAGGAAAATCAGTAAGTGCTGCAACAAATTATACAGAAAATATACCTAAGATAATTGTTGATGGTGGCTACACTAAACAACAGATGAAGATGTAGATGAAACAGCCTTGTACTGAAAGAAGATCCCATCTATGACTTTCATAGCTGGAAAGGAAAAGGTCAATGCCCGGCTTCAAAGCTTCAAAGGACAGGCTGACCCTCTTGTTAGGGGCTAATGTGCCTGGTGACTTTAAGTTGAACCCAATGCTCATCAACCATTCTGAATCCCAAGACCATTAAGAATTATGCTAAATCTACTCTGCCTGTGCTCTGAAAATGGAGCAACAAAGCCTGAAAACAGCCATCTGTTTGTAGCACCGAATACTGAATATTTTAAGCCCACTCTTGAGACCTACTGTTCAGAAAAAAAGACTTCTTCCAAAATATTACTGCTTTTTGGCAATGTACCTAGTGAACCAAGAGCTCTGATGGATATGTACAAGGAAACTAATGTTGTTTTCATGCCTGCTAACACAACTTCCATTCTGCAGCCCAAGAATCAAGGAGTAATTTTGACTTTCAAGTCTTATTAAGAAATACATTCTGTAAAGCTAATGCTGCCATCAATAGTGATTCCTCTGATGAATCTGGGTGAAGCAAATTGAAACGTTTCTGGAAAGGATTTACCATTTCAGATGGCATTTAAAATATTAGTGATTCATGGAAGGATGTCAAAATATCAGCATTTACAGGAGTTTGGAAGAAGTTGATTCTAACCCTTATGGATGACTTTGAGGAGTTCAAGACTTCAGTGGAGAAAGTCACTGCAGATGTGGTACAAATTGCAAGGAAACTAGAATTAGAAGTGGAGCCAGGCTGGGTGCAGTGGCTTACGCCTGTAATCCCATTACTTTGGTAGGCTGAGGTGGGAGAATTACCTGAGACCAGGAGTTTCAGACCAGCCTGGGAAATACAGTAAAAATCCATCTCTACAGAAAAAAAAAAAAAAAAAAAAAAAAAAATTAACTGGGCGTGGTGGTGCACTCCTGTAGTTCCAGCTACTCAGGAGGCTGAGGGGGAGGATCGCTTAAGCCTGGGAGGTTGAGGCTGCGGTGGGCTGTGATCATGCCACTTCCCTCTAGCCAAGGCAACAGAGCAAGACCCTGTTACAAAAAAAAAAAAAAAGTGGAGCCTGAAGATGTCACTGAACTCCTGCAATCTCATGATAAAAATTGAATGGATACAGAGATGTTTGTTTCTTATGGATGAATAAAGAAAGTGGTTGTTCAATGTGGAATTTATTTCTGGTCAAGATACCATGAGCATTTTTGAAATGGCAACAAAGAATTTAGAATATCACATAAACTTAGTTGAAAAAGCAGTGGCAGGGTTTGAAAGTTCTGAAAGAAGTTCTACTGTGGATAAAATGCTATCAAACAGCATCGCATGCTACAGGGAAATCTTTTGAGAAAGGAAGAGTTAATTGTTGAAGCAAAATTCATTGTAGTCTTATTTGAAGAAATTGTCACAGCAGCTGTAACTTTCAGCAACCACCATCCTGATCAATCAGCAGCCAACAACACCGAGGCAAGGCCTTCCAAAAACAAAAAGATTGTGATTCACTGAGATGATCCTTAGCACTTTTTAGCAGTAAAGTATTTTAAAATTAAGATATTCACATTTTTTTTAACAATGCTATGGCCTACTTAATAGATTACAGTATAGTTTAAACCTAACTTTTATATGTACTGGGAAACCAAATATTGGAGTGACTCACTTATTGTGATAATTTGCTTTATTGTGATAGTGGCTTCATTGCACAAACCAAACCACAGTATTTCTGAGGTATGCCTGTATTAAGGGCAAAAACTTGAAGTTTAAGGTGACAGCTGGGAAAATTCATTCAATAAAAAGTGTCAACTCTGAGTCTGTAAAAATTTGAGTTCACTGTAGGATTTTTTCAAAGACACATTTTAACCCTTTATGGAAGCATAACATGCATACATAAAAGTGCACATGGCATAATATTTAAATGCTGTTTGGTCTACATTCTAATCAGGAATAGAAATTTAAGCAGATGTATTGCATAAATGTAGTTTAGTATAATAAAATCAGCTCTGGTTAATTCCTTTCTTCTGTAGGTCTGTCCCTTGCTCCCTTTTTCCCTTCCTCCTACCTTCCCATCTTCTCACCTTTCTTTGTTTACTTCCTCTCTTCTTTCCATCAACAAATATATTTGAAATATTTTTCTTTGCCAGACACTATGCAAGGGATTAGGGATGAAGTAGAGAACAATACAGAAAGTTTCAGCCCCCACAGATTTTTTAGTCCATTAAGAATGGCAGAAAAATAAACAGAATGCCACAATAAAACATTAAGAGGTGATAGGGGAAATACATTATGCTATGGGAGCAAATTAAGAGTTGAGCTTTTTCCTTTCCTTGCTGTTGTTCTGGCTGAGTGAGCCCAAAGTGAACCTTTTGGTCTTTTTAAATATTACAAACTTTATCAAATTTACAAACGCCTTTGCTCCTAAGACCCAACATACTTTCTAACAATAATAGCTGAAAGCGTGCTTTTCACTTCCCCTTTCACACCATGGATCTATTATAGCGCAATTCCGTTACCCAGCTCAGAAATGTTTCATTTTCAGTGGTTCTCCTAACAACTCAAGAATAGCACCTACTCTTTTTAATCAACTAGGCAGTTAACATATAAGCAGTTGAATCTCTAGATAGCTGTTCCTGAATCTCAAGTGGGCATTTAAAAAGAAGGGTGGAGGATCTTAGACTTGTCACTCTTAATTTCAAACTTTTATTTTCTACTTATTATTCTTGGCAGAACTGTTAATTCATCCCTGACAATTTCTGCTATGTCATAGGCGATTAAGACAAACACACTCCCTCCGTCTCCCTCTTCGTCTCCCTCTCCCTCTATTTTACTTTATCTCTTCCATGGTTCCTCATTTTCAAACTCAATTTCACTCTAGTTATCCAAATCCGTGTATTTGTTGTATGTTACATGGGGTAACTTACAGCAATTGTCTAAGTCTGGGCTGCTACAGTGAAATACCTTAGACTAGATAGTTTATAACAACAAAAATGTACTAATCACAGTTCTAGAAGCTGGAAAGTCCAAGATCAAGGCACCAGCAGATTTGGTGTCTGGTGAAGCCTTGTTCTCTGCTTCAAAGATTGTGTCTTCTTGCTATATCCTCACATGGCAAAAGGTTGGGGGGCAGGATGGTGGAAAACAGGTTCCCCCAAGCCCTTTTACAAGGATGCTAAGCCCATTCGTGAGAACTCCACATTCATGATGTAATCATCTCCCAAAGGCCCCATCTCTTACTACTACCTCCTTGGGAGTTAGATTATAACAAATGACACTGGGGGGACACCAATATTCAGACCATGGCAGAAATCATTCAAGTTTACTTTGCATTATGAGGCCCATAAAAATACATGTACAAACCCCTATGGAATATAGTATGGAGATTTCTTAAATAACTAAAAGTAAATCTACTATTCAATCCAGCAGTCCCACTATTGGGTATCTACCCAAAGGAAAAGAAGACATATGAAAAAGACACATGCACATGCATGTTTATAGCAGCACAATTCACAATTGCAAATATATGGAAACAACATAAGTGCCCACTGGCCAATAAGTAGATAAAGAAAATGTGGTATATATACACCATGGAATAGTACTCAGCCAAAAAGAGGAATGAAATGTCTTTTGCAGCAAATTGGATGGAGTTGGAGGCCATGATTCTAAGTGATGTAACTCAGCAATGGAAAACCAAATATTGTATGTTCTCATTTATAAGTGGGAGCTAAACTATGAGGATGCAAAGACATACAGAGTGATATAATGGACTTTGGGGACTCAGGGAGGTTGGGCAGGGGTGAGGGATAAAAGACTACATATTGGGTACAGTGTACAATGCTCTGGTGATGAGTGCACTAAAATCTCAGAATTGACCACTATAGAATGAATCCATGTAGCCAAAACCACTTGTATCCAAAAAGCTATTGAAATATAATGGTTTGATCTGTGTCCCCACCCAAATCTCACATTCAATTATAATCTCCAATGCTATAGGTGGTGCCTGGTGGGAAGCAATTGGATCATGGAGGTGATTTCTCATATATGGTTTAGCATCAACCCCTTGGTGCTATTCTCATGATAGTGAGTGAGTTATCATGAGGTCTGGTTGTTTAAAAATGTGTAGCACCTCACCCCTCACTCTGTTCCTTCTGCTCCAGCCATGTGAAGTGCTCACTCCCTCTTCATTTTACACCATGTTTGTAAGTTTCCTGAGGCTTCCCCAGAAGCTGAGTAGATGTCAGTATCATGCTTCTTGTATAGCCTGCAGAACCATGAGCCAATTAAACCTCTTTTCTTTATAGTTGACCCAGTCTCAGGTATTTCTATATAGCAGTGCAATAATGTACTGATACAATATGATAGCTTTATGATGAACTTTTTCTGATGAAAAGTTGTGTCTTCTACTTAATAGGACACCTACATTAAATATTTTGAAGTACAGAATTTTGTGTGCCATGCCTAATAATATCATTATTTCTAGTAATTTGTGCAGTTGAAACATGAAAGCATCGAGAATGAGGATTTGTTCTCAATTCAAAAAAAATACAAACCATACTAGAAAATATACTGATTCACAGGTGAAAGAACTTAGATTCTAGTCCTGTTATAGCCACTTACTATGAATTGCTTTGGTGTCTCTGGACCTCAGTTACACTGTCTGGAAAATAAAGATACTTACACTGCCTACAAAAAAAATGACCCATGTTATCTGTCTCACATGGTTATCATAAGGCTCCAATAAGATGACGAATAATTTTGGAATTGCTTTTAAAAACTGTAAAGCACTATACAAATGTGAAATTTTTGTTTAGCTCTTAAATGTAGACACTTGATTTGTCTTTACTGCTGCTTTTGTAACACATTTTGTTTTAGAATCTGACAAAGCAAACGTAAGATGGAAACCATAGTCAATTATAGGTTCCAATAAAAACGTTTCTTTTTATTAATTACAGTGCTATTTTTATTCAAGTTATGGTAACTGGTATTACTCTCTGTGAACTGAAGAAAAACCAGTGCCTACTCGTTTAGCATGTCTTAGCCCCATGTTGCTATCTCACACATTTCCCTTTGAATTTAACACATTTTGAATGAAACAAGCTTGAAGCAATATTTTTGATTCCAGAGTTTCCAAAAATAATGATGAAATGGTGCATTTAAATATTCTGTTTTGTTATTTGTACTACACGAGAAAACAACACGTGAGTTTAGCTTGCCAGTACCTCTAATTCTCAATCCAACTGAAAATGGCAAGGGGATCATTCTTTAGGAAAACAAAGAGATATGGTAGTAAAGAATTTACGCACCAGCATGCAGTGGAAAGAAAATGCCATGACATACCCTCAGGACCTTATTTCATAATCTGTAATTTTAGGATCATACAATTCTGCAATTTAAGTATGCACTCATCTGAAAAATGGTTCCTAAAGGTAAACAGGCTTAAGCAAGTGCTAATTTTAGAAAATTCAATTTCACTTAAGGAGAAATATTAATTTATTACCTACACAGTCAATTTATATCGTCATCTGCCTAAAAACATTTGTGTGTGTGTTCATATGTGTGTACTATCGTGTGATACAGATATGCTTTAAGTACCAGGGTCCCCAACCTAAAAATGTATTGTTGTAAATCATTCCTACAAAACAGTTCCACCTAATATCAGAAAAATACCTGTTGTCTTATTCCCACTGCAGTCACCAAATGGAGCTCCCACTATAATAATAAAACTTGAACTTTAAGAACGGCTAGCACCAAGTTGGCTCAACAAATACTGTCTTGTTATTGTTATGTTCTTACTTCCCAATGCTATCACTCTTTATTGAAAGGAAAACAAAGGAAAGGAAGGGATGGAGAGGGAACAGGTGGGGAGAAAGAGAGATAGAAAATGTTAGAAAGTAGAAGAAAGGAAGAAATCTTGGGCATGTGGCTTTTCTAAAGATCCTGACATAAGGAGGTGGCTTTATCCAGTTTGAAATAGTACTCGATTTAGAGCTGATAAGTAGCTTGGTGAGAGGCAGAATGGTAGGCACACAATCACTGACCTGAGAGCCAGAAGTCTGGAGTTCAAGTCCACCTAACTGCCACATAATGACTTCGTGTAAGTCATCTCCTTTTTCTGGACCTCTATTTTCTCTCTTGTAAGATGAAAAGGGTAGACTAAATTATCTCTAAAAGTCCTTGCATTTTGAATATTCCACACCTGATTTAAGAAAGAGGATACTGTAGTCCAGGCGTGGTGGTTCACTCCTGTAATCCCAGCACTTTCGGAGGCCAAGGTGCGTGGATCACCAGAGGTTGGGAGTTCGAGACCAGCCTGACCAACATGGAGAAACCCCATCTCTACTAAAAATACAAAATTAGCCGGACATAGTGGCACATGCCTGTAGTCCCAGTTACTCGGGAGGCTGACGCAGGAGAATCGCTTGAGCATGGGAGGCAGAGGTTGTGGTGAGTTAAGATTGCGCCATTGAGCTCCAGCCTGGACAACAAGAGCGAAACTCCGGCTCAAAAAAAATTTTTAAATAAATAAATGAAAGAGGATACTGTAAAGAGGCTTGTGGATCTTCAGAGATGAATAATTCCGCTGAATTAATACTAAAATGGTGCTTCAAATTAATATTTTGTTAGTACTGGCCCTTTCTGTTTTATAATTAAATGTGTCACACAGTGTAGTGAGAATACAATAAAAGAACTGGAATCCGAAGTTGCTCTTTCTACCACTGAGTCCTCCAAGAAGTACCAACAGATGTCTTACTTCACCTCAACATTTAAACTGTTGTGAGCTGTATTATGTATGAAATCCTGTATATTTCAATCTGATCTCTCATAGTATTGCCAAGTCAATAAAGTTTCTTCCTTGATTCTTTTCTCCTCTATCTGGATCATTCTCATTCTACATAGGACTTTAATCTCAGATATCCCAAATAACACCTTGAATTATTCCTCATTTTAGAAGATTATACGTGTAGAATTTTATACATTGTATCACTGAGGAGATCAAGGCAAGGGCCTACCTTAAATCATACTACTATGGCCTACTTTAGGGTGTCCACATCTGTTTATTGTTTTCTACATTCTAAGCATCTCTGCCTGATAGTAATAGTGATTGTGAAAGAATCACTAATTCAGTATTACCTCAGGCAAGTCACTTCAGATCTTTGAGCATGTTTCCCCATATGACAGCTGAATTAGGTAATTCCACCTTAAAAATATTTGGTTTTACACTTTATTTAGAGTTTGGCATTTTAAAGCCATATGACAGCAGGAGCTGTATCATAAGTATTTAGGTAATGTTTGTGCATAGGATCCGTGAATGGATGCACCCATGTAAATCCTAAAGGTACAATTTCTGTCCTGTTGTAAACTAGTTAGGCTTCAGAAGCCTGTGGATAGAGCTTATATGTTATTACTACACAGGGAGAGAAAGCAATCCACTAATCCTCATTGCTTCTCAGTTCAGTTGCACCCTCCAAAGAGCAAGTTTCAGGGGCAGATTTATAATCTGGAAGTGAGACACTGGATACCGAAAGTCTTGATGGAGAAACCCCCAAGGGCTTGCAATTATTCTTCTGCACACACTTTCATAAAGTTATTAGATACCCTTTTTGGAAAAGAATGTCTGACAAGGGACACAGCATGTGGTTCAGCTCCCGCCATGAATTTGATATAAGGTTTTCAGGAAACCACAGCAAGGGCAGTATGAGTCTACTTATCAGCTCTCTAGTTTTCTTATTTCCACTCTATGTGTCTGGCTTATCCCTTACTTTATATGGAACTGCTTGACAGAATTAAAAATGCCTTCTAACAGAAAATCATGCTGCTATAGATAGATTTTGGACATTCTATTTGTTTAGAGATAATGTATGAAAAATAACACCACAATAAAGCATATGCATGAAGGATGGTAAGGAATTTGCAGATAAGAATCAAATATGTTAGGTGAAATAACAGCTCTTCTCTGCTGCTCATGTATGACTAATCATTGAAAAACAATTAGAGAGCATATATAGATGAAGAAACCTGCAGATATGAAATGGCAATAGTTAAGTGTAACAGCAATCACAAAACTGAAAAGCAAATGACAAACTAGAAAAAGTCCATGTAGAATAAATATATCCTAGAGTAAGATTTCTATCCTTAATGTAAAAAGAGCTCTTAGACATCAGAAAAGGTACAGATGACCTCTCCACAAAAATTAGCAAAGAACAAGAACAGTCAAAACAGGAAAAAAGAAAATTAAATGGCCAATAATTTTTTTTAAAAATGACGGGCTGTGCCAAAGAAATTACATTAATAAAACTAAATCACAGTATTTTTCTTTCATCAAATTAGCAAAGCATTTTAAGAAATAACAATATTCTTTATTGCTAAAGGTGAAGGAAATAAAGATTGTCATCTGTAATTTGTGAAACCATAAGTTAGTGCAGTCTTTTTTTTTTTGAAGAGAATGTGTCAGTATTGATCAAAGGTATGGAATTTTGCATGACCTTTTAAATAATATATGGATTTATACTAAGGAGATTATGTATGTGCACCAAGGGGTTATTACAAAAATATTTTGCAGTGTTATTTATAACATTAAATAAATAGTAACAGATTAAATATCCAATAAGATTCACTAAATAAATACTATACATCTATACTAAAGAAACATTAAGCGATTATTAAATATGATGCTGATAAGAAAGATTTAATATGTAGAAAATGTTTCTGACAAATAAATGAAAAGATTATATTATCTTGATGTGTGACTTTGAGTTTTTAAAAGTGAAAATGTGCATCACACACACACATGCACATACCCAATATAAGCAGAGGCTATATGCCTAAAAAGAAAAGTAGGTGCAATCAACATGGGGTGGTGAGATTACAGACCTTTCCCACTCTTTAAATTTAGTTGTATTTTAATTTTTTTAAAAATAGATATTCTATGGTAATAAAATGTTTTAAAATCTCAAATATACTTGAAGATTACAAAATTAAAGCATTCAAATGTGTGAATTTTTAAGGCTACATATCTTAAAAGCAATACATAATAGATAACATGAATTAAATTAAAAGAAAATCTCCTAAGTCTCCAATAAATTGGTTATATTAATAGCATGAAACAGACTTGTAGATGTCAATTACAGAAAAATATAAAGAAGAAAATGAAAATCATCCATCCCAGCACCCAAAGATAACCAATTGTATCATGATTGATATTTTATTTTAATAATATTTGTTAATACTGTTACTATTTTGGCATATATACTTTTTTAGATATATAAACATATAATCTTTTTATAATTTTTTCAGTAAAAGTGTATTTATAAACTGATTTTCTACTTAACAATACATCACAATCATTTCCCTTAAATGTAATTCAAAAAAATTTATTGGTGTCACATTATTTTATAATATAAATATACTGTTATTTATTTAATCAATCTCTCATAATTGGGCCTGTAAATTCTTGCTATTTTAAAAAGCTATTATGATGAACACTTATGATGAATATCTATATAGATTAACCTTGCAATTCCTTTCTGATTTTCTCTTAGGATAAATTTCTAGAAAATCACTGCTTTAAAGTATTAAACTTTGCCAAATTGCCATTAAGGCAAGTTCTATTAATTAATGCACTACTTTAATTGTATGGCACTTGCTAGTGCTCCACAACTTCTTAAACATCGAAGATTACCATGCTTTACTTCTTTTGCCAGATTGAATAGTGAGGTTGCATCATTTTTTCCATATTTTCCTTTTGTAATTTGCCCATTGCTATATTTTGTTCTTTGATTTGTTGGTACTAATGTTATTCTTATTGACTGATTAAAACTTACTTTATATTGGTAATATTTGTTGGGCAGGACTAACATTAGGGACATTCAGAAGAAAATTGGGTTAGATGCACTTGACACCAAACTAAGGAATAAACCAATGATGTAGATATCTTGGAGTAAGTATCCACCACGTTTTGAGTTTCTGTACTTTTTTTT
>NW_026652282.1:81679051-81704024 GCF_009828535.3 Hylobates moloch | reverse complement strand
ATTAATAAAACTAAATCACAGTATTTTTCTTTCATCAAATTAGCAAAGCATTTTAAGAAATAACAATATTCTTTATTGCTAAAGGTGAAGGAAATAAAGATTGTCATCTGTAATTTGTGAAACCATAAGTTAGTGCAGTCTTTTTTTTTTTGAAGAGAATGTGTCAGTATTGATCAAAGGTATGGAATTTTGCATGACCTTTTAAATAATATATGGATTTATACTAAGGAGATTATGTATGTGCACCAAGGGGTTATTACAAAAATATTTTGCAGTGTTATTTATAACATTAAATAAATAGTAACAGATTAAATATCCAATAAGATTCACTAAATAAATACTATACATCTATACTAAAGAAACATTAAGCGATTATTAAATATGATGCTGATAAGAAAGATTTAATATGTAGAAAATGTTTCTGACAAATAAATGAAAAGATTATATTATCTTGATGTGTGACTTTGAGTTTTTAAAAGTGAAAATGTGCATCACACACACACATGCACATACCCAATATAAGCAGAGGCTATATGCCTAAAAAGAAAAGTAGGTGCAATCAACATGGGGTGGTGAGATTACAGACCTTTCCCACTCTTTAAATTTAGTTGTATTTTAATTTTTTTAAAAATAGATATTCTATGGTAATAAAATGTTTTAAAATCTCAAATATACTTGAAGATTACAAAATTAAAGCATTCAAATGTGTGAATTTTTAAGGCTACATATCTTAAAAGCAATACATAATAGATAACATGAATTAAATTAAAAGAAAATCTCCTAAGTCTCCAATAAATTGGTTATATTAATAGCATGAAACAGACTTGTAGATGTCAATTACAGAAAAATATAAAGAAGAAAATGAAAATCATCCATCCCAGCACCCAAAGATAACCAATTGTATCATGATTGATATTTTATTTTAATAATATTTGTTAATACTGTTACTATTTTGGCATATATACTTTTTTAGATATATAAACATATAATCTTTTTATAATTTTTTCAGTAAAAGTGTATTTATAAACTGATTTTCTACTTAACAATACATCACAATCATTTCCCTTAAATGTAATTCAAAAAAATTTATTGGTGTCACATTATTTTATAATATAAATATACTGTTATTTATTTAATCAATCTCTCATAATTGGGCCTGTAAATTCTTGCTATTTTAAAAAGCTATTATGATGAACACTTATGATGAATATCTATATAGATTAACCTTGCAATTCCTTTCTGATTTTCTCTTAGGATAAATTTCTAGAAAATCACTGCTTTAAAGTATTAAACTTTGCCAAATTGCCATTAAGGCAAGTTCTATTAATTAATGCACTACTTTAATTGTATGGCACTTGCTAGTGCTCCACAACTTCTTAAACATCGAAGATTACCATGCTTTACTTCTTTTGCCAGATTGAATAGTGAGGTTGCATCATTTTTTCCATATTTTCCTTTTGTAATTTGCCCATTGCTATATTTTGTTCTTTGATTTGTTGGTACTAATGTTATTCTTATTGACTGATTAAAACTTACTTTATATTGGTAATATTTGTTGGGCAGGACTAACATTAGGGACATTCAGAAGAAAATTGGGTTAGATGCACTTGACACCAAACTAAGGAATAAACCAATGATGTAGATATCTTGGAGTAAGTATCCACCACGTTTTGAGTTTCTGTACTTTTTTTTCTATAGTACTTCTATTTCTTTAACTAAGGTTAAAATATTGTATGGTGACAGGCTACATTTTCTTTTACCTCACAATGATTTATATTCTATTTTCTGATTAGGATATCTGTGCGTTATCTATATTGGCTTTTTCAGATATTTGTATAGTCTTGTTTCTTATCTAATATACTAATATTACAAGGACATACAGAGTTCTGCTAAATATGCTCAGCACTGAAAGTCAGAGGGAGTAAGTTGATTCATATGGAGACATTGAAATATTCAGTACGTGGAATGCTTATCATAGCACATGAAGCATCCAAAAGAGGAAGAGTTTATCAGATAAAACTTGTGAGAATCAACTGCTCCAAAGTATGGGTTAAGATTACTAGGTAAAGTCATTTATCTTTCATAATAACGACTGTGTCTTCTCATAAATGGAGAGTGATGGGTGAGCACTGCATTGAGAGGGAACCATGAGAATCATTGTTAATGCAATATTCATATAAAATTTGTAAAAGTTCTAACCTTTGAGCTGAGCTGAGACACTGCATTTGCTACTTCCATGATATTGATTTACAATTAACCTGATTATAGCGCCTAGGATTTTGTAAGGTAGAATCCCCTGAGTCTTCATGAAGTTACACTAGAGTTCTCAAGAAGGTTATGACTATTAAAGGAGGCTTTAGTACTGGGTTGGTTTTCATATAGTTACAAGTTCCCATTGACTGTCACCATAGGCTGTAAAAAATTCTGGTTATTTCTTTAGGTAAAGATCAGAAAGGATTCTTTCTACTAGAAAGAAAGAATCACTTAAGAATGCATTTATAGATAGATCCCAAATAGTCTAAGCAATCTGTTCTGTAATCTAAATAAGAGTGTTAGTTATCCTTTTATAAATAGCAAGGCAACTCTATTTACCTGATCTTAATGACTGAATGATTAATAACGAAAAAGTGCTAAAAAAAAAAAAACTTACCTGATAAGAACCTTTATTTACTGTAGAAGGAACCAAGAGATAATTTCTGTAGAAGTTGTTATGGTTGTTAGCAGCAACTCAGAAAAGGATAACAGCTATGCAAAGCAGATCACTATAAAACTTTACCAGAAGCAGACATAAAAAGCCTCTGCTAAATGAGTATGCTTTTAAAAAGGTCAATCTGTATCCGGCATAATTGCACTGTTTTGAAAGAACTCAGTCTGAAAAGCAGCCACACTGTATACTGGAATTAAAGAAAAAACTGTTTATGACAGGAAAATGATGCATGCTGAAATACTAAATAAAATACTGTCAGATCCTGGAATTCCCAATTCGGCCTGTTTTAGAAACCCACCAATAGCATGATTCTTCTGTTTGCTGTCCAGTTGTAAATGTGCAACTTGCTCATGATCCACCCCTGAATTGACTTCCTACAGGCATGGTGTACTCATCAGGATAAGACAATAAAGGTAGGATGAGAAAAAGAGGAAGAAGAAAAAGAAATGCGTGCTAAAGAGCCAATGTAGTCCCAAATGTCTTTCACTTGAAAAATGTTTCTAGTCAACAAAATGTAGCCAAGTTTTTCAATGAATATTGACCTTTTGTTTCAAATTTCTACAGAAGTAATGCATAGTTTCCTTTCAGGTACAGTCTTACAGACCAGCAGAATTAGCAGCTACGTACAGGGTATGATATAAGGGGTAGAAAAGAACCTCTTCCTCCAGGGCCCTCTCATCCTGTTTTCTTGCCTGGTCTTAAATTTATACTTTTAGGATATCTGTGACTCAGATTATAAGAGAAATATCTTTAAAGTCAACTTTTTATAGGAAAAGTTTAAAAACCACAGGAATGTTGAGCTGATAGTGTCCCAATTTCCTCATTTTACAAAAGAAGAAACTAAAGCCCAGATACGGAAAAGTGAGTTGCCCAAAGTCCCTCCAAATGGACATGCTGCCTTTAGCGAAAGTTCTAGCCACTCTCAAGAACAAAGTAGAAATCAATGATACCATTAGCTCTCATAAGGGCTTTATCTGATTATCTAGTTTCTATGTTAAAGGAAAAACCATTCTTAAAGGAGAAAAATCAAGACAAAAAGAAAAAAACAAGCAGCGGAGTTTTGAGAAGATTAGTTACAAAGTAAACCAGAAAACATAATGCAGTCTCAGGAGAAGGATATGGCAGCAAGAGAATAAGATACAAGACACAATCAGGGAACAGAAGATAATGGAAACAATCATTGCCAGGTTTACAATGTTGTCTAGCTTCCTGATTCACAAATAGAGGAGCGGGAGCTAAATATATAATTAATTTTCTCCAGTAAGAAAAATTATTCTTGGGACTAATTTAAAGATGCAAAGAAGAACTTTACGGTAATATATGGAGAGTATGCAGTAATTCCCCTATTTTTGATCTGTAGTTTATTTGTTCTCTTCGATTTGTCCTTTCTTTTTGGCCACTTCATTAGGTAGCCAAATTTACACCTTAATTTTTCACATTTTCATTTTATCTAAAAGTATGAAAGTACACACAAAAAGAAAAAACAAACTTTTTCCAATGGTTTTGATGGGGTAAGTTAAGGTCAATGTTGTCAGCACTAGCTCTGAATGTCCTTGTTTTTATGAATTTAAGTCAGACTTCTAATGTACAATTTAAATAAAGCTTTGACTGACTAGGAAATGTTATTTAAAATCCCCAGAAGACATAGATCAAAGGACAGTAAAAATGCATCCGATATTTGTTTTAATGATGCTTTGAATTAAAGTAAAAGGAACATATGTCGAAACCTTGATCCACTGATTATTCAAGTTCAGTTTAAGACTAACCTGCTGTAGTTTTACAGGAATCCACAGCCTAATATATAATACGTAACAGAAACTACCTGTTTGTAATAAAAATCTCGATATGACTTCAAAGCTATTCTAGGTTGCCAAGTCCAATTGTGTGTGTTGTGTTTACAGTTTTCTATAGTGTTTATAGCTTTACATAGCATTTGTAACATTGCCTTTTACTTCTCTTCCAGAGAAGATCTTTATTTCCTTCTGTCTAGCCCTGGAGGAGCTTAAACAAGGGCCTTCATCATTGTTTCTCTGTCTAGTGACAACTGGAATTTGTATTTCAGGCTCTAATATTTTTTTTTCACAGTACTTCTCATTGAGCTTGGTGAGCTCATCTTTCCCACTTTCATCTCCATTCATACAACATCTGAAAGATTGCTACCTTCCCCTCTCATTGTATGTCACACTTTGCCATTTATTTTACCCAATACAGGGACTTCTGCTATCACTTCTTTGCAGTCACCTCTTACATATATGACATTCAACTATAGTCTGAACTCCAGATCCATGTTTCCTAACGTGGGCCTCATATCTCCTATTGGATACCTCACTTGTCTTTTCTGCATACATCCTTCTTAAACTATACTTCCTGACTTTCCTTTTCTGTTAGTAGTAGAACCCTTTTTCCCAGTCACTTGTATTTGAGCACTTCAGTCACCCTGGACTCCTTTCACTCTTTGGCCCTTCGCATGCAATCAATTTCCAAGTGCTTCTGATTCTACTTCCTTAATATCTCTTGCATCTGTCCCCTCCTTTTTCCACTTCCAATACTCTGGTTAATTCTCTCATTACTTTCATCTTGAGCTACTGAAATAGTCTTCTAATTAGTCTTTCACCACTTATTCCTCTTTATTTGACTGTATGCTGCACACACTGTCAGAGTAGGCTCCCTTAAGGTAACTCTGATCAAGTCCCCACTCAAAACTTTTAACACTTCCCCATTGCCACCCAATCAGGTAGTAACTGCTGACTCTGGCATATAAGGTCTTCTATCACATGATACCAAACTTCATCTGTAATTATTCTTCCACATTAAAGCTGTGCTCCAATGAAACTAGAATGCTGACATTTTGAAAATGACCTATGATACCCAGTAATTTGCCTTTGATCGTATTGTGCTTTCTCTCTGGCTTGTCTTTCTCTTCTTCCCCCCATGTAGAAATGCCAGTCATTCTTTAAGGTCTATGACTTCTTCCATGAAGCCCTCTCTATATCTGCCCATGTGCTAAAATTGTAATCCTAGAAAGAAACTTTTGAAGGCAGCATGGAGAAAGGGTAGATCAACATTACAAAGTTTGTGTACACTGGCCTGAAGCTCAGAAGAAGTAATCTTTGAGGGCCACATAGAAAAATATTCTATGTGAATAATCATTTAAAGCTAAAAGATAAGATAAACTAGGTTGGGCTATATCACGTATGGCCAATACCTGGCAGACATTCTACCTATTCTTTTGTTTATGTGCATGGTAGATACAAGACAATCTTTTGTCCATGTGCCTTTCGACTGGGGCATAATTAATTCTATGGCCTTTAGCTGAGAAACATTGAACCAAGTAGCTATCTCTGGTCTAGGTAATTCTTAATCCCTGGCTACTCATTTATCTTTGAACCCCATTTGCTTTGGGCCTTAGTTATATTATGGAATATTTTCCTCTACTTTACACTATGCACTAAGCAGGTATTGGCTAAACAAATACATCATCTGTATATTACTATTATTTTCCCCTATTGGGCCATAAGATCTTTGTGATAAAAGACTATGTCTCAGTAGTTGCTGCTCCATTATTATAAGGGGAATGCAGGGATAACAATCTAGTGAGATGGGTGGGGAAGAAGAAGATCTAGGCTAGGAAGTCACATTTGCTTATCATGTATACTATTTTACTCAAACTATATGTATTTGTCGTGGCTTGGTGGGTGCTTGTAGAAGTCATGAAAAGGCAATAAACTCTCTCAAGCCACCCTTTGTCATTTAAACTGTGTCTTGCTCCTCATATACCTTTACATTCTTTACAGCAGATATAATAGTAACTATAACTCTGCACACAGACTTCTCAAATATTATTATCTCCACTATATTTCCACATGGAGAATACTAATCTAATGCTAATTCTAATCCTGTAGAATACTAATCCCACACTAATCCTTCCTCTCCCTCTCTTATCCCTTTCGTTCCTTTATTTCATTTTTCTTCCTCCCTTCCTCTTCCTTTCCTTTATTTTCTTTCTTCTTTTTTTCCTTCCTTCATTTCCTGTCAAGAACAAAATGGATTCTTTGAGATTCAGAGACCAACTGTGGTACAGTGGGGTTTGAGAATCAAACAGACCTGAGTTGGCATCTCAGCTCTGTCAGTAGCTGTGTGCCTTTAAACAAATGACGTGACCTCTCTGCTCTCCATTGTCTTTAACTAAAGGTTTGGTAATAATGGTTTTGCTTTAAAATATACAATGGAGAAGAAGCAATGGTATACCAAGAAAAATAATGCACAAATATACAGATTTTGCTTGTGTTTTCATTTTGTATAGTGTGGATTCCTTCAACAGTTCTTTGAATTTATATATGTGAATGAAATTGATTACACAAGGAACATATTTAGAATAGGAATAGTGTCTACATCTTTGGTGTAATTTTTGTATTTTTTTAATTTCTGCACTATAATTAGAAATTACTCTTTGTTCTTAAACAAATTAAGAACCCTTGTGCAGTGAAATGGTGCAAATTCTCATTTCACTTGTGTTAATATTTTCAGAAAACCTCAGCACTATCTATTTATGATTCTGGTAATATAGATGGATATTGTTTTGCTATCATCGCATCAACTCTAAAACTACCGAATTTTACCATCCTAATGGGGCTTGTCTCAATAAAGATTTGAGGAAATAATTTTGCTGTCATTTGGGCATCCTATTATCATCTCAAAATTTGGCACTAAAATAATATTTTCTTTTTACTCATTTGCTTTTGGAAGAAATATGAAATTCAGAACAGGTTTTCTCGTAAAATGGTGATTCTCTAATTTTTTTAGCAGATTGTCTACATTTTACCTGCTGTTCAGCATGAATTCAAGTAGCTAGTTACTATCTATAAAATGCTACACAATGAAAATATTTTCCTCAATAAGTATAGGTTTCCTTCTATATGGGTGTATTTTCCTGGTTCAAGTAACTGAGAATCCAGAGGCAGAGCAGTCTTCATGGCTGATGTAATACAGAAGCTTTGGCTCCACTACTCTGTGATTCTTATCTTGGCTCTCCTCTGGGTGGTGGTGGTTGCATTCTCAGGTTGATATTGAAATGGCTACATCAGTTTGGGTTCATGTCCAATGAAGATAGTGTTCAGAAGGAAAGAGGTATGTCTAGCTTTTTGTTGAGTTTGGTTTGGTTTTAAAAATTTGTTTGTTTTTAACGAGATCGAAGGTTATATAGGCTTCTCATGACCTGAGTCAAAGGTAGTAAGCAGGTATTGGCTAAACAAGTACACCAAGTGTTTATAAATGGAGAACTTTGCCATCTGGTGTTACCTCCACAGAGAGGGAGTCTATGACTTCTTTGATATCCTCTTTAATATATCTTAAGTTAAATAATTTTTTTCATTATATCTAAATTCTATCTTGATACATTTTAAGACTGCATTTTCCTCATCTACCTTTTGACCAAGTGTCAATGTCATTATAGTAAATCCCAATATGCTCAAAGAAAACATGATTATGTGTATGTATGCTGAGTAACTGATTAAAAATGGGGAAAAGTAATGGGAATTATATGTCTGATGCCATGTAAACAGTTTTAACATATTTTTTCCTTGGTGAAAAAACAAACATTCCTTTTGGAGTTCATAACACCTTCCCTCTATTTATCCAGGCAGAATGCAGACCAAAGAGCTAGATATACAAGTAAGAATCTTTATTCTGTCACTTACTACCAATGTAACTTTCAATAAATTACTCAAACTTTCTGAGCCTCAGTTTCCTCACCTATAAAATGGACATAATAATTTTTATCTCATAGCTTTGTTGTCATTCATTAAATATTGGTTTCCTTCTCTTTATCATTCATGTTTTTCTTTGGCTTTTGCACTTTTTCCCAATTAAGGTTTAAACTTAATATTGGTAACTGAAGTAATATCAGCTGGTGACATAAGTATCCAAGAATGTGTGTCACCAGCCTTGCAAACGTATCCTAAATCATTCCCCAATAGACTATAGTGCTGTTATAGAATGTGTCCCTTCATTCAGAACTGATTCAAAATAAAATATTTGAAATTAATTTTCAGCATATAAAGAAAGCTGTGAGGTGGCTAGAATTATAAATGCCAAGGCAATCTGATGTAAAACATTGTGTTTTTTTAAACATCTATAAGTGATGGATTGCAGACCACTTCAGGAATACTATAATGAAGCTTCACTGTATTTACTTAGAAGAATATTATTAGCATAGCAATTTTGTAAGATTAATATTCTGCTAAATTGTCTCAAAGGTTTCAGAAAACTCTTCTAATTTTATGGGAAATTGTTACCAAAATTACATCTCTTATGAGAAACACACATTAATGTACCAGACAAGCTAAATACATTTTAATAAATAAGCATTATGTTACAACGGAGTTATATCTTATTTGAACTTGATATAATGAGTAATGGAGCATTCAACTTGATACAATGAGTAATGAAACCTTTCAACAACACTGATGATTCACTATGTCATTAAAATATACTGAAATTTTAAAAGAGAGACATTAAAATCATCACAGACACCCATTCAGAGTCTATAAGAATAAAGCCTGAATTATTTTCCATGCTCTGGCAGAGCAAGAAACAGAAGCTGCTTGCAGAAGTTGTTCATAGAATCCTAAAAGGAGCAGAGTCTGAATAATTTATTTCCCCCGAAGTTGCCCAATACTGTACTACAAAATGGTATACCTGATGAAACTACCCATTGTAACTTGACATCTTAATGGTCTAGTGTTAATTTTGACTAGACTTTATAACGTCATTTATTTTTCATTATCTCTGTAGATTTGCACTGGCTTCGTAAGATTGTTAACAACTGAATGTAAAATTAGAGTTATAAATCAAGAATGAAAATGGGAAAAGTAACTTTCCTATCAAGTCATGTTATATCATTTCCATTTCAATAACAGGGTCAACTAAGTGCAACTCTTTGTTTGTTATAATCAAATTTCTTATTTGTTATAAAGATAACATTTTTTTCTCCTTTGGGAATTATTTCTAATCTCTCCTTGCTCTTCCTATATCGATTTTCAGGTGTTGTTTTTCCCTTAACATATATGTGATATCTAATTCAATGTTGCTGATGGCTGTGTTTTTGTGCTACATAATGTTAGATTGCAAAATTAGAGTGCTACTCTTATCATCCAATTTTTTTAAATCATCTGCTTGAATCAGAGATGAGCAAAATATATGAACCCTCCAGGTAAGTAGGTTCAGGGAAAGTAAAAAAATATATATATGTCTAAAGATGTCAAATGTTAATTGCCTAGGTCTTTCTTTAAAATAACTTCCTCGAAATTCAGAAAAAGGATACTTGAACTTTCAGAGTTCATAAAATTTTTGCTGGAAAAGCTCTTTACAAGATATCATTCCAAATATAAGTTGGTTTTCAAAAACTAGCTGCTGTAGCACTGCAAAGAACTTCAGCCCCAACTAGCAAAGTTTTATCTCCAGAATTTCACAACCAATCTAATTGTGTCCATTTTGCTGTTGCCAGTTGAACTCAATGATTTCATCTGTCACTTGGAATCTGTCAGACATGCTTAGACATAATATTCAACACCCAACCTGGAGGTCACTAATTTGTGCAGATTAGAAACCAGTATGACTTCAACAACACAAATGCAAATGCAGTAGTTGTCCAAAAAAAGAACCCTATGAGTTTCTCATGGGATTAAAAATATAAATATAAGGTTAGATAACATAGTCATCAATCAAGACTCTGAAAGATAGCTGTCTTGGGCTCACTTAAGGAAATAGTTGTGATCAATGTGGTTGTTTTGACTGGTAGCTTTTTGCTCTTTCTCATGTCTGTTTCTTACCTATACTTTTCAGATAGTTTTGGTGCTACTATATAATGATACTTCCATACTTATTAATGATTCTCTGGTAATGCCTGTCAAAAATACTTTAAATTTATTTTTACTGTTATTTTCAGACACCAAAGTGGCATAAACAAATTGCTCAGTGTGAGACCTATAAGTAATTACTAGCTTTTATGACTTATTTTTAGTATGGTCAGTAATTCTTTCAAAAACTAATCTCCCTTGCTAGCTTGAACCTATTACTGTGTCAGTACTGTTCTCTCATTAAAAAGATATTTGCACAACGCTACTAGTAAGTATTAAAAATTCTTAATTTTTCTGTACATATAGCTTATTTAGCTATATGAAAATAATGTTTTACAACAGCTATTCAATTAAAGTAGCATTGTTTAAGGTATTTAAGTAAGCCTGCATTATATATCCCATTCAAAAATGAGTCAGAAGTTTAAAAAGCTATGTCTTGAAAATAATGCTCTCCTGAGTGTGTTTCAATAGCAACCCAAGCCCAAATAGTACAACTTTAGTGAATGACACAGAGGAAATTTAGTTTTCACATGAACATGTTTGGTCACAATGCCCTCAATTATTCTTACCATCTTGCCAAATTGCTTCATCCTAAATCTGGCTGGAATTTACTCTCCAGTGCCAAATTCTTTGTTGACTCATCTCCTTCCATCCTTGTTCAGGCAACAGACAGGAAAAATGTCTGTGTGCTGAAAGTGTATTCATTTTGTTTTCCCATTGTGAGTTTTATTGTTTCCTCTCCTTTTGTCTGACAAAGATTTGTCAACATCTATCTTGAGTACACCAATATCATAAGTACCATTTTGAATATTTAGTAGGCACAACTCCACACCCACATAGAGGCCAGTAGTCACTCAATTTTAGGCAAGATGAGGGCTGACTAATCTTCCAATACTTCCTCAAGCTTTTTGTTAACTCCTTTGTTTTCCTTTGCCAGATAACTGGAAAATAAAGAGTTAAAAATGGCACTTTACCAAATCAAATATTGCTAGGAATGTTCCACTTTAAGTCAGCAATTGATTTAAGAAAAGTTAGGTGATAACATACCTTGGCACAGATTGTACTACTGACTGTTTTCTAACAAGTACAGTCAAATTTTATTTATCCAAATAGAATTAATTTGGTTAAACTAATGGTCAGATGACAGAGAAAATAAGAAGCATTTCAGATTAATATTCATGTCTTGCAAAAAGACCTCATTTAGTTGACAGGTTTGAGGTAAGAAAGACTCTGGTGAAGGAAGTTCAACTGTAGATTTCAGTTCAAAAGAAGAGAGGAAATTTTTCTAACTGCATTTGCATCACATGTTCTAGGCATTTTCTTCTGCAATAAATTGAGGTTGTTAGAGTCTTTAGGGAAATGTAAGGATTAATACCTTCTCATCTGCTGTTGCTCTTTAAGATAGCTATCAAAAATGTTATATCACAATGAAAAGTATTCTTGTGAGTAAAACATCCAATGTCACTTTAAGGCTTGCAGTTCTCTGCACATTTCATGCAAATAAATTTTAATTTTTCAATAAGGAGTCAACTATTTAAACTGATGCTGAAACACATTGATTGACCTAATTAGACATAAAACCTGGTGACTAAAGTCACCAAGAGTATATGATCTCATGCCCTAGGTAACACATTCAGTGTTTTTATTATTATTATATGATAATTCCCCCAGCTTTTTTTGTAAGGAACTCTCTCTGGGCTAAGTAATTGGTAGTTTCTCATGCATGTTTTAATAGTTTTCAGAAAAAAGGTTTCTGAACAAATGCCATCTACTATGGAATACTATTTGAACTGCATTTATTTCTACAGCAGATTTCCCTAGTTGGCCAATTAATTGCAAGGTATAAAGGTCTTTTTAAAGTCACTTGGAAAAAAAAGCACAACTGTTATGGCTCATTGTTCCAATCTTGAACTGACTCTAATAATGCAAGTAGTGTACATCATATTGTTAGAACAAGGTATAAATATATATAGACTATTCAAAATTCTCATTAATTATATGGTATGGACTTTGATTTTATTTTTATCAGTTTTGTGCTTGTAGAATGAAAAAAAAAAAGAAATCTGTACATAAGCATTTTTTAACCATTGCTCAAGAGGAATTTTAAACCAATGGAACAGGCTGAGTGTGTTGGTTCATGCTTGTAATTTCAGCACTTTGAGAAGTTGAGATGGGAGGATCGCCTGTGGCCAGGAGTTTAAGACTGGACTGGGAAGCACTGTGAGACCCCATTTCTACAAAATAATAATAATAATAATAATAAATAGCTTAGCATGTTGGCGTGTGCCTCTAGTCCAAGCTACTTTTGGGGGTGAGGTGGGAAGAACACTTGAGCCCTGGAGTTTGAGGGTGCAGTGAGCAGTGATCACATCACTGCACTCCAGCCTGGGCAACAGAGTGAGACTCTCTCAAAAAAAAAAAAAAAAAAAAAGAAAAGAAAAAGAAAAATTAAAAAAAAAAAAAACCTATAGAACAGTTACCATAGTCAGTACTGTAATGTTTAAATTTAATTAATTAAAGAAATAAGATCACAATGCAGTAGAGATCGAATTAATTTCTCCTGTTTGTGTATTTGTTCTTGGAACCAAATTATCATTTTTTAACATTAAGAGCTTATTTTTGGAGGTTCTATCAGGACAGCACCGCTATTCATAAACTCTTGAGCAAAGAAGAGTACTCATATTTTCAGAACAATTTTTGGAACCTAGGTTTTGGCAGATTATACATGTTTTTAAGGTAAATCTTTAAAATGACTAAATATATTTACTAGCCATTTAGTCTCCATTAATTGATCACAGACAAGATAATTATTTTCTCTTACACAAAGTAAATTAACTTCAAACATTGTATCACCATGGCAGAATCTAAAATATCCTGGGATTTTAGATATTTCAGAATCCTATTTATTTGGTTACCTGGATCCAGAGCTAAATTTTAATACATCTATATAAAGCTGAGAAATCTCAGAATCACAGTAGAGATAAAATGATGAGAATCAGGAGTCAGGGCATTTTCTAGACTTAATGTTATTACACATTCCCGATATCAAAGAATTCACATACAGTGCATAACTTGTAGTAGGCACTTGAGACATATTTCATGAATGAATGAATGGGAAAACTACATATACATTTTAATCATAATTGTATATTTGGCAAATATCTACGTAATAAGTGATTCACACAAGCTTAACCTGTGTTTTTTTTTAAGCAGTAATTATATATAACCATCTAGGTGGATTCACATGTAAGTCACTGGCTATGAGAAATATTACTATATTTTATGTTGAATTTGCTTTCCAACTAGTCTTTTCACTTTCAAGAGTTATTAGCTAGAAAGTCTATTTATCAGAAAGGCACTTTTTGCATTTTAGAAATGACTGTAACCCCCTAAGTCGTTTTTGAAATTTGTAAAAAGCCTCCCCAGGGCTCCAGCTGATATTTTGACCTGACCAGGAGAGCTGGGCCTTTTTTCTTTGGGCTCACTGCTGGTAATACTGATATGGACCTCTCACTTCATTAGCTGTGATAAGGGCATTATTTCCCCCACTGCTTGTGAGAGACAAGACTATAGAGATTCTCTAGAGCAGTAGGAAATTCTGCCCTTATCACAAAAAAAAGGGAGTCTGTTCTCATACACCCTTATCACATTGGAAGGCATATTAATCACAAATGCACTTTGTGAAGAAGCTCGGTCCTACATCTTTAAAAATAGTTTTGATTGGTTTGGTATATTTTTGAAATAGGTTTGAAATAGCTGCAAGAACTGTTGCAGGGAAACAGACCTATGTAGAAGATAATAAGGCTAGAAAACAGTGCTCTTGATATGACAAATAATGCATGGCCCAGAGGCAGTTTAACATAGGAACTACTATTACTACTAATAATGGCTAGCTTTTAAATAGCACTTATTATGTACCAGACCCTAATTCTAAGTGCTTTATATTTCTTAACTAATTTAATCTTAACTTAATCTTATTACATTGCTACTATGATTAACCCTATGTTATATATGAGGAAACTGAGGCAGACAAAGTGTGAATAATTCACCCACAGTCAAACAGCTAGTAAGTAATGCAACCAGTATTTGGTTTTGTTTTCTTTTGTTTTGCTTTTCAGCTTTTATTTTAGATTTAGGAAGTACATGTGCAGGTTTGTTATGTGGGTATATTGTGTCAGGATGAGATTTGGGTATTAAATGGTCCCATCATCCAGGTACCCAACAGTTGGTTTTTCAACACTTGTCCCCTGCCTTACCTCCTCCCTCTAGTAGTCCCCAGTTTCTATTGTTGCCATATTTATGCCCATGAGTACCCAATGTTCAGCTTCCACTTATAAGTGAGAACATGGTGGTATTTGGGCTTCTGTTCCTGCTTTAATCTGCTTAGGATGCTGGCCTCCAGCTGCATCCACGTTGCTGAAAAGGACATGATTTTGTTCTTTATTATGACTGCATAGTATTACATAGTGTATATGTACCATATTTGTTTTACCCAACCCACCATTTTTGGGCACCTAGGTTGATTCCATGGCTTTGCTATCATGAATAGTGCTGCAATAAACATACGAGTGGGCCGGGCGCGGTGGCTCACGCTTGTAATCCCAGCACTTTGGGAGGCCGAGGCGGGCGGATCACGAGGTCAGGTGATTGAGACCACGGTGAAACCCCGTCTCTACTAAAAATACAAAAAATTAGCCGGGCGTGGTGGCGGGTGCCTGTAGTCCCAGCTACTCGGAGAGGCTGAGGCAGGAGAATGGCGTGAACCCGGGAGGCGGAGCTTGCAGTGAGCCGAGATTGCGCCACTGCACTCCAGCCTGGGCGACAGAGCGAGACTCCGTCTCAAAAAAAAAAAAACATACGAGTGCATGTGTCTTTTTGGTAGGAAAATTTGTTTTCTTTTGCTGTATAACCAATAATGGGATTGCTGGGTGGAATGGTCATTCTGTTTTAAGTTGTTTGAGAAATCTCCAAGCTCCTTTCCACAGTGGCTGAGCTAATTTATATTCTTACTGACAGTATATAAGCTTCCCCTTTCTCTGCAGCCTTGTCAGCATCTGTTGTTTTCTGACTTTTTAATAATAGTCATTCTGACTGCTGTGAGATGGTATATTATTGTCATTTTAATTTGCATTTCTCTGATGATTACTGATGTGGGGCATTTTTTTCAAATGTCTGTTGACCACTTATATGTCCTCTTTTGAGAAGAGTCTGTTCATGTCTTTTGCCCATTTTTAATAGAATTATTTGGGTTTTTTTTTTTTTTTCCTTCTTCAGTTGTTTAAGTTCCTTTCAGATTCTGAATATTAGACGTTTGTTAGATGCACAGTTTGTGAGTATTTTCTCCCATTCTGTCCATTGTCTGTTTATTCTGCTGATGGTTTCTTTTGCTGTGCAGAAACTCTTTAATTATGTCCCACTTTCAATTAATATTTTTGTTGCAACTGCTTTTGAGGACTTAGTCATAAATTCTTTCCCAAGACTAACTTCTAGAATGGTGTTTTCTGGGTTTTTTTTTCCCTAAGATTCTTATAGTTTGAGGCATTGCATTTAAATCTTTAATCTATCTTGAGTTAATTTTTATATGGTGAAAGGTAGGGGTCCAGTTTATTCTACTGCATATGGCTTAGTCAGTTATCCCTAGCACCATCATTGAAGAGACTGTCCTTTGTCTAATGTTTATTTTTGTCAACTTTGTTGAATATCAGGTGGTTGTAGGTGTGTGGTTTTATTTCTGGGTTCTCTATTCTATTCTATTGGTCTATGTGTCTGTTTCTGAACCAGTACCATGCTGTTTTGGTGACTGTAGCCTTATGGTATAGTTTGAAGTAGTGTAATTTGATGCCTCTGGCTTTTTTTATTTTTCCTTAGGATTGCTTTGGTTTTTCAGGCTCTTTTTCAGTTCCCTATGAATTTTGTAATAGTTTTTTCTAGTTCTGTGAAAAATTGGATTGATAGTTTGATAGGAATAGCATTCAAACTGTAGATTGCTCACTACAGGCTGTCAAACTCATTTCATTTGTGACAAGAGCTGGAATTAAACTTTGTTCTCCAGAGATGTGATGCCCATGTATTAATCTGATCTGTGCTTTTTTCCAAGCCACCTTGTATATTGCTATAGCAGCTTTCCTTTTTGCTGCTAAATCTATCTTATTTGTTTGCTTGTTTCATTTGGAAGTAAAGAGAAAAGCATTTTTCTGTTCGCCCTGTTGGTAGAAAGAACTTTCATTGCCTCTGATTGGCATGGGGTCAGCCTTCTACTGAGCTCTAGCAGGCTCAGGCAGGCCACCTAATCATATGTCCTTTATTTGCTACCTGCTTCTCTGGCTCTGGCTCTGTCTCCTCTGATTTATCAGCCATCTCTGATGCTGCAAAATAACACAAAGCTCACATATTGAAGAAGCTTCAAACTGTCATACCTATGTCAAAGGATTGCCATTTTTACATCTCATCTGAGATGGTAAATCATTTGCCTTTATATTTTGTTTTAAGATGACCAGGGAAGACCAAATCATGTAGTCCTGGGTTAGAAGGTGTGGTGGGTCTTAAATATTATCAGTAAATGTGATAGATAAATGGCTGAGTTCCATTTTTAAACTTATATGCCTTTGGATCAGCATTAACATATCCGTTAAGTCTTTTTCTCTAAGAAATCATATTTTTAAAATATTAGAATATAAGAAAAATATACCTTTAAATGTTGCTCAGATAGCATTTCCCAGTTGAAAAGACTGAGGTCATTATAACTGTCTTAACTGATTTTGAAGTTGAGTAAACTCAGAGATTAAAATAGAATACAAATGTGTCACTTGCTATCATAATTTAATAAAAAGTAATGCATGGCCTCTGGGAATGTATATTAAGTTTAAGTTTTGGTCAATCAAATTAAAAGCAATGCCTACTTATTTGAATTGAACAATTTTGAGGAAGACTCTGAATACTATTATTTTAGAAAATGATTTTTCAAGCTAAGAAATATAACTGGATTTAATGCAGTATTAATGGTCACATTGTGGTTTCCCTGACATTTTAAAACACTTTTATGCTAATAGGAGTGTCAGTTCATGTTGCCTCTCAAATACTAAATGACTCTTGATTTGTTGCTGGGAGGAAGTTTTTTTTTTTTTTTTTTTTTTTGCACAATGTCTCAGCATGAAAGTGTGTTGGAGGGCATACTTGTTGAAAAAAATTTCAGGTATATGCTGGGTAGCCATCAGCCTTCTTGCTAAGTTTGATTTAATTTGCAAACCCCATATCAGAACATCTGTGCATTTAGACTGTCTGTCTAATGGAACCTGGAGCCCAGGACCCTTAGAGGGATATAGCAATCAGATTTTATTCATAAGGCTTTTTTCTTATTTTTCCCATTGTACCAGGTTAGTTCTAGGCCAATTATGGGCACTGATTTTATTGGGTCAATTGTTAAACTAAACACCTAAATTAGTAGTATTGAAAATATTCTGTCAGTAGAAAAAGTATTTTGATGAATTTTTACCCTTAGAATCTCTGAACATACATTGAAACTGCATCCTAATGATATGCTTGACTTATGTGACACCTTTCTAAAGACCTTTGAGTACAGTTATGAATTGAGAATGTGTAGCAGGATATATTTTTTCTCCATTTTCCCGTAAACATGGAAACTAAGGTATAACCAATACAATTGCCTCAAGGTCACAGTGGCAGAGGTGGAATGTAACTGTAGTTGGAAAAAGGGCATGGTTTTTACTTTGTCACACAATTGTTTGTCCAGGCCAAATGATACCTGTCATTCTTCCTTCCATCTCAAAATGATAAGGAAGCCTTGAGTGGCTTCATTTATTCACTACAGACCATGGGCAGGCCTAGAAAGCTGGTCACTTCACTCTGGAGTATTACTAGATCTTTGTTTAGAGATAAAGAGAAAAACTACGTATGCGTCCTATTTCTATGTATCCTAATCTCTTTCTTCCCTATCCTAATCTCTTTCTTCCCACACATCTCTGAGAGGGAAAATTAAAAGATTAACAATGCTCACTCTTGACAATGGTATGAGAGAATTGTTACTTTCATTCACCTTTGTTGAGAGCACACATTGATTAACAGCTTTTCGGAGAGCAAATGGCAATATGGAACAAAACTTAAAGGTGTATATCTTTCTTTTTTTCTTACAATTTATATTTTAAAGAATTTATCCGATACTGTAGCTTCCAGTGATAGGGCAAATTAAAATATCTGGGAGACACAATGAAGAAAATACTAGATCCTGCATAATTATAATATGTATTATATTGCTTGGAACACATAGAGAAAGGAAAATCTCTGAGATTAAGAAAATGTGGGGCCGGGCGCGGTGGCTCACGCTTGTAATCCCAGCACTTTGGGAGGCCGAGGCGGGCGGATCACGAGGTCAGGAGATCGAGACCATGGTGAAACCCCGTCTCTACTAAAAAAAAAAAAAATACAAAAAATTAGCCGGGCGTGGTGGCGGGCGCCTGTAGTCCCAGCTACTCGGAGAGGCTGAGGCAGGAGAATGGCGTGAACCCGGGAGGCGGAGCTTGCAGTGAGCCGAGATTGCGCCACTGCACTCCAGCCTGGGCGACAGAGCGAGACTCCGTCTCAAAAAAAAAAAAAAAAAAAAAAAAAAAAGAAAATGTGAGCTAAAAACAGAGGCGTGAGCAGAAAGCACATGAAAAGACAGGACTGTCTAATAATAAATGCTGAAAACCACATTGAAAGGAGAAAGGGAGATACTGGAACCCAATATTCCTGAGTGAAGTGTAGGCCTCTGAATAAGTGATTAAAATGTTCAAGGTTACTAGCACCCCATGACTCTCAGAAAAAGCAAACTCAATTCCTCTTTGGAATATAGAAAGATGAAGAAGAAAACAACTCTAAGTTCACATTCAGAGATCACAAAATTCACCAAGAAATGAACCATCATGAGTTAGGGTCAGCAGGAATCAGCAACAATAGCAAAATCCCAAAAGATTTAGACTCATAGAGGTTTCTGAATCTAAAATTATCAAATCCAGAATACATGAAAATCACAATGAAATGAAAAATCACCATGAATAAATAACGGATAGAATTATAAATTGAGTAATCAAGAAGAAACTACAAACTGTGTACAGGCAATAAAACTTAATATAATACTTTGGGAGGACGAGATGGGCAGATCACAAGGTCAGGAGATCAAGACCATCCTGGCTAACACGGTGAAACCGTCTCTACTAAAAATAAAAAAAAAAAAAAAAAAAAAAAAAAAATTAGCCTGGCGTAGTGGCGGGTGCCAGTAGTTCCAGCTACTCAGGAGGCTGAGGCAGGAGAATGGCATGAACCCGGGAGGCGGAGCTTGTAGTGAGCTGAGATCGCACCACTGCACTCCAGCCTGGGCGATAGAGTGAGACTCCGTCTCAAAAAAAAAAAAAAAAAAAAAAACCCTTAATATGATAAAAATTACTGTTGCTGAAATAATAAAATTAATGGATATGTTAAAGAGTGAACTCACAGACAATATTCAAGTGAAACTAAAAGAGAGCTCAGAAAGAAACCAATTCAGTATATGGCAGTTTAGCATATAGTTATGGTAGCACAGGAAGGCTTTATTTTACCCTGTTTTTGACCAGAAGTCAGCTAACTATGGCCTGTGGGCCAAATCTGGCTCACCACATCCATTAAATTATGTACTATCTATGGCTGTTTTTGCTCAACAAAGGCAGAGTTGAGTAGTTGTGATGGAGACTATGTGATCCTAAAAGTTTAAAATATTTACTATCTGGCCCTTTATAGAAAAGCTTTTCTGTCCCCTATTCTTGAAATGTTACTTTGCTAGGTTTACAATTCTAGGAAGACTAAAATCTTAAGTATAATAATCCTTTCCAAATTGATTAATAAAGCCAATGAAAATGCAATTAAAATCCTAACATATTATTTTGAGGAAGCTCACAAACAATTCCAAAATTCATAAGAAAGAGGAAGCGCCCAGGAAGAGTCAAAAGAAACGTGAAAGAGGAAGTAGAGGAGGAGACAGTGTGAGAAATTGCTTTACTAGATACCAAAAATTATTATAATAATATGAAAATTATGAAAATATGACATTGGCTCCAAAATAATCATAATCATTAGTAGTAGTCATGCCAGTAGTAATACCTAACACTACATATTAATGGTTTTAATCTTTACAACAACCTTATGAGAATAGTGTTCATTTTCTCCATTTTAAAAATTTAAAAACTTAACCACAAAGAAGTAATAAACAAATTGACCAATGGAACAAGTAGAGATTCTAGAAGGAGACATTGTGTTCTGTTTAATGCTGTGTAAAAAAAAAAAAAATCATTGTCAAATTTGGTGGCTTGAATCAACAACAATTTACTCTCTTTCACAGGATCTCATTAAGTTGCAGTGAGATGGTAGCAAAAGTAGGGGTAATCAAAAACCTTTGGTGCCTGGGATGGGAGAACTCAAACAACTGGGGATTGGAATATTTGTGGTACCTTAGATACTTCTCTTTATTTTCACATGATTTCTTTGGTATAGTGCCTTCGGTGTAGCCAGAATTCTTCCATGGTGTCTTAAGCTTCAAAAAGCATGTGTTCTGAGAGATAGCCAGACAAGGAGCTGCATCACTTCTTATGCCCTAGCCTAAGAAGTCATGCAGTTACTCCATTGTAATCACTGGCATGACCAGATTCAAGAGGAGGAAACAGACTTCAACTCTTTATGGAAGAGTATCATGTAACATTGTAAAAAGAGCATGTTACATGGGCTCTGTTCCTGTGGCCATTTTTTGGGCCATACTCTGATGCATGTGGCAACAATATGCCTGAGGTGTCATTGAAGATTAGTTGGGAGAGGGCTGATCAATGTCATACATTGTACTGATAAAGTTGGCAGTATGTAAAAAATAAAGAAATTGTACATTTATCTCACCGACCTCCCAAAAAAATTTTGATAAATGACTTAAATGTGAAAGGCAAAACCTGGAAGCTTTTGGAAGAATAGTTTTATGTTCTCAAAGTAAGGAAAATATTTTTTGAGACACACTAATTACTAACCATAAAATAGAAGACTAGCAAATTTAATCATACTAAAATAAGAATGTTCATGAAAAGACAAAATAAAAAAGTAGGAAGACAAACTAAAAACTAAGAGAAGATATTTGAAATACATAAAATAGACAAAATTTTATCTAGAATATATAAAGAACTCTCACAAATCAATAAGATAAAGACAAACAATAGAAAACTTGTCAGAAGCATGAATAACTATTTCACATAAAGGAAAAAAACAAAAGCATGAACATATTAAAAAGTGTTCAACCTCATTAGGAATAAAGGAGATTCACATTACTAGCAAAATGATATAGAAGCCCAAAGTTGGCAAAAACTAGTAAATCTGATAAAATTCATGTGATGATATCAATATGTGGAACAATCATAATACTTCTTTTCTAATACTATTTTTATGAACGTTTAAATTTCTACAATCATTCTGGAAAACAATTTTGTAGTGTCTTGGACATTTGAACATGCATATATTATGTGATCCAGCAATGCAGGAGAATGGACTATTAAATTGTAGGACAGTTACAAATTGCAATAATTTATAAGAGGAAAAATGAATGAATCATAACTACACACAACAATGTAGATAAACTCAATATAATATTGACAGAAAAAGAAAGTTCAGATTACATACAAAAAATATGATGTTTATAAAGGTCAAAAACATGTAGATCAAATACACTATGTGTTCAGGAATAAAAGAAAACCCTTTTAGAAAGCAAAATGCAAGAATTCAGCAAACTAGGTTGCAGGCAGTGGAGGCAGGAGAATGAGAGAGGGATAGAGTACACGGAAATAACAAAGGAATCATAATGACTTACTTTTTGAGTAGAATGATGGATTCATGCTTCTTATTATTTGGCTTCATATTTAGCATATATGTTATAGTTATTTTAATCATATCAAATAAAACCCGTTAAACATAATGATTAATACCAAGCCTCTAGTATACAAAAATTATTGCATAACTATGTAAAGGCATCTGTCAGAAGATGTTCATTGTAGCATTATCTTTAATAGCAAAAGACTGGAAACCACCAAAATGTTCATATCCAGAGACTAAATAAATGAACTGTAGTACATATGAATTGAAGTGCTTTGCATCCATTACAAATAATGTGGGACGTTTGTATGTTTTAACATAGAAGTTTATCTTTGATGTGTTTACTGAAAAAAGGTTGCAGAGAAGTTCTTTTCTATAATTCCATTTTTTGTGAGAAGAAATGTTATAATGTATATATATTATATATATACATTGATGTGTGTGTTTTTACACACATGTGCTTTTAGCACTTTACAAAAGTGCTAAATGATACACATTAAAATTTTATTGGTACCTGTTTCTTAAGAATATGCGTGAGGAAAAAGGAGAATGTACTTTTAACTGTTTATATTTCTGTATTGTTTGACTTGAAAAATCATGTGTGATATTGTAATAAAAAAATGCAAATGAAAATTAAGCACAAATCTCCTCTTTCTAACTCTCATTATCATACTGGGTCTGCCAAAGTCAATTATTTGCCATTCTACTTTTTTTCTAAGGTAATCCAGGCACTATCCACACTGTAATAAGAGAGCTCCCCGCTATGACCTGGCTGGCAGTGTACCTGGGTTATGATTTGATGAGGAGGAAGTGTCTCAGAATCCTTTTGTGTATCAAGGCCATTGTCACACGTGCTCTATCTCAGAGATTGCCTGAATATCAGTAATAAATGAAGGTACATTCTTCTTGTCATGAGCAAAAGTTTCCCTCAGGATGTTTTATTTTCTCACTTGTTGATGGCATTCCTTTTTTGTTCTCCTGTACCTTTTCCAAAAACACAAGATCCACTGAAGCCCCTGTAAATATGGTCTTGTCAATGTTTCAAAAGCAGTTAGATGTTTCAAGCCACTGCAGATGCTTCTATTTACCAGAAAAGCTCTTCTCCCTTCCTCACACCTTTTCTATGAAACATTGTATCAATGGGCTCATAGAATATAAACATCTGGACCCAGCAACTGTATTAAGAAATTATATGATTTGTTTACACAGCTGTTTTCCCTCATATTTTTTCAATCTAATGACATTTTCCTTCTAAAGATCCTTGTCACAAAAGCTATTAATAGCACTTTTCCCCGATGGTGCGAATGGCCATTTCATATACGAAAGGAAGGTAGCAGCAAGGCAGGGCCATGCTGAGTTTTCTGACTGCTATACTTCTTGTCCATTATAACCCAAAAGCTTTCTTTCTCAGGCCTTTCTTCTCTCCCACCTCCATCAGCCCTTCAAAAGGGCCCTTTGCCTTGTAAAGTATAAAAGATTTTTAAAAATCTCTGCTGTGAATCAAAGCCTCAAACTGTCCTTTCTTTTCTTTAAACAGTGTATTATGAAGTTGGAAGAATTGCCACAATAGCAGTATAGAGTGAAGAGTATAAAACATCTCGAGCTGAGAGCATAGCAAAGGTTTTTTCTGTGCTTGGAAAACTGACACACACACACACACGTTTATATATGTATATACATATATCCACATTTACCGAGTTGTAAAATTTAAAACAGAAAAGTGGAGAAGGTAATAGTTGTAAATCATTTGTGACTTTTTTTTTGAGACAGAGTCTTGCTCTGTCGCCAGGCTGGAGTGCAGTGGTGTGATCTCAGCTCACTGCAAGCTCTGCCTCCCGGGTTCATGCCATTCTCCTGCCTCCGCCTCCCGAGTAGCTGGGACTGACTGTAGGCGCCCGCCACCAAGCCCAGTGAATTTTTTGTATTTTTTTAGTAGAGATGGAGTTTCACTGTTAGCCAGGATGGTCTCGATCTCCTGACCTTGTGATCCGCCTGCCTCGGCCTTCCAAAGTGCTGGGATTATAGGTGTGAGCCACTGCGCCCAGCCTCATTTGTGATTTAAAGAGACAAAAACTTCAAAAGCAATATGGAATTAAAATGAGACATGAAGAAAAGTGTGACTTAACTAAAGAATACAATGAATAACCGGTTAAATAAATAGACTTCACCAATAAATTTAAGCATGAGTTGTTCAGACATTCTGTTGTAGGGAAGAACACATCTGCAGCTTAAACTTCCTCTAGTATACTTCATAAAATGATCCTCATTGGCAAGTTACAATCCTGTTCAAACTCCTTTCATGCCTTTTCCTCCTCCTCTTCCCCCTTCTCTCCCATTCTCTCTACTACTGTGTCCGGAATTGTGGGTTCTTGGTCTCACTGACTTCAAGAATGAAGCCGCAGACCCTCGCAGTGAGTGTTACAGCTCTTAAGGTGGCGCATCTGGAGTTTGTTCCTTCTGGTGGGTTCGTGGTCTCGCTGGCTCAGGAGTGAAGCTGCAGACCTTCGCAGTGAGTGTTACAGCTCTTAAGGCGGTGCGTCTG
>NW_026652282.1:81620504-81679010 GCF_009828535.3 Hylobates moloch | reverse complement strand
GAGCAGTAGCAAGATTTATTGCAAAGAGCGAAAGAACAAAGCTTCCACGGTGTGGAAGGGGACCCGAGCAGGTTGCCACTGCTAGCTCCAGCAGCCTGCTTTTATTCTCTTATCTGGCCTCACCCACGTCCTGCTAATTGGGAGAGCCCAGTGGTCTGTTTTGACAGGGCGCTGATTGGTGCGTTTACAATCCCCGAGCTAGACATAAAGGTTCTCCACGTCCCCATCAGATCAGTTAGATACAGAGTATGGACACAAAGGTTCTCCAAAGCCCCACCAGAGCAGCTAGATACAGAGTGTCGATTGGTGCATCCACAAACCTCGAGCTAGACAGAGGGTGCTGATTGGTGTGTTTACAAACCTTGAGCTAGATACAGAGTGCCCACTGGTGTATTTACAATCCCTGAGCTAGACATAAAGGTTCTCCAAGGCCCCACCGGAGTAGCTAGATACAGAGTATCGATTGGTGCATTCACAGACCCTGAGCTAGACACAGGGTGCTGATTGGTGTATTTACAATCCCTGAGCTAGACATAAAGGTTCTCCACATCTCCACCAGACTCAGGAGCCCAGCTGGCTTCACCCAGTGGATCCTGTACCGGGGCTGCAGGTGGAGCTGCCTGCCAGTCCCGCGCCATGTGCCCGCACTCCTCAGCCCTTGGGTGGTCGATGGGACTGGGCACCATGGAGCAGAGGGTGGCGCTCATCAGGGAGGCTCGGGCTGCACAGGAGCCCACGGAGGCAGGGGAAGGCTCAGGCATGGCAGGCTGCAGTCCCGAGGCCTACCCTGCGGGAAGGCAGCTAAGGCCTGGCGAAAAATCGAGTGCAGCGCTGGTGGGCTGGCACTGCTGGGGGACCCAGTACACCCTCCGCAGCTGCTGGCCCGGGTGCTAAGTCCCTCATTGCCCGGGGCCGGCAGGGCCGGCCGGCTGCTCTGAGTGCGGTGCCCACCAAGCCCACGCCTACCCGGAACTCCAGCTGGCCCGCAAGTGCCCCACGCAACCCCAGTTCCCGCTAGCGCCTCTCCCCCCACACCTCCCTGCAAGCTGAGGGAGCCGGCTCCAGTCTTGGCCAGCCCAGAAAGGGGCTCCCACAGTGCAGCGGTGGGCTGAAGGGCTCCTCAAGTGCCACCAAAGTGGGAGCCCAGGCAGAGGAGGCGTGGAGAGTGAGCGAGGGCTGTGAGGGCTGCCAGCACGCTGTCACCTCTCACTACTTCTGTTCATTCTATTGTCTACATTCTAGAAATTTACTTTCTCTATTACAACTTGCCAAAGCAATTCCACAGTTGCTTACCTGATAGGTCTCTGGTCCTGACTTTCCATATTTGGCTTCTCCCTGGCTCTCATCACCTTTCTTAGGCTATATGCTCTCCTTTCTCCTCTCCCTTTCTATTGATGATTGTTTCAGCCTACAACGTAGTATGAAAAATGAATCATTTATATTTGAAAATTATATCTTTGACTTAAGATAACAAGGCTGTCTTTGGAGAAAAGAAAAAAAAATGGTGGCTGCATGTTTAGTTGCTAAGCTTTAGCCAAACTAGAGCCAGAGGGCAGGCTTTCTGCTTATGGAATCTAATGCCAGTAGGAGTTTGGACAAAATGTTTTGGCTGTCATCCTTCAGTAGCACCAAGCTGTGTTATCTTTTGTGCCAGGCTCCTGTGATTAGGACCACAGGAGACTGTCACTTTGAGGTACATGCAGAACAAAGCATAATAAGATTTTAAAAATTGAAATGTGAGGGATGTATTTTTTTTACTATTAGTTTCCACTGGGAAGGAACATTTCTATTAGAGACTTCCTCTTTTCAAGACAAAAGCAAAAAAGAAATCTAAGAAAATAGTTTAAAGTTTAAATGGTTATTGACCAAAATATATCCATTCCCTGAGAAATCTGTTTCTTACAGGTTAAAGTGTCTGATTCATCTATGGTTGCTTGAGAATTGCCAGCTGGAAAGCATCAAACCTCCCACAGTGCTAGCTCCTCCACTAATGGCACTCAATAACAGTTTAATAATGAACTGTTTGTGGATGCGGTAGTTGAATTTTTCCCTGTTTTGTCACTTAGTCATTTGCAAAGTAAAAATTCCATGGGTTCATAAATATTAGAATCATTGTTAGGAATAGAGCAGTAGCTATTATAATCCCCAAAGGTAGACCTATACCACCTGATAGAGAGCTGCAATTATTTCTTGGAGAAATAAGGCTTAGTTTCTTAAGCCAATTTGCTTGTATCAGAAAGTAACAATATTCAAAATATGCAAAGCAATGAGGAACTATCAGAGAATTCTAATCTCAGCAGGTCAATGTAAATCTATACTCGGTGTAGTTTTTCAGTCTGGGAAACAAGCTGGGCAAGATTGAAATTTTTACACTTGGCCTCTATGAACTTGGTTTCTTGTAACTGGATAAGGAAAAACATGATCTTCCTTATAGTGGATTTAACTAAAGCATTTCTATGTAATTCCAAAACCATAGGCTAGGTTAGTTAGCTGAATGAAACATCTAGTAAACTCGGTGGTTTAAGAAAAAATCCCAAGAAATAAGATACTTTTTTTTAATCCAAAAACCATTTGACAGATTTTATTTTTCTTTTTGCCAGTTGAATTTCCATTGTGTAAAGGGACCCTAAGGCCATGATTCCAAATACTAGTTGTGTTAACAACTGAAGTTGTCTTCAAGAATGTCAGAGGCTGTCAAAAATTCTCAAAACAAAATTACCTTTAATTCATTCCAAATCACTAAAAATATGCTACAGAGCAGTTATTGAAAGTCATGAACTCAAACACTTAAAGTGTCACAATTTCAAATCAGACAAGAAATAGATGATCCAGCCCAACACTATTATAGAGCTATTTTTCTCTCTAAATTTTCAGTAATGTGGGTTATTAAACGGGGTTTTCAGGAATGGTGGTGAAACATGTTGATTTTTAGTGTGGTGAGCTTTTTTTAATCATCTGCTTGTTACATTATTATTATTTTTGATGACACTTCAGAAAGTGTCCATTAATTGCTTGTTGGGGATTTGAAAATAATTCTAGCTACCAGTTATGTTTCTAGGTGTAGATAGGGAGGTACTCTGTGGAGAAAACAACTGTGTTAGAATACTTTTGTTTACAAGTCGCAGAGACCAGTCTGAAGTTGGCTTAAGTGATTAATAATGATGATGATGATGGTAATGCTGATGATAATAATCCATTTTAAAGAATTTTGACTCATAAACTGAAATGTCAGAGTATCTAGGAACAAGAAGGAATAAATCCAGCAGCTTAAACCTTTTCATCAAGACATGATTTTTCTAATCCATTGGCTCAGCTTTTTATCTGTACTTGCTTTACATGCTTTGAATTGTTGTGTCTTTTGTCTATGCAGGCAGACTCCCTCCATGTCATGGCAACAGTCCCAGTGGTATATCAATAAGCTAGCAACCCTAACATAAAGAAGTGGCTCAATAAAAATCCTAGAGCTCATTCTTATTTGCTCTGGGTCACGTTCATGTAGGTGAACAAACGTCTGTGAGGATGATCAGATCTGGGTCATGCTCCTACTTTTGAGACCAAGGGCTCAACTTTAATCACATGGATTAGAAGAACTGAAAGGTGATGGTCCTTCATAGGAAAATGAGAGTAATGCTAAAAGAAAGATACCTGAATAAAGATGCTGGCCTGGAAACAAAGATATTTACTTCAGCAATACACCATGCATATTCCATGTATATGTTGATAATCCCTTATATCCATGCAAAAGTCTACATAATGCAAATAGAATAATTTTAAATATTTGTCAAACAACTACAACATGCCAGGTACTGTGTTTGTCTAATTTTACTTCCAAAAATTATGAGGAATACAAGAGGAAGCTGGGGTTTTGTTGAAGCTGGGAACCCTAGGCAGACAAGAGTGGGAGAAAGAACCTGCAAACGTTCCTGAGGCAAAGATAGATGGAGCAGAGAAGGGCATGTTATGGGAACCAAGCCAGTTAAGGCAATGTTAGACATTCTTACACATTGCTGTCTGTAATCTTCATAACAAACCAAGGTAGGCTGTATCAGCCACATTAGGAATGAAGAAAGGAGATGAAGCAGGGACCTCTCTTAGGAGCCTGATACCACTCCCCTACCCCCATCCATGGAAATTAAGGAAAAAAAAAATGAGTCTCTTCAAGGAAAGTTCCAGGCACCTTGCTAACCTTGAGAAGTAAATAAGCAACCCAATAATCAAGAAGATAGCAATAAACTAAACAATAGTATCCCAAGCAAACTAGAGTCACAAAGTGTTTTGCTTCCCCATATAAACTAAAAAAATAACATCTGAACATGTGTTCTTGATTTGTTTTTCAGAAACCTGGACCTTCACCAGATGGAAAACACTGACCACTATCATGTAGCCCTAAGATAAGAAGGAGCTGAGGACTGAACACTGACAGAAGCTCTTTTTCTAAATTTCTTCCTGCAGGGCCTGGCAAATCATGCCTACAGGCCAGGCGAAACCTTAACATTCCTTTCTTCTAACCCCAAGTTGTTACACAAAGCCTTCCTTCCTTAACAAATTGCAAATCATAGAGTCTCTGAATCCACCTATAACCTGTAAGCTCCCACTTCAAGATATCCCACCTTTTTGGGAGAAACCAATGTATACCCTCTATGTATTAATTTATAATTTTGCCTCTAACTTCTGCTTCCCTGAAATGTACCCCTGCGTTTAAAAACCTTTGCTTGTAAGACATCAGGGAGTTTGGGTATTAAGCATTAGCTTCCCAGTTTTTCTTGCTTGTTGTCTTGCAATAAATACCTCACTTTCTCTGACTGCAAGTCCTGGTGTCAGTGTTTAGCTTTTTTCGCACACTGGGTAAATACACTCAAGTTTGGCTCAGCAGCATAAACAAAGGCTCAGAGGAGCTAAATTATTTGCCTGTAAACACATAGCTAGCTAGACAGAGTCTAAGCCAGGATTTGAACTCAGGTCTGTATAGACTGCAAGCCTGTGTATGCTATTTTCACTGCGTTATTGAGCACTCCTTATTTATATTGTTCTTGCCCATATAGAATTTTATGTAAATGACAGACTATTACACTTTGATATTAAGAAGTTAGGATGGCTTGAGTGCAATCTAAGAAGGAAGAATTGAAGAACTGCCTTGACACTTGAAATCTGACAATAGTAAAAGCAGTATTCTATGTGGGAAGCAGAGCAGAGTGAATTATCTCTCTCATTTGACAAGACTGTTGACAACACTAACCACATTAACATCTCAGAACATCCTTGATCTCATCATTCCATCTTTTGATTTCAAGATAACTTTACCCTGGGAATTAAATATTGCACTCATCATTGATGCTGCCTATAATGTAAATAGAAAGCGTTGCATTAGCTTTTAAAATCATTTTTGGCGATGCTCCTTTTCCATAGAAGTTAATGCTTAAGAATATTTCATTGAAGAACAAATCACAATCAACCACAGAAATACCGAACAAGCCAATTGAAACTAGTCAACTCCGTCATGCAGAAAATCATACATTATTTATAAAAGAAAATCTGGGAGTTATTCCAGAGAACATACCAAAAAGTACAGATAGGGCTTTTCAAATATTTTAAACTTGAAATGAGTATTCTAATACATTAACAATTTATTTACTAACAACATTTATAGTGCATGCAGTAGTTTTTTCTTTCTTTTTTTAAGTATCAAGTGAATCTTTCATTACAGTCATTTATATTATGAAATCAGTCTTTCTGTACTTGGAGGTTTACATTTTAGTGGGCAGCATTGGACAGCTTTCTGTGCTTAAAGTTTGTCAGTATTTTCATTATCAGCATTTCTTTTTTTCCCTCTGAGCTATTTCACAACCATTCTAAATTGTATGTGGCTAAAACTTGGCATCAAATTGCCAGCTTAGAAAGAATTCCGTCTCAAAGAAAATCCCAATGTCAGTCTAATGAGCTGAATTGTATGTATAGCACAGGCGTTTTTAAGTAACTTGAACTACTATTTTTAAATTCAGCTATAACTAAAATATTGAGATAATTATGATATACAAGCCACTGTAGATGAGAAGACAATTAGCAAATCAATTTTCTTATTAATTTTCTCAACTATGTCCAGGAATTTTTGAACCACTGTCTTTATTCTAAGATGAAATAGATTCATTTCAGCAAAGTTGTGGCAAAGTATTTTTCTTTTTTAGTTGTTATTTGGTGTAACTCACCTACTTGAATGTTTGCTAAAATGTTACAGTTTAGCTTAAAACTTTTTGTTTGAACATTAACTCAGACTGTCTTCCCATAGTTAAAAAGGGACAGAATCGATGCATTGTGGGCGTCCTCTGCTGCTTGGTGTGATAAACACTGTCTAACAAGTCTGGAAAAATCTATTTTGATGCTACTTCCCCAATTAGACCTGTTAAATGGTCTCTGAGTGACTGGATTTGGTTTTGGTTTTACACCCAGATACATTGTTAAGCTAATGTTTTAAAGTAGAGTACACTAAAGTACCATTAACATTAATTTCTAAGAAGTACTTTTTTTTATCAAGTCTGACTATAAGCAAATGAAATTCTAATTGTTTTGTTGAGATTCATTGTAACTTGATTACCCTCTAACTACTCAGTAATTTTTGGAAATTCTGTTCATTCAGTCTGAACAGTTGCAGATGACTTGTATGTGTATAAGAAAACTGTGTCATTAGCATATGTTCTGAGAACACCTTCGAATATGTGCACATATTTGGAAGCTCCTGAGGAAAAGATGTCACATTCATTCAAAAACTATTTACTGAGGCTGTTTGTTACCTTATGCAAGGCTCTGAGGTAGTTCTCTGAAGGATGTAAAGTGATAAGATAGCACACACATTCAAGGCACTTGTTATTTACTATGAGAAATAACATCTACAAAAAATCTTGAAAAGTAAGGCAATATAGGATATGGGTTCAATAGAAAGAGATTGCAATCCCTGAGAAAAGCTGAGGTCTGTAATTTCTGCTTTATTTCTAAAATATACAATGCAAATATATTTATTATTTGAGGTACACTAATCCAAACTCTGGTTTTTTAGTACTATTTGATGAACTCTGATCAATCAGGTCGCTGTATGCTGACATAATTTAGTGGGTCAAATGAAACTGCTTCATAAATTTGGCAATTGTCAATCCTTCTGTAGGCTTGGTCAATAAATTCTTACAGCTTTGTTTTCTTCAATAGCCAAATTATAACTAAGGCCATGTAGAAGCTATTAGACTATTGCCACCTTGATTTTATTGATGTTCAAATCTGTATTTTCCAAATGACAATTCTATTTAAATTTGAACTAGTGCCTTTTTCAACCCTGGATCCTTCAGAGCATTTGCTAGTCTGTATAAGTACAGATAACCTGTTTGTATCAGTCCATTCTCATGCTGCTATAAGGACATACCTGAAACTGGGTAATTTATAAGGAAAGAGGTTAATTGACTCACAGTTCCACATGGCTGGAGAGGCCTCAGGAACCTTACAATCATGAAGGAAGGGGAAGCAAGCATGTCCTTCTTTACATGGCATGTCTTTCTTTACAGGAAGGAGAAGAATCAGCACCCAGTAAAGGGGGAAGCCCCTTATAAAACCATCAGATTTGTTGAGAACTAACTCACTATCACAAGAACAGAATTGGGGAAACCGCCCCCATGATTCAATTATCTCCATGAGGTCCCTCCCACAGTGCATGGGGATTATGGGAACTACAATTCAAGATGAGACTTGGGTGGGGACAAAGCCAAACAATATCATTCCACCTGTGACCACTCCCAAATCTCATGTCCTCATACCTCAAAACACAATCATGCCCTTCTAACCATCCCCCAAAGTCATAACTCATTCCAGCATTAACACAAAAGTCCAAGTCCAAAGTCTCATTTGAGACAAGGCAAGTCTTTTCCACCTATGAGGCCGTAAAATCAAAAGCAAGTTAGCTACTTCCTAGATACAATGGGAATACAGCCAATGGGTAAATACATCTGTTCTAAATAGGAGAAGTTGGCCAAAAAGAAGGGGCTACAGGCCCTGTGCAAGTCCAAAATACAACATGGCAGTCATTAAACATTAAAGTTCCAAAATGATCTCCTTTGACTGAATGTCTTACATCCAGGTTATGCTGGTGCAAGAGGTGGGCTCCCATGGCCTTGGACAGCTCCACCCCTGTGGCTTTGCAGGGTACAGCCCTCTTCCTGGCTGCTTTCATTGGCTGACATTGTCTGCAGCCTTTCAAGGCACACGCTGCAAGCTGTCAGTGGATCTGCCATTCTGGGGTCTGTAGGATGGTGGCCTCTTCTCACAACTTTACTGGGCAGTGCCCAAGTGGGGACTCTGCAGGGGGTCCAAACCCACACTTCTCTTCTGCACTGCCTTAGCAGAGGTTCTCCATGAGGACTCCAAGCCTGCAGCAAACTTCTGCCTGGACAACCAAGCATTTCCATACATCCTCTGAAAACTAGGTGGAGGTTCCCAAAACTCAATACTTGACTTCTGTGCACCCACAGGCTCAACACCACGTTGAAGCTGCCAAGGTTTGGGGCTTGCACCTTGTGAAAGCCATGGCCTGAGCTGTACCTTGACCCCTTTTAGCTATGGCTGGAGTGGCTGGGATGCAGGGCACTAAGTCCTGAGGCTGCACACAGCAGAGGGGCCTTAGGCCCCACCCAGGAAACCATCTTTCCTTCCTAGGCCTCCTGGCTTGTGATGGGAGGAGCCACTGCAAAGGTCTCTGACATGCCCTTGAGACATTCTCCCCACTGTCTTTGTGATTAATATTCAGCTCCTTGTTGCTTATGCAAATATCTACAGCAGGCTTGAATTTCTCCCCAGAAAATGGGTTTTTCTTTTCTACTGCAGTGTCAGGTTGCAAATTCTTCAAATGTTTATGCTCTGCTTTCTCTTGAACACTTTGCACTTAGAAATGTTTTCCCCCAGATACCCTAAATCATTTCTCTCACGTTAAAAGTTCCACAGATCTCTAGGGCAGGGGGCAAAATTCTGCCAGTCTCTTTGCTAAAGCATAGCAAGAGTCACCTCTGCTCCAGTTCCCAACATGTTCATCATCTCCATCTGAGACCACCTCAGCCTGAACTTTATTGTCCATATCACTATTAGCATTTTGGTCAAAGCCATTCAACAAGTCTCTAGGAAGTTACAAACTTTTCCACATCTTCCTGTCCTTTGAGCCCTCCAAGTCTCTAGGAAGTTCCAAACTTCCCCCCATTTTTCTGTCTTCTTCTGAGTCCTCCAAACTGTTCTGACCTCTGCCCATTACCCAGTTCCAATGTCACTTCCACATTTTTAGGTATCTTTACATCAGCACCCCACTATGCGGTACCAGTTTATAGTATTAGTCCATTCTCACATTGCTATAATGACATATCCAAGACTGGGTAATTTATAAAGGAAGGAGGTTTAATTGATTCACAGTTCCATTTGGCTAAGGAGGTCTCAGGAAATTTATCATCATGGCAGAAGAGAAAGCAAACACGTCCTTCTTCACATGGTAGCAGGAAGGAGAAGAATCAGTGCCCAGGCAAGGGAGAAGCCCCTTATATAGCCATCAGATCTCATGAGAACTCATTCACTATCATGAGAACAGGATGGGAGAAACTGCCCCCTTGATTCAATTATCTCCATCTGGTCCCTTCCACAACATGTGGGGATTATGAGAACTACAATTCAAGATGAGATTTGAGTGCAGACACAGCCAAACCATATCACTACTTGTGAGAGAGAAAGAGAAGGAAAACTACATGGTTGAAAAGCATGAAGTATTGACAAGAATAGCTTTTGTGGTGTTTGCATAAAACACAATAAAATAACTTCACTTGACAGATATTTCTCTCCTAGTAAGAAAGTTAACGTTTTAAAATTAAGATTATTCCTCTGGATATAATCTTGTACCCCAGCTAATGCCATGTGTTCCCATTAAATATATACTACTAATTCATAAACTACCACATAATTTTTGAGATAGAATCACCTTAATCAATGGCCACACATAATAAAACAAATGTAGTGACACTATTTATTAGAGTTCAAGTGATGCTATGAAATTTTAATTAACTTGTTCAAAGAATTGCATGATTCAAAAATAATAAAGAATCAGAATATGAATATATACAATTTTGACTACCTACAGAAACTACTTGAAGGTCAAGAGAGAATTAAACACATTTGCTCTACTTATATTTTCCTGTGCAGTTTAAAATGTCCCCATGTTTTTATCCTTACAAATTTCATGGTATACTATACTCAGTTTTTTCCCAATACTTCACTGTAATCACTAATAATCAGGGCATAAAATCATGATATACTGCTTAATATTCACTGATTTTTTGTCAAAATTGTTTTGTAAGAGTGTACTAAGTTATTACTCATGATTTAAGTGACAATGAATCTACTCCTATTGATGAGTAACCAATCATTTTTGATAAAGCATTTAATTTTATATAATCCTTTTCAATACGATTTTGAAAATTTCTTAGAAATACTAAATTTCTGCCTTTCAAACTGGAGTATGCAGTGGTATGTGAAAGTGCTTGTATGAAGAGTCAATTTTACTTAGTAATAAATATTTTTTAATCATAACAAGCATTGATATAATACAAAGTGAAATGCCAGATCAAATGATTGTTTAGATAAAATAATGACATAAAAGAAATCTTCACCCTACAACAGTTCCTAATTCACCTGACTCCATTTTTTCCCTCACTCTGTGGGATATATTACCATCTGGTTTTTATAAGTCTACTTTGATGGAAGCAAGCTGAGAAGCAGCAAAAAATTACAACTTGGGGCACAGAAAAAATAATCCAGATGCATAGTGTAACCTTGACTCACTGACATGCTCAACCCCAGAAATAGTCTCTTTTTCTATTAAAAAAAATCTAAATGTGGTCACAATATAGTCCTGGATTAGTGATCATAGCATTTCTTATTGAGGCTATCTGTGGCAGGTACAGAAACAGAAAGCCTGCTCTATTCGCAGAAGGCCATGAAAGAGAAAGGTTACTGTACATCTTCCCTCGTTCACAGTGATCAAGTAGGGAGTTGAAAGACTTGGAGACAGGAACGGGGGAAAGCTTTCTGGTTGAACAGGATTCATAGAGCAGCTTGTTCCTAAGCTGTAAGCATCACAAAATAAATATAAATACTGACTGTGCTTGCTGTCTTTAACTGCCTTCAGTCTAGAAGATATTCCTAATTTAAGTCTGACTAAAAAGGCATTTATTATTTCATGTAATTGTCACAGAGACACTACACATGAAGGTACTCGCACTTGAGTTTTACAGATGAGAAAACATTCTTATGAATGTTAAATAACTTGCTTATGATCACACAGAGCTCTTTTCTTTCTACCCTTCTTCTTTTCTTCGATTTCTTATTGTTTGAGAATATTCCCTGTGTTGTCCATTATAAGACCTCACACCTCTCTACCTGATAGTTTAGAAATTTGAACTGTGAGACAATTTTCAGGTTCCTTGTTTTAAATACAAAAACTTTTCACTCATTCTCTTATGAGGGACTAAATCACTTCCTTTTGGGCTAAAAAGCTGTTAGGAATTTAAACTCATGACTGTTAGGTCTTAGAATGAAACCACCAACTCAGTCTTGTGTTAATCTGAATGTTTTAATTATTTTTTATTATAACAACTGAATTTGCAAAAGTTACAACGGTGAAATTAATTATTATATAAGTAATGGAACTGTTGCTTTGCTACATGAAATTTTTTACTGCTTCATTACACACCTATGTGGTAAGAAAACTAAAACATGGCTCCTAAATTCTAATGAAGATATGTTTCCAATTTTTGGAAAAGGAATGGATTCTGTGTTTAGGAAAGAATTCAATAAACATATATAACAATTGCAGTAGAATGTCTTGTGAAATATAAATTTTTCTGGACATGAGACTAGTATATCCTTTTTCCATAATAACTGGCTATTTTTCAAGTAGGTTAATTGTTGTTTAGTAGCCTGAGATAGATACACATATATATACGTGTATAGATGTATATATATATATATATATATATGTCATTCAAATTTATTTTTGTCATCTCATAATGTCATAAAAATCAAATAATACAAAATACGAATTAGCATTCTAGAGTTTTGATGCATTGCTGTTGAATCCTTTACATTCAGAATAACTCTCTTTATGTTCAAAGTAAACATCTAGGCAGCAAATAGAAAATGTGTGTGCCAGGGATCTTATAGTAGCATAAATTGCAATAATAACTTACAATAAAGAAGAATCAATGACACAATGTTGGGATGTAAACTTTTGTTGTTGTTGAAACTGGGTCTCACTCTGTCGCAGTGGCACAGTCTCAGTTCACTCCAACTTCTGCCTGCTGGGCTCAGGCGATCCTACCACCTCAGCCTCCTGAGTAGCTGGAACTACAGGCACCTGCCACCATGTTCCGCTTTATTTATTTATTTATTTATTTATTTATTTATTTATTTATTTATTTTGTATTTTTGGAAGAGACAAGGTTTCACCATGTTGCCCAGGCCTGTCTGAAACTCCTGAGCTCAAGCAATCTGCCTGCCTTGGCCTCCCAAAGTGCTGGGATTACAGGCGTGAGCCACTGCATCTGGCCACAAGAGAGGGATCTTTTAACGCCCAGTGGTCTGGCCTAATATTTTCTGGCTGCTCTCCAAGGATAGCTTGACAGATGACACTGCACAAGCATTTGGAAAGGTTTCTTCCTTGTAATAGTTACATTTGTTTCTATGTTTCCTTAGGAAAACATAAGCACCTAAACATAAAAGACAATAAAATAAGTAGATTCCAGTTCCGCTAAAGATTTTAAAAGTCTTCCTTTGGTTTACTTTTTAAAAATTGGGATAGTGAATTGACACATAATGTTAATAGGAGAAGAAGAAAATATTTGGGAATTCATGCATTAATAAAAACTCATGTTTTAGGCTAAGATTTTTGTTACCATTTATTGAACATTAAAAAATATATTTTCCCCATCCTGTTCTCATGATAGTGAGTGAGTTCTCATGATATCTGATGGTTTCGTAAGTGTTTGACAGTTCCTTCTCCACATGCTTTCTCTCACTTGCTGCTGTGCAAGGCACGCCTGCTTCCCCTTCCACCATGATTGTAAGTTTCCTGAGGCCTCCTCAGCCATAAAGAACTGTGAGTCAATTAAACCTCTTTTCTTTATACATTACCCAGTCTCTTGTAGCATCTTTATAGCAGTGTGAAAATGGACTAACACAGAGAGAGAGAGTCTGTTTGTTGTAGAAAAAGTAACAGAAGAGAATAAGAGTCTTTGTGTAGTAATCCAGAAAATTGATCCAAATATTATCCAAGACTACTAAGGTGGTACCTCTATGAGTCTGCAAAAACCACAGTGCTATTGGGCTTGAAGCCCAAGTCTCTTTAAATGCCTAGAAAGCCTCCACAAGAGGGACAGGCACAAACAAGCCTAGATTGTGAAGACTTTAAGAAATACCTAATTCTTCAATGCTCAGAAACTGACAGACATCTACAAGCATGAAAACCATCCAGGAAAATGTGAACTCACAAAATGAACTAAATAAGGAATGAGGGATTAATCCTGGAGGAACTGAGATATATTACTTTTCAGACAGAGAATTCAAAATAGCCATTTTGAGGAAACTCAAAGAAATTTGAGATAACACAGAGAAGGAATTCAGAATTCTATCAGATATATTTAACAAAGAGATTGAAATAATTAAAAAGAATATAGCAGAAATTATGGAGCTGAAAATTCAATTGGCACATGAAAAAATGCTTCAGAGTCCTTTAATGGAAGAATTGATCAAGTTGAAGAATTGGTGAGCTTAGTGTATTTGAAAATACACAGTTAGAGGAGAAAAAAAGAGAGAAAAATAAAAACAATGAAACACATCTATAGGATCTAGAATATAGCATCCTAAGTGAAAATCTAAGAGTTATTGGCTTTAAAGAAAATGTGGCAAAAAATATATGCATAGAAAGTTTATTCAAAGGGATAATAACAGAGAACTACCCAAACCTAGAGAAGGATATCAATATCCAAGCACAGAAGATTATACAACATTAAGCATATTTAACCCAATGATGACTACCTCAAGACATTTAATAATCAAACTCCCAAAGGTCAAGAATAAAGAAAGGATTATAAAAGCAGCAAGAAAAAGAAACAACATACAACACAGCTCCAGTATGCCTGGCAGCAGACTTCTCAGTGGGAACCTTACAGGCTAGGGGAGAATGGCATAATACATTTAAAATGCTGAGTAATTAAACCTTTTACCTTAGAATAGTATATCTGGTGAAAATATCCTTCAAACATGGAGAAAAAAATACCTTCTAGGACAAGCAGAAGCTGAAGAATTGTATCACCAGACATGTACCATACAAAATACTAAAGGGAGTTCTTCATTCTGATAGATAAAGATGTTAATAATCAAGAAGAAATTATTTGAAGGTATAAAATTCACCGATAAAAGCACAAACACAAAATAGTATAATACTGTAATTAGAGTTTATAATTTACTCTTATCTTAAATAGAAAGACTAAATGATGAACAAATCAAAAATAATAACTACAACACCTTTTCAAGACATAGACAATAAAATAAGACATAAAGAGTAACAAAAAAAAGTTCAAAAGTAGGGGACAAAGTTAAAGTGTAGAGGGTTTTTTTTGGTTTTCTTTTGGTGTGTTTGTCTGTTTATGAAATAAGTGTTAAGTTGTCATCAGTTTGAAATAATGAGTTATAAGATATTATTTACATGCCTCATGATAACCACAAATCAAAAAACATTCAATAGATACACACAAACTGAAAAGGATTAAATTAAATTATACCATCAGGGAAAATCATTTTCACTAAAAAAAGACAAGATGGAAGAAAAGAAGGAAGAGAAGACTGCAAAACAATCAGAAAACAACAAAATGGCAGGAATAAGTCTCTACTTATCAATAATAACATTGAATGTAAATGGACTAACCTCTTTAACAAAAAGACATAGAGTGGCTGAAAAAACAAGACCCAATGATCTGTTGCCTACAGGAAATATCCCTCACCTACAAAGATAACATAGACTGGACCTGGCGTGGTGGCTCATGCCTGTAATCCCAGCACTTTGGGAGGCCGAGGCAGGCAGATCACCTGAGATCAGAAGTTCAAGACCAACCTGGACAACATGGTGAAACCCCATCTCTACTAAAAATACAAAAATTAGCTGGGCGTGCTGGCAGGCACCTGTAATCCCAGCTACTTGGGAGGCTGAGGCAGGAAAATCACTTGAACCCCGGAGGTGGAGGTTACAGTGAGCCCAGATTGCACCATTGCACTCCAGCCTGGGGGACAAGAGCAAGACTTCGTCTCAAAAACAAACAAACAAATAGACAAAAAAGATAGACTGAAAATGAGGGAATGGTAAAAGATATTCCATGCCAACAGAAACCAAAAAAGAGCAGGAGTTGCTATACTTATATTAGACTAAATAGATTTCAGCACAAAAACTGTAAGAAGGAACAAAAAGGTCATTATATAATGATAAAGGGGTCAATATAGCAAGAGGACATAATGATTGTAAATATATATGCACTCAACACTGAAGTACCCAGATATATAAAGAAAATATTACTAGAGATAAAGAGAGAGATAGGACCAAATACAGTCATTATAGAAGATGTCAACGCCCTACTTTTAGCATTTGACAGATCTCCCAGACAAAAAATCAACAAAGAAACATCAGAGTTAATTTGTACTATAGAACAAATAAAGCTAATAGATATTTACAGAATATTTCATCCAAGGATTGCACCATACACATTCTTTTTCTCAGAACATGGATTATTCTTAAGGATAGATCACATGTTAGGTCACAAAGCAAGTCTTAAAACATGCAAAAAACTGAAATAATATCAAGCATCTTCTCCAACCACAATGGAATAAAACTAAAAATCAATGAATTGAGAAATTTAGAAACTATACAAATATGTAGAAATTAAATAATATGCTTCTGAATGACCAGTGAGTCAATGAAGAAATTTAAAAAGACATTGAAAAAGGTATTGAAACAAATCATAATAGAAACACAACATACCACAATCTATGGGATACAGCAAAAGTAGTACTAAGAGAGAAAATTATACCTATAAGTATAAAAAAAACAAATAAATTACCTAATGATGCAGCTAGAAAAACTAGAAAACAAGAGCAAACCAAAGCCAAAATTTGTAGATGAAAAGAAATAATAAAGATCAGAGCAGAAATACACAAATTTGAATGAAGGAGGCAATACAAAAGATTAATGAAGCAAAAAAGTTTTTTTGAAAAGATAAACCACATTGAGAACCCTTTAACCATACTGATGAAGAAATAAAAAGACCCAAATAAATAAAGTCAGAGATGAAAAATAAGACATTACAATCAATACTGCAGAAATTCAGAGGATCATTAGTGGCTACTGTGAGCAACTATGCCAATAAATTGGAAAATCTGAAAGAAATTGACAAATTCCCAGACACATACAACAAATCAAGATAGAGCCATGAAGAAATTAATAACCTGAGCAGACAAAAAAGTGATGAAATTGAAGCCATAATAAAAAGTCTCCCAGTAAAGAAAATCCAGGGACCCAATGGCTGCACTGCTGAATTCTACCAAACATTTAAAGAAAAACTAGTAACAATCCGACTCAAGCTGTTCTGAAAACTAGAGAAGTAGGGAGTACTTCCAAACTCATTATACAAAGCCAGTATTACCCTGCTACCAAAACCAGACAAAGGCACATCAAAAAAGACAACTACAGACCAATATCTCTGATGAGTATTGACGCAAAACTCCCCCATAAAATACTAGCAAACTGAATTCAACAGTTCACTAAAAATATTGTTTATTGTGATTAACTGAAGTTTATCCTAGAGATTCAAGGATGCTTTAACAGATGTAAATAAATCAATGTGATATATCACATCACAGAATGAAGAACAAACACTGTGTGATCATTTCAATTGATATCAAAAAAGCATTTGATAAAATTCAACATTCCTTCATGATATAAACTCTCAAAAAACAGTATAGAAGAAACATACATCAACATAATACAAGTCAAATATGACAGACCCAAAGCTACTATCATACTGAATACAGAAAAATTTAAAGACTTTTAAGATGTGAAACATGACAAGGATGCCCACTTTTGCCACTGTTATTCAGCATAGCCTACCTAGATAAATCAGGCAAGAGAAAGATATAAAGGGCATCAAAATTGCAAAGAAGGAAGCCAAATTATCCTTGTTTGCAGACGATATAATCTTATATTTGGAAAATCCTAAAGGCTCCACAAGAAAACTATTTGAACTGATAAACAAATTTAGTAAAGATGCAGGATATAACATCAGCATACAAAAATCAATAGCATTTCTATATGCCAATAGTGAGCAATCAGAAAAAAGAAAGAAAAAGTAATCTCATTTACAACAGTCACAAATTAAATTAAATACCTAAAAATTAACTTAACCAAAAAAGTGAAAGATCTCTATAATGAAAACCATAAATGACTGATGAAAGAAATCAAAGAGGATACAAAATAAATTGACAGATATTTCATGTTCATGAATTAAAAGAATCAATATTGTTTAACTGTCCCTACTCCCCAAAGTAATTTACAGATTCAATGCAATCTCTATCAAAATATCAATGACATTCTTCACAGACATAGAAAAAACAACCTAAAATTTATATGGAAACACAAAAGACCCAGAATAGCCAAAGCTATATGAAGCAAAAAGAACAAAACTAGAGCAATCACATTACCTGATTTCAAATTATACTACAGAGCGATGGTAACTAAAACAGCATAGTACAGGCTTAAAGAAAGCACATAGACCAATGAAACAGAATAAACAACTCACAAAGAAATCCACACACTTACAGTGAATTCATTCTTCACAAATGTGCCAAGAACATATGCTTGGGAAAAGACAATCTCTTCAATAAATGATGCTAGGAAAACTGGATATACACAGGCAGAAAAATGAAACCAGATTCCTATCTCTTGTCATATACAAAAATAAAATCAAACTGGATTAGAGGCTTAAATCTAAGACTTCAGACTATGAAACTACTATAAGAAAATATTAGGTAAACTCTCCAGGACATTGGTCTGTGCAAAAATTTCTTGAGTAATACCCCACAAGCACATTCAACCAAAGCAAAAATAAATAAGATCACATCAAGTTAAAAATCTTCTGCACAGCAAAAGAAACCATCAAGAAACAATCTACAGAATGAAAGAAAATATCTGCATACTACTCATCTGACAAGCGATTAGTAACCAAAATATATATATAAGGAGCTCAAACAACTCTATAGGAAAAAACTCTAATAAGTCAATTTAAAAATAGGCCAAAGATTTGAACAGATATTTTTCAAAAGAAGACATGCAAATGGCAAACAGGAATATGAAAAGGTGCTTAACATCATTGATCATCAGAAAAATGCAAAGCAAAACTACAAGGAGATATAATCTCACCCCAGTAAAAATTGTTTTTATCCAAAAGTCAGGCAATATCAAATGCTGGAGAGGATGTGGAGAAAATGGAACACTTGTACACTATTGGTCAAAATGTAAATTAGTACAACCACTATGAAGAGGAGTTTGGAGGTTTCTCAGAAAACCAAAAATAGAGCTACTATATGATCCAGCATTCCTATTGGTGGTATACACCTAGAAGAAAGAAAATCAGTATACCAAAATGATATCTGCACTCCTATGTTTGTTCCAGCACTATTTAAAATAGTCAACATTTGGAAGCAACCTCAGTGTCTGTATTAGTCCGTTCTCACACTACTATAAGGAAGTATCTGAGACTGGGTAATTTATAAATAAAAGAGGTTTAATTGAGTCAGAGTTCTGTATGACTGGGAGGCCTCAGGAAACTTACAATCATGGTGGAAGGTGAAGGGGAGGCAGGGACCTTCTTCACAAGGCAGCAGGAGAAAGAATGACCAAAGGAAGAAATTGCCCAACACTTATAAAATCATCAGATCTCATGAGAACTTACTTGCTATTCCAAGAACAGCATGGGGGAAACCACCCTCATGATTCAATTATCTCCACCTGGTCTCTCCCTTGACACGTGGGGATTATGGTGATTACAATTCAAAATGAGATTTTGGGTGGGGACATAGCCAAATCATATCAGTGTGCATCAACAGATAAATGGATGGAGTTAAATGTGGTACATATACACACTGGAGTATTGTTTGCCCAGAAAAAAAGAATGAGATCCTGTCATTTGCAACAGCCTGTATGAAACTGGAGATCATTATGTTAAATGAAATAAACCAGGCATAGAAAGACATGCATCACATGTTCTCACTTATTTGTGGGATCTAAAAATCAAAACAATTGAACTCATGGAGATAGAGTGTAGAAGAATGGTTACCAGAGGCTTGGAATGGTGGTGGGGTGGTGGGTGTGAGGTGGAGATGGTTAATGGGTAGAAAAAAAATGAAAGAATGAATGAAAACTAGTATTTAATAGTACAACAGGGTGACAGTAAGTAACAATTTAATTGTACGTGAAAAATAACTAAAAGAGTATAATTGGATTGTTTGCAGTACAAAGAATAAACAGCTGAGAGGATGCTCAATTTTCCCTTATATGATTATTACATATTGCATGCCTGTAGCAAAATATCTCATGTATCCCATAAATATAACTACTATGCACCTACAAAAATTAAAAAACTAGAAATTAAAAATTTAAAAATAAAATCAATAGAAACACTGATATTATAGACAGTTTGAGAAAAGAAAACATTAATTCAAAATATCACATCTTATCATAACTTCTTGGCAAATTATTATTTTCCAATTTTTGCCCATATTAAAGTATCTTCTACATGATTGAAATAATTTGGGCCGGGTGCGGTGGCTCACGTCTGTAATCCCAGCACTTTGGGAGGCCGAGGTGGGTGGATCACAAGGTCAGGAGATCGAGACCACAGTGAAACCCCGTCTCTACTAAAAATACAAAAAATTAGCTGGGCACGGTGACGGGCGCCTGTAGTCCCAGCTACTTGGGAGGCTGAGGCAGGAGAATGGCGTGAACCCAGGAGGTGGAGCTTGCAGTGAGCCGAGATAGCGCCACTGCACTCCAGCCTGGGCGACAGAGCGAGACTCTGTCTCAAAAAAAAAAAAAAAAAAAGAAATAATTTGGTATATCTAGTTGTATGCTTTAGAAAACAATATCTTATAAATATTTCCATGTTTCTATATAAATTTCTTCAATATAAGTTTTAACAGTGGCAAAATACTTAATTCAGATAATATAGCATACTTTTATTCAGTATTATTACATAATCAACATGTGCTTTTAACCTACTCTTTTACATGTAGAATATTTTCAGTTGTTTTCTCTCCTGTATGATGCTACAAAGAATATGCTCAATTATATAGGATATATTTCTATAACAAGCCATATTTGGTCACAGACCATGCATGTCTTTACTGGCCTTGGTATATACATCCATATTTCTTTCCAATTTTAAAATGCCACCAAAAAGGATATATGATAACCTTGCTAGCACTGGACAGTATGACTTTTTAAATGGTGATATCATGTATAATCAAAATCTCTATAGTGCCTAGCACAGTAAATTCTTCAGCAGTAGTGAACAGATAATAAACATTCAATAAATATGTGGTATATCACACTATGAGGTAGAAAAATGAGGTGATATTAAAGAAATTATATTGACATACTGGAGAAGAAAATGCTGCATGAGTCAAAGTACTTCAAAGAGGAATGTCCAACCATGACAAATACATAACAATAAAGAAGGACAAAGAAAGAGCATTAACAACCATAGATATATTATAAAGATGAGGTGAGAACAAGATGTATAATATATTTAAAGTGCTTAGAATACTATCTGGCATATGTCATATACTATATGATTGTTTTGATGATGATGATGATCACAATGAATTTGATTGCATGTTTCAACTAAAGCCATTCAGTTCTCTAAATAATCCTATGAAATAGGTATTATTATTGCTGTCATCTTGTAGATGAGAAAACTGAGGCAAAGAGACATTAGGTAACTTGCTTTATGTATACAGTAGAGCGAAAGAGATGACTCCAAGAACCATGCTTTTAGTGATCGCACTAATCTGCCTTCAATCAACAACAGTTGTTGATTCTATAAGTAAAGAGATGCCTCTAAAATAACAGGCTATATTAAAAATTTAGTGTAGAAATCAGGAAAATTTTAGATGGAAGAGGAATAGTTTGAGAATTTTATACTTGATAGTCTTTGTCTAAGCACAGTGTGATGGCAATTTTTTTCTAAGTGAACTATGTAGAGGGGTAAGCAGAAGATTGGAGCTTGAGGAAGAGGAAAAATACTAAATACACATTGTGAAGAATGATTTATGGATTCAATTTATTCCTTTATTCAACAAATATGTATTCAGGTCCTACTATGTGCTAGACTCTGCATTAAGTGCTGGAGATACAGTAGTAAATGTGCACACATATACACACTCAAAGTTCCTGTCCTCATAAAACTTACATTCTAGGGGGTAAGGACTAAAAAAAGTAAATATGTAAGTAAATAAATACACACACATACACACACACACACACACACACACACACACACACACACACACACAGAGATACATTATGCCCAATGGTGAAAAATGCTTAAAAAGGAAAAATAAAGCAAAGTAAGGGGTTTAGAGAGCACCAGTGCTAGTGGAGGGAGAGTTCTATTTTATTACAGATGGGGGCATTGATAGTCTTTCTGATAAGATGGGATTTGAGCCTAGATCTGACAGAAATGAAGGCCATAAATCATGCAGATACTGGGGGCACATTACATGACAGACAAAGAACAGCAAGACAAAATTCCCAAGGTGGAAGGATGCTTGGTATTTACATAGATGAGAAATGAAACAAATGTGATGGAACGAGTAAAGGAGAAAGAACAGGATATGAACTAATGAAAGTGGTGATGAAGGTGCTGTGATTATATAGCGTCCTGGAGGCTATTGTAAGGACATTTTACACTGAATGAGATTGAAGGTCATTGCAGGGTTTTGAGTAGAGAAATAACATGATCTTACTTATGTTTTGAAATAATTCTGGTTGTTGTGTAGAGGACATGGTGGAAGGAACAAGGGTGGAAGCAGCAGCTATTGCAATAATCCAGGCAAGAAAATATGAGAACTTGGGCCAAGGCAATGGTGGTGGAAATGAAGATTAGTGGATGGACTCAGAATATATTTCAGAGGTAGAGCAGATTGGATATTCACAGACTGAATTGAGCAAGAGATAAAGAAATAAGAAAACTCAAGGGTAATGGCTAAATTTTTGGTTGAAGCAAATATGTAGATAGTGGTGCCATTTAAAGATAGAAAAGTGTGGAGGAGGAGCAGATAGGTGCGAAATTCAAGAGTTTAGCCTTTCACTTATTAGATTTAAGATATCTATTAGACATACATATGGGGAAGTTGTAGACTATGCAGTTGAAAATACGAGTCTGTAGTTCAAGAATGAGGTCTAGATTGAAGATATTAAGTTAGGAGCCATCAGTGTAAAGGCAGTACTTAGAATCAAGGTATGAGATCATTAGGGAAGTGGGTGCAGATATAAAAAAGAGGTTCAAAGGAGGCCCAAAAACTTGTGTACTGAGCCTGGAGAAATCTGATGATTAGAGGAGGTTTTGAATAAGAGTAAAGCAAGTGGGGCACCCATCTTGGGCCCAAAATTTAAAGGGGCACCAAAAAACTCAGTAACCAAGTAAAACTACTTTAATGCAATATTTTCTAAAAATAAAAATGAACGACTGGGTGCGGTGGCTCACTCCTGTAATCCCAGCACTTTGGGAGGCCAAGGTGGGCAGATCACGAGGTCAGGCATTCGAGACCAGCCTGACTAACACGGTGAAACCCCATCTCTAATAAAAATATAAAAATTAGTGGGCACCTGTAATCCCAGTTACTCTGGAGGCTGAGGCAGGAGAATCGTTTGAACCCAGGAGGCAGAGGTTGCAGTGAGCCGAGATCGCACCATTGCACTCAAGCCTGGGCGACAGGGCGAGACTCTGTCTCAAAAAAAAAAAAAAAAAATTAATGCAAAAATCCTTGAACAAAATACTAAAATTTTAAGTAAAGATAAAATCAGCATTGGTCATTTTTCCCTTTGCCTCAGGCTTCAATATGGCTCAGCTGGGCATTGTTTCAGAGGCCCAGAAGATGAAGAGGAACAGGTGAAGCAGAAACTTTGATGCTGTCTTCAACTGACTGAATTAAACTGTAGAGGAAAGACTTCTACTTACAGTACACCAAACCTGCTGTTTTAGACCAAGTTTATTATTGACATAAGATGTCAGTAATAAACTTTAACTTTATAATTTTGAGGCTTTAACAAGGGGAACTAAACATTGATAATAAATTTTATCTTATAACAATTTTAAAACAGTGTATAGAATAAGATAACTGAAATAGAATCAAAAGGCAAATGAAAAACCAGCAGGAAAACGCAACACTTGCAGGAAACCAATAGATAATTTCACAATTTAAAAAGAACTCCTACATCAGAAAAATAAAAAGGCAAACAACTTAATGTTTTTTAAATGGGCAAAGGGTGTGATCGGGTCACTTAATAACAAAAAAGAAATAGAAGGAACTTTGTGTTTAAAACTCCCTCTTAATTTAAAAAATCCATATCCACATGAGACATAATTTTGAATTATCTGAAAGGCTAAAACTAAAACAAATAAAAACTCAGTATTGTTGACAGTTGAAAAAGCAAAGCACTCTCAAACATAGCTGATGAAAATCTAAATCGGTTGAATTTTTTATAGGGCAGTTTAGTTATACCTATCAAAATAGTACATTCACATACTGTTTGATGCAAAAATTCCATTGGTATAGATTTACTTTCTGTATTTCTTAGCCAAAATACGTAAAGATCTATGAGCATTGATTTTCTTTGCAACATTGTTTTTAATAGTAGAAAACTGTGTATACACACAGATATCTATATAGAGATAGATAGATATAAATCTTAAAACTGTTTATGATAAATAACATTATCACAATATTATAGTGTTTATAGATACTTTGGGAGTTTGTATATATTTTTTATAAAAATAATAGAGAACATGCAATAAAATGTAACCATTAAAATAATAAAATCTGTATGTGCAGATGAGTAAAGATACTAACAAAAAAACAACAAAGCTTATAATAATCTCTAAAGTACAGTAGCATATCATACCATTCCCATAAATAAAAAGAAATTGCATTATGTGCATTTAAACAGGGATGTTTGTATGTCTGTATATGTGTGTGTATTTAATCTGGAAGAATGTGCAAGAAATTTTAAGAGCATTAACCTTTGGAGATCAGGACCAGGAAGAATTAGGGAGTCTTTTACTTTCCATTATATCTGTCTGCATTATTTAAATTTTGGGCTATTGTGCATGTAGTATGTTTTGTAAATGTTACAGGCGAGGGAATTATGAGATTTTTCGTGTGTGTTTCCAAGATATAAAATGGAATCTAATTTAAATTTTTAAAAATTTATAGATGACAAAAATTACTTAGGATAAAAATTTATAACACGACTGTATTGGCAGATAAAAATTTATTTTATAATGAACTTACCAAAGATTTATTTAAGTAATCATGACAAGTTACATTGAATGATTTTCTTAATAATTAAATGTATGTGCAGCATCAAATTGTACATGTATACAATTTGAGTCATCTTAGGGAGATGTTTATTGCCTAAAACAAGGCAGCTAACAGGAAATTTATTCTCTTAAAATTTGGTCTAAAAAGAAAACATTCCAAGTAAATATCATAATTTTGTCATAGTATTTGCACTTTAAGACTTATTTGATATTTTCATCAGATTTTCTTTAAATATAATTTTTAACTGTTTTCAACAGTTACATCTAATTTTCCTCATGTTTTGGGATACCAGATTATTTCTTGCAACTACATGTAGTCTGAAAATAAACTGTAGAATGATTTAATAGAACTGTACTTGATATCTGCCTTTATTGAGTGTGAACTCGGAAGTTACAGTGTTTCAGTTAACATACCAGGATATCGTGTGGTTACTGTGTGATCTTCGGTAAGTGACTTAGAGTTTTTGTGTCTCAATACTCTCAGTTGTAAAATGAGAATAATAGTAGTCCATGCCTCACAGACTTGTGAGGATCAAATGGTTTCATCTATGTAAAGTACTTGGGATAGTATGTAACATAAAATAAGCACTACATCTGTTATCTATTGCAGTTTCATCTGTAAGAGTATTATATGTCCATGGGAATTAGTGCAGAGTAACTTAGTAAAGATGAAACAAATAAAAATTCGGAGTCAAAAATGTATAAGAACATACATATAAGACTTTTGTTCATAAACTACATTTAAGTTATACATTGTTGCCATATAAAGTAGCCACAAGACTAAGTTGCTTAATTATGGGTATGGTGGTGTGCGCGTTAAATTAGGAGTCAAGAGAAAAAGGATTCTGTAATGCTAGCACTTTGAGAGGCCAAAGCGGGTGGATCGCTTGAGGCCAGAAGTTCGAGACCAGCCTGGCCAACATGCCGAAACCCTGTCTCTACTAAAAATACAAAAAAATAGCCAGGTGTGGAGGCTGAGGCATGAGAATTGCTTGAAGCTGGAAGGCGGAGGTTGCAGTGAGCCAAGTTTGCACCACTGCACTCCAACCTGGGCAACAGAGCAAGACTCTGTCTAAAAAAAGAGAGAAGGATTTAATTCATCTTGCCACTGTGCTCAAAGATTTGCAGCTTTGGACAAATTACATATACTCACTGAGCATGTTTCTTCATCTATAAAATGAAAGACATATGTTAAACAGCCTATTCTGTCCCTTCAAGCTTTAAAATCATTCTAATACTTAAGTAGCTGTTGACCAAATAATTGAGGCATGAAACTTGTTGATAAGAATGAGTCTGGTAAAATATCTAATTAGTGTTGAATGAAAGAGCGGTGTGTGTGTGTGTGTGTGTGTGTGTGCATATTTTGGGGAGGGGGATACAATGAATCAGTGCTAGGTACATTTTTCTTTTATATTAATGCAGTAATTTGGATATTAAGTTTATCAAATGAAGAATAATCAAAAGCTATGAAACTTCAATTCAGATCTACATTCTCATTACTTTTAATAAAATCTTTCCTTCAATCGTTCCTCTATTTTGTACATTTGTAGATAAGCTTAGCACCTTCCTTATCAAAGACATTATGAAGTAAGCAAGCACAGCAAAAGGGCAGTTCATTCTTCTTATACTGTGTCCAATTTGTGTAAAAAGTTGTGTGAAAGCTATGTCTATCTCCCTCACATATGAAAAATATCAGTTTGGGGAACTAAAATAGTGGGAAAAAAAAGTCTGCATTTTTAGGCAAATTGATTTAACAAGCCTCCTGCAGATGCACTTTACTGGGGCAAACTATCCCTGTGCGGGCTTTCCAGGATCTTGGTAGCAAATTAAACCAGCAAAAGAGAGATGTTAATAATGCCTTTGAAAGAAGTGAAACATCAGCCGGGCCCAGTGGCTCGTGCCTGTAATCTCAGCACTTTATGAGGCCAAAGTGGGCAGATCACTTGAGTCTAGGAAATACCAGCCTGGACAACATGGCGAAATCTTGTCTCTACTAAAAATAAAAAAATAAATAAATAAAAAATTAGCTAGGCGTTGTGACCCATGGCTGTAATCCCAGCTACTTGGGAGACTGAGGTACAATAGTTGTTTGAACCCAGAAGTGGGAGGCTGCAGTGAGCCAAAGTTGCACTAGTGGACTCCAGCCTGCGAGACAGAGCAAGACTCTTTCTTAAATAAATAAATAAATAAATAAATAAATAAATAAATAAAACAAAGTGAAACATCAACATTAATAAAATCTCCATTGCTAGAAAATCAGCGGCATTTTCCAAGCTTCCCATGACCTGAACCAGTGTACCATTCTAGGACAGAGGAAGAGCAATAGCTGCAGTATCAATACACACTCATGCAATTGACATACTTTACAAATTTAATGAGCTTGCTCTCATCTCCTGCCTTCAAGATTATTGGGTATAGATGTAAAACGCTATCGAGCAACCACTCTAGGCCAACAAATGAGGCTGAAGTTGATTTTTATAATATGTCTTTAATTATGATCCCATGACGAGGGCTGCCAAATTGTACAACTTCAAAGGAAACAATTCACAAAGAATTGTGATCTATATGAACTGCAATCCCTCAAACAAATATAAAGGCTGAACATGGCCTTCTAGAGTTGTGCAACGTGACAGTCATGCCTATGAGTGTTTGAACATCTATTTAGCAGGTGTACTTAGATCACATTTTTTGGTACTAGTGATAACAACATCAATAACCTTGCCAATTTTGTAGGTTTCTCTTAGTATTTCTATCAGATCAGTTATCTTGCCAGTCTCCGGAGAAGTCGTTAGGAAGTAACACCAGGGACCTGATTCTGTCAGTGAGCAGTAATCATTTACAAAATGAATATTAAAAGTACCCTTAAAGAGTTAGTGTATAATTTTTTTTACTCCCTTTTCACTGTTAGAATCAGTTCTGCCATGCTGTATAGTGGAAGAAATCTTGACAGTTTACCTGTCATCAAAATTTTTCATAAATGGAGGTTTAGGGGGCTTAATGAGTAATCTGGACCCACAAACTGCATCCATGTATTACCACACCCCTGCACATTTCACTGTATAATCAAACTGAGTCAAAATATGACAAATTGGTAAAGATGGACAAGGCCAGGTGAAAACGGACTTAGCATGTATGTAACTGAGAAGAAATTAAATTGGGTTTTTCACACCCACAATGCTATGAATGATGAAGGAAAATCCAAAACAATTCTGTGACTTAGTTTGTCCTTTATCTCTCTTAAATTTAAAATTCAAATATTTTCCAGTTCATTTGGATTTTCTTATACTTTGAGAAAATACGCAAGTGTTTCAAACAGAGACATGGAAGTACAACTCTATACTCCTTTATCCATTGTGTAGGTTTCACATTGCCAATCTTCCACTAGGTATTAACTAAAACAATCTAGGCCTAGTTATAATTGATAACAAGGCCATCACCATCAACTGTTACCACATTAGGCAGTCCCTGCAGCCTTTCCACAGATGGATAGAGGTGAAGTTGGTCTCCCTGATTTTCTAAATGTTCATTCTGTCTCTCTCCAATCCTGAGTTGGCTAGGTTTGCCTGTTTCCTTGACTTATCTCCTAGATACCCTATTAAATAAAAAATGTAAACGAGAAATTTTTTCCCCTGAGGACTTATCCTAAACCAGAAAATGACATGGTTGGCACTAGTGCTACTGAGTTGCACCTGCAGGAATATGCAAGGTGCATGGACAGATTCTAAAGTGTACAACCAATGATCCCTATCTCAGGGTTCACATATTTTTGTAATCCACTTTCCTTGTATCTGGATAAGATCTGTGACTTGCTTCTAAGAAATTGAATATGGCGAAGGTGATGAAATGTTGCTTCCATTAGCAAGTTACGTTATAAGACTTCAACTCACTAGCAGATTTGCTCTCTCTCTCCCTTGCTAGCTTTGAAGGAGCAAAGTTCCATAAAGTAAGTGGTCATGTTGGAGAAGCTCATATGGAAAGAAACTGTAGGTGGTCTTTAGGAACTGAGGAAGGCCTCTAGCAAGAAACAAACCCTTGGTCCTGAAGCAGCAAGAATATGAATTCTGTAACAACCTGAGTGTGCTTGGAAGCAGATCTTTCCCTAATGAGACTATAGCCCCGTTTGACACCTGCTTTGCCAACTGGTGAGACTGAAGCGGAAAACCCAGCTAAGCTGTGCCAAGGCTTCTAATCTACAGACACTGTGAAATAATAAATATGTATTGTTTGTAAGATAATAAATACGTGTTGTTTTAAATGCCATTGCGTTTGTGATGATTTGGTTTGCAGCAATATAAAACTAGTACCAAAGGATTTCTGAAAGATATTAGAACACACCAGTCACCTATGAATCAGTTATATAATACTGTGGTCTCATCAGCAAGCCCTTCATACTGACTGACTTATTTGAACACCCTGAGATTGCATAGCACCAGGAATTAGCTAGTATCTGGGCTAGCATTTTGGCAAACCTTCCACTGAAAGATAAGAAGTTCATTAGTAAATTGATCAGTGCTTTATGGAGGATTGTGTGGAGGACTCTGAAGAATGAGGCAGCCCTCTGTTCAGTGATGGTATTATGCTTCTCCTCATTGATGTTCCTACTCCTTGTCTATACACTCTCTGGAAAAAAAAAAAGTGAACCAACCACTCCATATCAGCCCTCTGTTTTTGTCTCTGTCATCTCTTTTGTTTTCATTTCCACCCACTCCAACTCTTCCCTCTAATTTTGAATTTCCCTAAACTAGGTAAGTATTAAAATGGGTATAATCAGAGTTTCAAGTCACATAAAAAGGACAAAATAAATTACTTTTTTCTGCTGCTAGTCATTTAATTACCTCAGCCTCTGACATTTTGCTATTTTATAAGCAAGATATTGGATCTCTTTGAAGAGGTATACGGTTTCGCAGATAGTACAGCATATTCCTAAAAAAAAAGGATGATATGACTCTTATTCAGCGCAACTTAGTGGGAAAAACTGAATGTGTGCAAGTGTTTGAAGAATCTTAGGCTTATCGTTTCAACAATGCCATGACCAAAGGCAGGTATAAGAACACTGATCTTACAAGAGTCTCAGAAAAAGTGAAAGCCAAATATTAAATTGAATTTCTTTATAGGAGAGTTAAACAGCTTTCTAAAATACAGAAAAAAGTAGTAAAATTCTTTTGGTCACATTATGTTACATATCACAAGATTTACATAAGTCTATTGTTTTGAGGCCTTATCAGTATTTTGTGGGATTAATTAACATAGTTTTCCAGTACCTCTAAGAGAGCACCTCTAACAATTATAACATTCAAATGCAGAGAAGTAACTTAAAATATTAAATTAAATTATTAAAGTCTAAATGGGACCTCAAAATCTCAATTCTGTCTTTATTTCCAGCCACAAAAAAAAAATCAATCTCATTCCCTTACTAAACAAAAAAGATTAACAAACACTTTTATTTTGATATTTCATGAACATAAAATGTCCGCTACAAAGACAATTTCCATTTGAGAACAAACATATTTATTTCAAATAAATGAACAGGCACTATAGACATGACTATGTAATATAGACTATGACTATAAATTCCAATTCCTACCTTCATACCTTACAAAACACTGGACATACCCAGGGGATAATCAAATACACACTGAGTTGAAAACAAAATAGGGAGACTTAGCTAGATTTTCTGAACTATTATATATTACTCAAATACTAGTGTTCATGAGATATTAAGGGTTATACATTGAATGTAATAATTCTGATAATTATCTGACTTTTAAAATTTAATGTCTCAGTAAAATGATGCAGTCACTTTTGAAAATAGTTTGGCAGTCTCTCTTAAAGAGACTGGATGACCATTCAGCACTATATTTAAAAAGCATCATGAAAGCTGTACTAATAATAAGACAAAACAACTTTTTGCATGCAGTATGATTTTTATCAGCCTGAGCGTTTAATGAGGTTGCAAGAGTGAATTGTTAAGAACAATCTCAGCAGAAATACAACCATGTTACCCTTACTCTTTGTGTACAGTAGACATCCAGAATTTACACAAAAGATTATTCTCCAAAGGTCATTCTAGATAAATAAGTGTCTTAGTCACTCTGGGTTGCTATGACAGAATGCCATAGGCTGGGTGGCTTAAAGAACAAACATTTATTTCTTACAGGTCTGGAGGCTGGGAGTCCAATGTCAAAGCACCAGCAGATAGAGTGTTTGGTGAGAGCCTGCTTCTTCATTTATAGATGTCCATCTTTTCTTTGTGTCTTCATGTGACAGAAAGAAGGCTAGAGAGCACTCTATGGTCTCTACTATAAGAGCAGTAAACCCACTCATGAGGGATCCACCTTCCAAAGACTCTACTTTCTAATACCATCACACTGGGGGTTAAAATTTGAAGATATGAATCTTGGGGACATGCAAACATTCAGTCTCTAACACTAAGACACTCATAGAAACTAAGTTAGGTAGTAACTTTTAGGCAGAAACTCTCTCAAAATGCTGTATAGCTCTACTAAATAGTTACCCACTGATCTAAAAGACTGAATTTATCATTCAAAGTTGAGCACACTTAGAGAATAAGTATAGTCATATGGTGAGGTCTTTTTTGTTGCCACCTAATATATATTGCTACAGTAAAAGGCAAACATTTTGTTTAAAACTTTGTAATTGCATTTGGCAAGATTCCCTATCCTCTTCTCTGTAAGAACTAATCAGAATTCACAGTGACTGTTAAACGGAAACAAATTGAAAGTGCAAGCTTACCATTGAAAAGAAGACATAAGGATAGTGCATTATTGCCAGTGGTGAGAAGTAAACTAGGTATAAACACACACACACTCAAACACACACACACACACACACACACACACAGAGAGAGAGAGAGAGAGAGAGAGAGAGAGAAAGAGAAAGAAACAGTTGGGATCCAAATATCCCATTATACAATATTGTTTAATAATATCTTTGCTTCCACAGCTTTTGTGAGTGAAATTAAACTAGAAATAGAAATTAAACTAAAGAAATAGACACACTGAATTTTATGTCTTTCTTGTTCAAATATCCTTTTCAATAGATATTATCAACAAATTTTAATTTACAATTTTGAATGTCTCAGTTAATGCTCCTTACCTCCCCGAACCCTGTCCCCAGCAACCACTTCATAGTTATTTGTATTTATTTATATTCCACGGTTATGAAGTACACATTAACAATGAAGTCTCTTTTCAAGTAAAGAAGTGAATAGTGAGTATCTCTGTGGTCACAATTACAGCTAAAAGCAAATAATTTGGGGTCAGATTTTTATTAAAGAAGGTTCAAAATATTTGATCAGAGAATCTTGGATTTTTATCTTTTTAAAACATATTGTTAATATTTAAAGACAAATTTTACAAATCTTTAAAACATAGACTTTGAGAAAGTATCTGTTTGCTTTTTACTACAAATAATTAAACTCAACATACAAAAAATCATAACATCAGATGCAATAAAACCAAAGAGAATAGCTTCTGACAAAATTAAATGATGAACACCAGAGATTTTCACTTGTATCAACTTAAGCAGGCAAAGAGGTAGAGCAATCAAAGTCCCTTTCTTCTTCTCGGCCTCAACTAATATTTACTGGGTCCATGAAACAAGATAAATGTGCTGTGTTCAAAGACCTTTCTCTCTTTTAGAAAATTTTTAATTTTTTTAACATTTATTGAGAAGTAGTTTATATATCATCAAATGTATAAGGCAAAAAACTAAAGCCTAATTTAAAAAAAAGCATATGTATACATCCCTGTATTCGTTCATTATCATGTTGCTAATAAAGACATACCCAAGACTGGGTAATATACAAAGAAAAGAGGTTTAGTGAACTCACAGTTCCACATGGTGGGGAGGCCTCACAATCATGGTGGAAGGCAAAGAAAGAGCAAAGGGATGTCTTGCATGCTGGCAGGCAAGAGGGTGTGTGCAGGGGAACTCCCATTTATCAAGCCATCAGATCTAATAAGATCTATTCACTATCAGGAGAACATTATGGGGGGAAATCAACCCCATGATTTAATTATCTCCAACTAGCCCCACCCTTGACACATGGGAATTATTACAATTCAAGGTGAGATTTGAGTGCAGACACAGCCAAACCATATCAACCCCAATTCAGCTTAAGGAATAAGTAAAACGAACAAAGTGAAGACCTCTGTATACCCTCACAAATCAGATTCTCTTCCTTTTACTCTGGAAAAATAACAATGCTGATTTTTATTTATATTATTTCTATTCATGACTTCACACTATATACTACATATGCTGATACAGTTTGGCTGTGTCCCCACCCAGTCTTATCTTGAATTTTCACGTCATGTGGGAGGGACCTGGTGCGAGGTAATTAAATCATGGGGGAAGGTCTTTCCCATGCTTTTCTCATGATAGTGAATAAGTCTCATGAGATCTGATGTTTTTAAAAGGGGGAGTTTCCCTGTACAAACTCTTTTTGCCTGCCGCTATCCACATAAGACGTCACTTGCTCCTCCTTGCCTTCCACCATCATCGTGAGGCCTCCCCAGCCATGTGTAACTGTAAGTGCATTAAACCTTTCTTTCATAAATTGCCCAGTCTCGAGTTTATCTTTATCAGCAGCAAGAAAATGAACTAACACAGCAAATTGGTACCGGGAGCAGGGCATTGCTGAAAAGATACTTGAAAATGTGGAAGCGACTTTGGAACTGGGAAACAGGAAGGAGTTCAAACAGTCTGGAGGGCTCGGAAGAAGACAGGAAAATCTGAGAAAATTTGGAATTTCCCAGAGACTTGTTGAATGCTTTGATGAAAATGCTAATAATGATAGAGACAATAAAGTCCGGGCTGAGGTAGTCTCAGATGGAAATAAGAAACTTGTTGCGAACTGGAGCAAAGGTGACTCTTGTTATGTTTTATCAAAGAGACTGGCAGAATTTTGCCCCTTCCCTAGAGATTTGTGGAACTTTGAACTTGAGAGAGATGATTTATAGTATCTGGCAGAAGAAATTTCTAAGCAGCAAAGCATTCAAGATATGACTTGGCTGCTGTTAAAGGCATTCAGTTTTATAAGGGAAACAGAGTATAAAAGTTCAGAAAACTTGCAGCCTAGCAATGCAATAGAAAATAAAAACCCACTGGGGGTTGGGGGAGGAGTGGTGTATGCAATTCAAGACTTCTTCTTCTATCTCTCCTATGCCTATTTCAGCAATATGAATTAAAAACAAGGAACTATGAGGCTCACCTGATTTTTGGTTCCGATGAAGGTGGTTTTTCTGTGTAGACAGTTGTTAATTTGGTGCCCTTGCTGGGGGGACAATTTATGAATCCTTATATTTCACCATCTTGCTATACCTCCTCTTTGTGATAAATTTAAATAGTATGCACTTCAATGAAATCTGTACACATGTATATAAGTAGATGTATAGAAGAATGTTCATAGAATATTGTAAGAGCAAAACAGTGGAGACAGCACTCACGTATACCAAAAAATGAAAAAAAAAAGGATAATTGATTGTGCTATATTAATTCAACAGAATGCTACCTTAAAGTGAAAATACATAACATAGATTCACATACGTCAGCATGAAAATATTCAAAATACAATATTGAGCAAGGCACAAAGTTGCAAATTGTACCATTTATATGCAGTTATAAATACTCAAGACAGAGGGAGATGGAGAAAGATGGCAGAATAGAAAGCTCCACTAATTGTACACCCTGCAAGGACACCAAGTTAACAAGTATCTACACAGAAAAAACACCTTCATAAAAACTGAAAACCAGGTGAGCAGTCGTAGTACATGGTTTTTAACTTCATATCGTTAAAAGAGGGACTGAAGGGATAAAAAAATAAAATAAAATAAAATAAAATAAAAACCAGTTCTGAATTGCCAATGTCACCCCTCTTCCCGGCCCCAAGAGCAGTGACCTAGTGCAGAGCATCTCTGGGCACTGGGGGAGGGAGAACACAGCAATTGTGAGGCATTGAATTCAGTGATGTCGTGTTAGAACAGAATGGAAAACCGGACCAAACTCAGCTGATGCCTGCCCATGGAAGGAGCATTTAAACAACTCTAGCCAGCGGGCAATCGCCAATCCCAGTGGTCCAAACATGAATACCTACACACCTTGCCACCCAGGGCTACAACAGTCTGTGTCTCCAAGTATACTTGAAAGGCAGTCTAGGCCATAAGGACTGCAACTCATAGGTAAGTCCTAGTGCTAAACTAAGCCCATATATGGTGGACTGGTTGCAGAGGCTTGTGGTATACTGAGATACCAGTTGGGGCAGCCAAAGAATTGTTGGCATTACCTTTCCCTTAACCTCAGTCTGCACAGCTTGTGGCTCCAAAAGAAACTCCTTCCTCCTTTCCTCCACTTAAAGAGAGGAGAGAGAATAGTAGGAGGACTTTCCCTTGCTTCTTGGTAACTACTGCAGCCACAGCAGGATAGGGCACTATCATGAGGCCCTGGGTCAGATTTATGAGGCCCCTGTTCCAGGCTCTTGATCCCAGAGGACATTTCTAGACACAACCTGGGCCAGAAGGGAACCTGCCCTGCTTTGAAGGAAATTACCCAGTCCTGCCAGCATTCATCACCTGCTAGCCGAAGAGCCCCTTGGCCCTGAATAAACAGGAGTGATACCAACGTACTACTATATTTATGGTTTGGGTGAGCCTTGCTGCTTTCAGGTGAGACTCAACACGTTACCAGATGTGGTAGCTATAAGGCAGAACTTCTTTTGCTGGAGAAAAGCAAAGAAAAATGTAAAAAGGGCTCTGTTTTCCACCTTGGTTACCAGCATGGCAACAGGAGGTTAGAGCACCAAGCCAGTTCTCAGTGTCTTCAATTCTAAGACTTGACACTTGGATGGAATTTCTGGACCTGCCCTGGTCCAGAGAGGAGCCCACTGCCCTGAAGTGTTAGTCCCAGGCCTGGAAGCATTCACAGCACTCTTACTTAAGAGATTTTCGATCAGGCATGGTGGCTCACGACTATAATCCCAGCACTTTGGGAGGCCAAGGCTGGTGAGTCACCTGAGGTCAGGAGTTGGACACCAGCCTAGCCAATGTGGTGAAACCCTATCTCTACTAAAAGTACAAAAATTAGCCAGGTGTGGTAGTGGGTGCCTGTAATCCCAGAAACTCAGGAGGCTGAGACAGGAGAATTGCTTGAACCCAGGAGGCAGAGGTTGCAGTGAGCTAAGATCACACCACTGCGCTCCAGCCTGGGCAACACAGTGAGACTCCATCTCAAAAAAATAAATAAATAAATAAATAAATAAATAAATAAATAAATAAATAAAAGAAAGAAAAAGGAAAAGAAAAAGAAAACAAAAGACAGAGAGAGAGATTTTGGGCTTTAAGGGAATATCAGTGATCAGTGGTAGTCTGGTAGTACCCATCATGGCCTGGAATGGTGGTGGCTATATGATGAGGCTCCTTTGCCATTGGAAATGGGAGAGAAGACTGGGAAAAACTGCATCTTGCAGTTTGAATACCAGCTCGGTCATAATAAAATTGAACACCAGATAGACTTCTAAGGCGTTTGACCCTAGTCTCTGACTCCTGGATGGTAGTTCTGGACCCACTCAGGGCCTCGGCGACCTCACCACCCAGAAGGGAATGACATGGGTCTGGCTGGGTTTGCCACCTGCTGATTGTAGAGCCCTAGGGCCTTGACCAACACAGACATTCACCAGGGAGTGGTTACAGCAGGAGTTGGGTGAGACCCAGTGCTCTGCTGGCTTCAGGTTTAACCTATAGCAATCATAGTGTTGGTATCCACAGGGGTACTTGGGTCACTCCATCCCCAGCGCTATGTGGCTCAGAAGAGAGTGAGAGACTCTGTATGTTTGGGAGAAAGGAAAGAAAATGAGAGTGTTTCTCTGGTAATCCAGAGAATTGTCCCAGATCTTGCCCAAGACCATCAAGGTGGTACCTCTATGAGTCTGCAAGAACTACAGCATTACTGGGCTTGGGGAGACCCCCTAAAGCACATACAGCTTAGATTACAACACCAACTCCTTTCAAACATCTGGAAAGCCTTCCTAAGAATGATGGCTAAAAATAAGCCCAGACAGTGAAGACTACAATAAATAAATACCTAACTATTCAATGCCCAGAAACCAAAGAACATCTACTAACATCAACCCCATCCAGGAAAACATGACTTTACATAATGAACTAAATAAGGCACCAGGGGCCAATCCTAGAGAAACAGAAAAATATGACCTTCCAGAAAGGGAATTCAAAATAGTTGTGATGAGAAAACTCAAAGAAATTCAGGATAACACAAAGAAGAAATTGAGAATTCTATCATATAATTTTAACAAAGAGATTGAAATAATTTTTAAAAATCAAGCAGAAAGTCTGGAGGTGAAAAATGCAATTGGCATACTGAGGAATGCATCAGAGTCCTTTAATAGCAGAATGGATCAAGCAGATTTTATCCTTCATTCTGTTGATATGATGTATCACATTGTTTGATTTGTATATCTTGAACCATCTTTGCATCCCAGTGATAATTCCCACTTGGTCATGACAAATGATCTTTCTAATGTCTTGAGCATTCTGTTTGCTAGCATTTTGTTGATGATTTTTAATTCAATATTCATCAAGATATTGGCCTGTAGTTTTGTTTGTTTGATGTGTCTTTGTCTGGTTTTTGGTATTAGGGTAATACTGGCATTGTAGAATGAGTTTAAAATTATTCTCTCCCTCTTTATTTATTGAAACACTCTAAGTAGGATTTTTACTAGTTCCTTAAGTGTTTGGTAGAATTCAAAGGTCAAACCATCAGGTACTAAGGTTTCCTTTGCTGGGAGAAAATTAGGCTTCAATCTTGTTACTTGTTATTGGTCTGTTCAGATTTTGAATTTTCTCCTGGTTCAATCTTGGTAAGTTGTATGTGTCTAGGAGTTTATTATTATTTTTTTTTTTTTTAGATTTTCGAATCTATTGGCATGTAGTTGCTGTTAGTAGCACCTAATGATCCTTTGAACTTCTGTAGTGTCTGTTATAATATCTTCTTTATCATTTTTGATTTATTTGGAGCTACTCACTTTTATTCTTAGTCTGGCTAAAAGTTTGTCAATTTTGTTTAACTTTTCAAAAACAATTTTATATTTCATTGATTTATTGTCTTATATTTATTTTAATTTTATTTTTTCTCTGATCTTAATTATTTCTTTTTATTTGTCAAATTTTTGGTTTGATTTGCTCTTGCTTTTCTAGTTCTTTAAGATATATTATTAGATTGTTCATTTGAAGTTATTTCTCTTTTTTAATGTAGGCACTTATAGCTATAAACTTCCCTCTTAGTACTGCTTTCACTGCATCCCACAGGTTGGGTATGTTGTGTTTCCTTTATTATTTGTTTCAAAGAATTTTTCAATTTCCTTCTTAGTTTCTTCAAGAGTATATTGTTTAATGTCCATGTATTTGTATAGTTTCCAAAATTCCTCCTGTAATTAATTTCTAATTTATTCCATTGTGGTCAGAGAAGATGCTTGATATTATTTCAATTTTTTGAATGTTTTAAGACTTCTTTTGTGACCTAAAATATGGTCTGAACTTGAGAATGATCCATGTGCTGAGGAAAAGGATGTGTATTCTGCTGCTCTTGGGTGAAATACTCTGTAAATATCTGCTAGATCCATTTTATCTATAGTGTAGATTAAATCTGATGTTTCTTTGTTAATTTTCTGTCTAGAAGTTCAGTCCAGTGCTCAAAGTGGGATGTTGAAATCTCTAGCTATGGTTGTATTTGTGCCTATCTATCTCCTTAACTCTAATATTGGCTTTATAAATCTGGGTATTCTAGTGTTGGGTGCATACATGTTTATGATTGTTATATCCTCTTGCTGAATTGACCCCTTTGTTACTATATAGTGCTTTTTTGTCTCTTCTTATACATTTTGTTTTGAAATTCATATTATATGATAAAAGTATATCTACTCCTGCTCTTTCTTGGTATCCATTGGCATGGAATATCTTTTTCCATCTTTTTATGTTTTCAGTCTATGTGTGTCTTTATAGATGAAGTGTGTTTCTTGTAGGCAACAGATCATTGGGACTTATTTTTTCATTCATTCACCAAGACGATGTCTCTTGATTACAAAGTTTAGTCTATTAACATTTAATGTTATTTTTTATAAGAAAGGACTCACTCCTGCCATTATCATTTGTTTTCAAATTTTAAAATTGTCTCTCTTCTTTCTTTCCTTTCTGTCTTCTGCTAGTTGAGGTAATTTTCTCTGATGATCTAATTTAGTTACTTGCTTTTTTGTTCTTTATGTATCCATCGTATGATTTTTTGGTTTGAAGTTACCATGAAGTTTGCAAATGCTACCCTACAACCCATTATTTTAACTTGATAACAACTTAACACTGTGTGCATAAACAAACTAACAAGCCAAAAAGAACCTAATGAAAACATTATGCCTTCACTTTGTTCTCTGCTTTTTAACTTTTTGTTTTTTTCTATTTATACCTTATAGTACTCACTGTCTTGAGAAGTTGTTGTAGTTATTATTTTTAATTGGCTCACTGTTTAGTCTTTCTACTTAGGATTAGTTTGCACACCACAGTTACAGTGTTATACCTTTCTGCATTTTTTTTTTGATTATTTACTATTGCCAGTGAGTTTTGTACCTTCAGGTGATTACTTACTGCTACTTAATGTACTTTCTTTCTGACTGTATTTCCTTGAGCATTTCTTGTAGGACAGGTCTGGTACTCATGAAATCCCTCAGCTTTTGTTTGTCTAGGAAGGTCTTTATTTGTCCTTCATGTTTGAAGGATAGTTTTGCCAGATATACTATTCTGGGGTGAAAGTTTTTTCCTTCAGCACTTTAAATATGTCATACCACTCTTTCCTGGCCTGTAAAGTTTCCACTGGCAAGTCCGCTGCCAGACACATTCAAGCTCAAATGTATGTTCTTTCTTTCTTTTCTCTTGCTGCTTTTAGGATCCTTTCTTTAAACTTGAGCTTTGAAAGTTTGATTGTTGAATGCCTTGAGGCAGTCTTCTTTGGATTAAATCTGCTTGGTATTCTACAGCCTTCTTGCACTTGGATATTGATATCTTTCTCTAGGTTTTGAAATTTCTCTATTATAATCCCTTTGAATGATCATTCTACCCTATTGCTTTCTCTACCCTCTCTTTAAGGCAAATAACTCTTAGATTTGCCCTTTTTATTTTCTAGATCTTGTATGTATGTGTCATTTTTTAGAATTCTTTTTGCTTTTTTCTCCACTGACTTTGTGTTTTCAAATAGCCTGCCTTCAAGCTCACTAATTCTTTATTCTGTCTGTAATGAAAGCAACTGTTTACCCCATAAATATATACACCTACTATATACCCCAAAAAATTAAAAATTAAAAGCTAAAGCAAATAAAAAATATATATATTATGCCAAATTATTTTCCAGATGGACTGTATCTATATTCATGTTCTCAAAGTTCTATTTCTTCATGGTCAGACAAATTTTTCAATTTCAGTAAATGCAAAATGGTATATTCCCAGAATTTAGTTTGTATTTCTCGAATACTAGTGAAGTTCAGTATACTTTCATATACTATGCACTATTTAGTTATTTTTTTGAGAATTATATATTCATCTATTTGTAATTATTTCTATATTTGGAATTTTAGATATTAGTTTGTTGTCAGGTAAATGGTTTGCAAATATTTTCTCTTAGTCTGTGTTTTCCTTTAATTTTGTTTATCATTTTAAAATTCTGCTCAGCATTTTTTATTTGCCTGTTTAATTTTGTTGAAATAATCAATGTATTTTGTAAGGTTGTAAAGATGAGCTTCTTGTGTCTTTTTACAGAAATATTTCTCTATGAAAAGTAATATATATGTGTATATTTCTATATTTTAAAAGTTCTACAGTTTTGTTTTTTATATTTATGTCTAAAATCAATTAAAATTGTTTTTGTGTACAATTTGATGTAAGGACTTATTACATTTTTTATATAGCTATCCATATTCCAACCACAACTTATTTAAAAGTTTTTATATAAAGTTTCTATTAATGCACATATATTTCTGGGCTTTCTCTTGTTCTATTAGTTTATTTGCCCATCTCTGAGCCAACATCATACTGGTGTAATGATCATAACTTGATGGTATTTTCATATCTATTAGGAAAATTCCTCCACTTTTTTCTTCTTTAAGTGTGTTTCACCTATTCTTAGCCCTTTGCGTTTCTATACTGTTGATTAATTTTAGGTGTCGACATGACTAGGCTAAGAGACACTCAGGTAGCTTGTAGAATATTATTTCTGGATGTGTCTGTGAGAGTGTTTCTGGAAAATGTTAGTGGGTATCATCCAATTCGTTGAACACTGTACAAGAACAGAAAGGTGGAGGAATAGCAAATATGCTTACGTTTGAGTTGAGGCATCCATCTTCTCCTTCCCTTACACATCAGTCCTCCATCTTCTCCTTCCCTTGGACATCAGTACTCCTGGTTCCAGGCATTCAGACTCCAACTGAGACTTACACAATGAGTTCCCCTGGTTCTCAGGATTTTGGATTGAATTACATGACTGGTTTTTCTAGTTCTCCAGCTTGAAGATGACAGTTGTGGAACTTCTTGACCTTCATAATCATGTGAGTCAATTCTTATGATAAATCTGTGTGTGTGTATGTGTGTGTGTGTATGTGGATGTGTATATATATTTACACACACATATTTACACACATATGAGTGTATATGTGTGTATGTGTATGTGTATGTGTGTGTGTGTGTGTGTATTATTCTTTTCTGTTGGTTCTGCTTCTCTGGAGCATCTTGGCTAATACATTATATAAATTTTAGAATAAATTTGTTATTTCTGCAAAACAACATTGTTAGGATTTTTATTAGAATTTAATTGAATTAAATTTATGGAATAATGTAAGACAACTTGTCGTCTTTATGACACGAATTCTTCCAAACCATGGACATGGAGTTTCTCTGCAGCCATTTAGATTTTCTTTAATCTCTTTCAAAAGAGTTTTCAAATTGTCTTTTTTAAATAACTTGCATATCTGTTGAATTTATTTCTAGGTATCTAATATTTAATATTATTTTAAGAGGCATCCTGCTTGAATATTTCACTTTATTTGTTCCTAGTAATTAGGATTGCAACTGATTTCAGAATATTGATCTTATACTCACAGATCTTTCTATAAACTTTTATTAATTCTAATAATTTATTTATAAATTCTCTTGGATTTTGTATGTGTGTAATCTTTTTAACTGTGGAAAAGAACACTTTCTTTCTTTCTTATACTTGATCATGTTACTGACTTAGCTGAAGATGTTAATTATAATGTTGATGGAAAGTGGTGATAGCAAGAATCCTTGTCTCACTTTTTTTTATTATACATTGAAAGCTTTTAACATTATACTATTAAGCATATTTACTAGTTTTAGATCAATACTTTTTATGAGAATAAGGCAGTGTTTTCCTCTTTTCAATTTACTAATTAAACATGCCAAATTTTGTCAAATGATTTTTCTCTGCATCTAATGAGGTAATCACAAGTTTTTCTCCATTAATCCATTAATATGGTTAATTATATAAGTGGATTTTGATACGTTAAATCAACCTTGCATTAATAAGATAGACTCAATTTGGTTGTGATTTTTTCTAATACATGCTCTGTATTCAACTGCTTATATTTGGTCAATTTTTACATCTATATTCAAAGTGAGATTAGCCAATAACTCCTTCCTCAAAATTTCTTTATCTGGTTTCAGTGTCAAGACATACTAGCCTCAAAAAATGAGTTGGGAAGAATTCTCTGTTTTTGTAATATTCGGTAAGTTTTTCAACATTTGGATTTCTGTATTCTTCCAATATTTGCAAGAATTAATGTGTGAAAGTCTGGGCCTATTTACTTGTGTGACAGTGGGTTGATTAGGAAAGAATTTTAAATACTAATATGATTTATTTAATGATTATAAATCTAGTCAGGATTTCTGTGTTTGTGTTGATCTTGTTTTGAAGTTATATTTTTATATAAAATAGTCAATTTTGCCTTATTCGTTTAGAATTTTTGACATAAAATTATTCATAGTTACAGTTATTGTGCTTTAACTTCTACTGACTATATAATTGAGATGAACTGTCCAATTTTATTAAACATTTTTATTGTTTAAATGTTTTAAAATTGTTATTTTTAGTTTTCCCTTTAGCTTTTTCACATCAGGCATTCTAATTATTTCATGATTATCCTTATAATGGTAATATATATAATTGATTTAATGAGTTCTGATTTTAATTAATACCTCTTCCCTTCTCTCAATCAATAGAAGGGTCTTAAAATACATTGATAACTTCTTCCATTCTCAATATTATTGGTGACCAGCAATTTAATTTAACCTTGTCTTCATATCCTTAATATTAGTTGTTGTTATTGTCACTGTCATTTTATCACCTTTATCATTACCATCTTTTGCAGTCCATATTAGTTTAAATTAGAGGTCACAAAACTTATTTTCAAAAGGGCCAAATAGTAAACATTTTCAGTTTTGTGAACCACGCAATCTCTGTTACAATTGCTCAGCTCTATTGTAGTACAAAATCAGCCATAAACAATACAAGAATGAATGAGTGCATTAGTTAAGTTTCTTCATAGAAACAGAACCAATAGAATGGGGCATGTGTATGTGTGTGTGTGCATGTGCGTGTATGTATTTATATTAAAAAATAGGCTCACACAATTGTGGAAGCTGGCAAGTCTCAAGATCTGTAGTCAACAACTAAGGATTCAGAACAGCCAATGGTATAGTTCTAGTCTGAAAGCTGACAGTTTTGAGACGCAAACAAAGCCAGTGTTTGAGTAAGTTAGGAAGAAACCAATTTCCTGGTTCAAAGGCAGTGAAACAGGAGGAGTTTCCTTTTACTTGAAGAGGATCCCCCTCTTTGTTCTACTCAGGCTTTCAAATGATTAGATGAGGCCCACCCACATTAGGGAGAGCAATCTCCTCTACTCATTCTACCATTTGATTCAAATGTTAATTTCATCCAGAAACATCCTCACAGACACACCCATAATTATGTTTGACTAAATGACTAGACACACGGTGGCCTTGTCAAATTGACACATAATATTAACCATTGGAGTTCCAGTGGCACAACTGGTTAGCATGCCGTACTTATATAGTATTAACCATCACAATGAGCATGGCTATGACCCAATAGAACTTAATTTACAAAAACAAGTGGTGGGCTGGATTTGGTCTGTGGGACATGGTTTACTTACCTCTGGTATAGAGAATCAACGTTTACTAATACTTTTTTCTTCCAGTCTTTCTGGTATCTTCTTCATTTGAATTTTATTTTTACTCTTCTTAAAGTTTGTAATTTAGAGTGGTGCTTTCAGCACCTTTTCTTATTTCACTGTATCCTGGCCTTGTGTCATATTTTGATATCCACCTTTAGAACTCTTTAAGCATTTTAAACATATTTATATGCATCTGATCTTTCCAATAGCTGGTTTTCTTCAGGTGTTAAATTTGAGGATTGGTATTTATGCTGACTCTTAATTATGGAGGCATCTTTCCTTGTATATTTTATAATTTTCAATTATTTGCTCATATTAAACTTAATTTCATCTGTGAGAATATTGCAAACCCTAGCTTGAAGATTCCTCTTGCCAGATAGCATGTGCAACTGCTTCTCATAGGTGTCTTAGGGCATTATTATTTCAGGCTGCTTTACATTGAAGTCTCTCTTTAGGGATTCCCAGAACTTGGATGTAGTATAAATGTGAACCTGACACCTGATTATGAATTAACAGTATAAAACTATATTTTTTATCCCAGAGGAAGGCTGAGACTAATAGTGTTTCTTGTTATCTCTCTTTGCAGGCAAATAGAGTTCTTGTAGTGCAACTTTTCATTAAAGTTGAACATAGTAATTCATAGATCAGACTTCATGTGGAGTTTTCAGTTCTGACCCCCACACCCTACCTTACATAGGAAAAAATTCTTGGCCGCTGTTCCTTCACAGCTTTTACATACCAAGCACGTATCTAATAGAGTTCTCATAATGATAAAAAATTGAATAGGAGAAGCTCTTAGAAGAATAACTAACAACTAGTAAACCCTACATATGTTTTTATAATAACAACAATTATCATTATTGCTGTTATTAATATTTGCCTTTCCATCTGCTTATAATTATTATCACTCTTCCTTAGAGTGATAATAATTCTTTATTTTGACAACTCAGATATATTAGTGACAGAAACTCGATGAAATATGTAAGAAATATTTAATAAGGTAGGAAGTTAGTCATAGACTGTTGCTCTCATTTTTGTAATGAAATAGAGATAGATAGAGGTTAAATCTCAGAATAGCTGTAACTATTTTTTGTCAGTATTGCTGGAACAACACTGTCTGGAGGAAAATCTCAAATATATTAGCAAAAGCCATTGCTGGGCTTGATTATGTACCCTTATGGATATTTGTGTTTTGTTTCTGCTATGTTGTTAAGATACAAACTCACACACTGAAAGAACCAGGGACTACAATTAGACAATGCATGTGAAAAAGCCAAAAAAAAAAAAAAACCCACACACACATTATGTATGATATGTATTAATGATAACTTATTACAGAAGAGATTCAGACTTTAAATGAAAAAAATGCCTCAAAACATCAGACTATAAGAAAATGTCAAAAAAACTCTACCAATAGTGTTAAAAATGCTAACATTGAAAAATGGAAAACTTGGGGGGTGGCCAAGATGGCTGACTAGAAGCAGCTAATGTCTGCCGCTGTCACAGAGAGTGTATTAGTAAACTCTTGCACTGCTATAAAGAAATACCTGAGACTGGTTAATTCATAAAGAAAGAGGTTTAAGTGATTAATCGTTCCACAGGTTGTATAAGAAGCATGGCAGCATCTACTTCTGGGGAGACCTCAGGGAACTTTTACTCATGGCAGAAGGCAAAGGTGGAGCAAGGTGTCTTACATGGCAGGAACAGAAGGCAGACATGGGGGGAGGTGCTACACACTTTTAAACAACAAGATTTCATGAGAACTCACTATTTTGATGACAGCACCAAAGGGGGATGGTGTCAAACCATAAGAAACTGCCCTCATGATCCAATCACCTCCTACAAGGTCCCACCTCCAAAACTGGGGATTACAATTGAACATGAGATTTGTGTGAGGACAAAGATCCAAACTATATCAGAGAGGAACAGAAGGGGCAAGTAAATACAGCACGTTCAACTAAAACATCTAGGTACATGCATTGGGACTAATCAAGGAAAAAAAATTGATGAACGAAGAATGGAGAAAGCAAGGCAGAATGATGGTATGCCTAGGAGTAACACAGAGCCAGAGGAACCTCCCCACCTAGGGAAGTGGCTTGGCAGAGTCTGTGGGGACCAGGGACTGGTCCAGACCACCAGCACAGAGCAACCACCTAAAAGAAAGTGGCCAAACTGTTCTCTACACAGATCCTGGTCCTCACTTCTCACTGGGCAGGGCCACCTGAACTGTGACTCTGCCACAACCACACTATCCTTGCCAGATCACCACAATCAGAAGCAGTGCAGCATTTCTCCAAGGAGGAAATCTCAGAGACAATCCACAACCCCTCTGCCTTCTGCCACTACAGTTGCAGTGGTGCAGTCCTAAAAGTTATCGGGCTGGGGAAGGAGTAAAGGGCCTAGTCACTACACCAGCACCTTCAGCGTACTGCATCCACCACACAGACAGAAGCCCAGGCCCTCTTCTCTGCAAACTCCCACCACTCCCCTTCACCAGACAGGCCCTTGGCTCATGAATGTATAAAAGTCACCCCACTCACAGCTGAGCATACCCACTGTTAGTGACCCAGAGTTCCCCTGGGGAGAGGCTCAAAGAGGCACAGGACAGCCCCTCTGCCATTGCTACAGCAACAGTTCTATTCCTGTCATCTTTGGTCTGGGAAAGAAACAAAGGGCCTGAAGGGTACATCCAAGCTTACAGCATGCCACAGCCACCATACAGAGAGGCGATCAATCTCTCCTTCCTGTGACACTTTGACCCCCTGCTCCCCAACAAGTGGAACCCCAAGCTCATGGCGGTAGTACAGCCACCCCACCCCACTAGCTTAACACTCCCTGTAGCAGCAGCTCCATGTTCCTCAGAGGTGGAGCTCCAGTGACAACTAAAAGTCTCTCTGCCACTGCCTCTGCAGTGAAGCTGCCCTTGGGACCCTCAGATTAATGAAAGAGCAAAGACTGTAAGTGCCTTATCCTCACCTCCAACAAGCTGCATTTTACACAAAGAGAGGGGACCAGTGCATCTCCCACTGGTCTGACCCATCCCCCAACCCCCACAGCTAGTTACCAGGCAGAGAACCCCTGGCTTGGGCCTACAGCATAGATTCTCCATCCAGGTCTGACTGCACTGAGCAATTGCTCTCCTACACCTCTCTGGAGTGCAGTCTCCAGGAGAAAAGCAAAAGACCCTTGGCCACAACCACTACTAAGGTCCCTCCCTTTTCTGCCTCTAAACTGGAGAGGAAACATAAACCCTGAGATTGCCCCAGAGTAGCCGTGGGCAGCCTGGGAATGCCATGCCACAAACTACAGCCAGCACTTAAATAAGAGAGAAGTACACATTTTCAAAGCATTGAGAGGAGCACAGCTGCAACTGTGAGAAAATATAGGAAAGCCACATGACTGAGTGCATTAATCTGTTCTTACACTGCTGATAAAGAAATAGCCAAGACTGGGAAGAAAATTAGGCTTAGTGGACCCACAGTTCCATGTGGCTGGGGAGGCCTCACAATCATGGCAGAAGGCAAGGAGGAGCAAGTCACATCTTACATGGATGGCAGCAGGCAAAAAGAGAGCTTGTGCAGGGATACTACCCCTTATAAAACCATAAGTTCTCATGAAACTTATTCATTATTGTGAAAACAGCATGGGAAAGACCTGCCCCCATGATTCAATTACCTCCCAGCAGGTCCCTCCCACAACATGTGGGAACTCAACATGAGATTTTGGTGGGGACACAGCCAAGCCATATCATTCCACCCCTGGCCTCTTCCAAATCTTATGTCCTCACATTTCAAAACAAATCATGCCTTCCCAACAGTCCCCCAAAGTCTTAACTCATTTCAGCATTAACTCAGAAGTCCACAGTCCAACATCTCATTTGAGACAAGGCAAGTCCCTTTCACCTATGAGCTTGTAAAATCAAAAGCAAGTTAGTTACTTCCTAGATACAATGAGGGTATAGGCATTGGGTAAATACAACCATTCCAAATGGGAAAAATTGGACAAAACAAAAGGCCTACAGGCCCCATGCAAATCCAAAATCTAGTGGGGCAGTCAGATCTTAAAGATCCAAAATGATCTCCCTTGACTCCATATCTCACATCCAGGTCATGCTGATACAAGAGGTGTGTTCCTATGGTCTTGGGCAGCTCTACCCCTATGAGACTGCAAGGTACAGCCTCCCTCCCAGTTACTCTCATCTGCTGGCATTGAGTGTCTGCAGCTTTTCCAGGCACACGATACAAGCTGTCAGTGGGTCCACCATTCTGGGGTCTGGAGGATGGTGGCCCTCTTCTCACAGCTCCACTAGGCAGTGCCCCAGTAGGGACCCTGTGTGGGGGCTTCCAACCCACATTTTCCTCCTGGACTGCCCTAGCAGAGGTTCTCCATCCCCTGAAGCAAACATTTTTCTGGACATCCAGGAATTTCCATACATCCTCTGAAATCTGGGTGGAGGTTCCCAAACCCCAATTCTTGACTTCTGTGCACTTGCAGGCTCAATGCCATGTGGAAGCAGCCAAGGCTTAGGTCTTGCACCCTCTGAAACAACAGCCCTATTTGTACCTTGGCCCATTTTAGCCATGGCTGGAGTCTCCGGGATTCTGAGCACCAAGTCCCTAGATTGCACAGAGCAGGGGGGCCCTGGGCCCAGTCCATAAAACCATTTTTTCCTCCTAGGCCTCCAGACTTGTGATGGGAAGGGCTGCTGCAAATGTCTCTGACATGCCCTGAAAACATTTTCCCCATTGTCTTGGTGATTAACAGTTGGCTCCTCCTTACTTATGCAAATTTCTAAAGCCAGCTTGAATTTCTTTTCAGAAAATGGGAATTTTCTTTTCTATCACATTGTCAGGCTGCAAGTTTTCTGAAATTTAATGCTGTGTTTCCCTTTTAAAACTGAATGCCTTTTACAGGACCCAAGTTACCTCTTGAATGCTTTGCTGCTTAGAAATTTCTTCCACCAGATACCTTAAATCATCTCTCTCAAGTTAAAAGCTCCAAATTTCTAGGGCAGGGACAAAATGCTGCCAATCTCTTTGCTAAAACATAACAAGAGTCACCTTTGCTCCTGTTCCCAACAGGTTCCTCATCTCCATCTGAAACCACCTCAGCCTGGGAGTTCTCACAACACATGGAAGTTCTTGAGTTCGCAGAACACATGGGAACTCAAGATGAGATTTGGGTGGGGGCACAGCCAAACCACATCACTGAGCAAGAGCCTACCAACTGAACACTAAGCCTAAGTGCCACCTAGTGGATCCCAAAGCTTCAACACAAAAAGAACCTTGCCAAAACGCTCCCTGTGAAACTAGAGACAAGAAATCAGCTTCAAACAAAGACCCTGCACAAAGGCTCAGCCAAATGAAAACATCCAGATGTCTATTAACTGCACTCAATTTACACTGCAGTTAAAAGAACACCCACAAGCAGAAATAAGAAAGAACCAGTGCAAGAACTACAGTTACTCAAATGGCCAGAATGTCTTATATCCTCCAAACAATCACACTAGTTCTCCAGCAAGGAATGTTACCGGGGCCGAGTTGGCTGAAATTACAGAAACAGAATTCAGTATATGGATAGGAGCAAAGATAATTGAGATTCAGCAGAATGGAAAAACCCAATCCAAAAAAACTAAGAATCACCATAAAATAATACAGGAACTGAAAGATAAAATAGCCAATATAAAAACAACCTAATGAATCTCACAAAGCTGACAAACACAATACAAGGATTTCACAATGCAATAACAAGTATTAGCAGTAGAATAAACCATGCTGAGGAAAGAATTTCAAAAAATGAAGACTGGCTTTCTGAAATAAGAGTCAGACAAAAATAAAAGAAAAAGAATGAAAAGGAATAAACAAAACCTCCAAGAAACATAAGATTATGTAAAGAGGCTAAATCTACTAAACTTTGGCATTCCTGAAAGGGAAGAAGGGCAAACAACTTGAAAAACATATTTTATGATATTGTAGGTGAAAATGTTCCAACCTAAATAGAGAGGCCAACAGTCAAATTTAGGAAATACAGAGATCCCTTGCAAGATTCTACATGAGGAGATCATCCCCAAGACATATAATCATCAGATTTTCCAAGGTAGAAATGAAAGACAGAATGTTAAAGGCAGCTAGAAAAAAAGGGAAGGTCACCTACAAAGGAAACCCCATCAGGCTAACAGTAGACCTCTCAGCTGAAACCCTACAAGCCAGAAGAGACTGGAGGCTTATATTGAACACTCTTAAAGAAAAATTTCTTCAATCAAGAATTTCATATCTAGCCAAACTAAACTTTCTTAGCAAAAGAGAAATAAGATTGTTTTCAGACAAGCAAGTATTGAGGGAGTTTGTTACCAGCAGATCTGCATTATAAGAGGTCTTCAAAAGAGCACCAAATACAGGAAGAAAAAAAAAAAACTGTTTCCAGCCAATACAAAAATGCACTTAAATACACAAATCATTGACACTATAAAGCAACCACATAAACATATCTGCAAAGTAACCAGCTAACAACACAACAGCACCATAAGAAGATCAAATCCACACATATCAACACTAACTTTGAATGTAAACAGACTAAAAGACTAACAGACTAACTTTGAATGTAAACAGACTTAAAAGGTGCAGAGTGGCAAGCTGGATAAAAAAGCAAGACCCAATGGTATGCTGTCTTCAAGAGCCCAATCTTACACATAATGACACCCATAGGCTCAAAATAAACAGATAAATGAAAATTAACCCAAGAAAACGGAAATCAGACAAAAGCCAAAAGCAGGAATGGCAATTCTAATTTCAGGCAAAACAGACTAAACCAACAAAGATCAAAAAAGACAAAAAGGAGCATTACATAATGGTAAAGGGTTATATTAAACAAGAAGACCTAACTATCCTAAATGTATGTGCACCCAACATAGAAGCACCCAGATTCATAAAGCACGTCCTTAGAGACCTACAAAAAGACATAGACTCCCACACAATAATAGTGGGAGACTTGAACACTGCACTGGCAGTACTAGACAGATCACTGAAGCAGAAAATTACAAAGATATGCAAGACCTGAATTCAACATTGGACAAGATGTATCTAACAGACATCTACAGAAGTCTTCATCCAAAAAACACAGAATATATATTGTTCTCATCACCACATGGCACATACTCTAAAATCGACCAGATAACTGACCACAAAACAATCCTTAGCAAACACAAAGGAACCAAAATGATACCAAACACACTCTCGGACCACAGTGGAATAAAAATAGGAATCAAGACAAGAAAGTCACTCAAAACTATGCAATTACATAAAAATTAAATAACATGCTCCTGAATGACTTTTGGGTAAATCGTGAAATTAATGCACAAATCAAGAAGTTCTTTGAAGTGAATGAGAACAAAGATACAACATATGAGAATCTCTTGGACACAGCTAAGGCACTGTTAAGAGGGAAATTCATAGCACTAAACACCCACATCAAAATGTTAGAAAGATCTCAAATTAACAACCTAACATCACAACTGAAAGAATTAGAGAAGCAAGAGCAAACCAACCCCATAGCTAGCAGAAGATAAGAAATAACAAAAATCACAGCTGAACTGAAGGAAATTGAGACACAAAAAACTATTCAAAAGATCAAAAAATCCAGGAGTTGCTTTATTGAAAAAAATAAGATAGATAGGGTGCTAGTTTCTAATAAAGAAAAAAAGAAAGAATATCCAACTAAACACAATTAGAAATGACAAAGGGGATGTTACCACTTTGAATCCCTGCTCTTCAACAAGTGGAACCCCAAGCTCTTGCCAGCAGTGCAGCCACCCTACCACAGAAATAAAAATTACCATCAGAAACTCCTAGAAATACCTTTATGCCAAAAACATGAAAATCAGGAGATGGATAAATTGTTGGACACTTAAATCCTCCCAAGACTGAACCAGGAAGAATTTAAATTCCTGAACAGACCAATAACAAGCTCCAAAATTGGATCAATAATAAATAGCCTACCAACCAAAAAAAGCCCAGGACCGATGCATTCACAGCCAAATTCTGCCAGATGTATAATACAAAGGAGGGCTAGTACCATTCCTACTGAAACTATTCCAAAAATTGGTAACAAAGGACTCCTCTTGGTCTCATTCTGTGAGGCCAGAATCAACCTGATACCAAAACCTGGTGGAGACACAACAACAGCAAAAACATCAAGCCAATATCCTTGGTAAATATTGATGCAAAAATCCTCATCAAAATACTGGCAAAATGAATCCATCACCACATCAAAAAGCTAATCTACCACAATAAAGTAGGCTTCATCCCTGGGATACAAGGTTGGTTCCATATATGCAAATCAATAAATGTGATTTATCACATAAACAGAACTAAAGAGAAAAAACACATGATTATCTCAGTAGATGAAGAAAAAGTTTTCAATAAAATTCAACATATCTTCATGTTAAAAACTCTCAATAAACTATGTACCGAAGGAACATTCCTCAAAATAATAAGAGCCATATATGACAAACCCATAGCCAACATCATACTGAATGAACAAAAGCTAGAAGCATTTCCCTGGAAAACTGGCACAAGACAAGAATGCCCTCTCTCACCACTCCTATTTAACATAGTATTGGAAGTCTTGCCTAGATCAGCCAAGAGAAAGAAATAAAGCCCATCTAAATACAAAGAGAGGAAGTCATACTATCTGTTTGCAGATGACATAATTATATACCTAGAAAACCCTATAGTCTCAGCCCAAAAGCTCTTCCAGCTGACAAATTTAGCAAAATCAATGTACAAACATCACTAGCATTCCTATAAACCAAAAACAGCAAAACCGAGAGCCAAATTGGGAAAGCATTTCATTCACAATTGCCACAAAAATAATACAACATCTAGAAATACAGCAGAACACTATTTTAGGAGCACAGCCATCATGGGACTGTATCCTGTCCTGTGGACAACAGCCTGTCTATCTCTACATCCTGGTAGCTGACACTGAGATTTCCCAGTGTCCACTCAGAGGATTACTGTGGTACAGAGCTGGCTGGATCCAAAGGTGCTTTGAGGTTCTCAGTACCTTAGGCCACAAGGAGTGCTGTGCCCCAAGGACATGACAGTGTAGCACACCAAAAAGCAGCCCCTGGTACACCAAATCATGTGCTTTTCAGAGCCTAAGAACACCCTGTATGGGGCTGTGGGAAGTTATTTTATCCCCAGTAGTTGCACAATCTCTGTACTTGGCTTGGCAAGTGAAGAGTGAAATTTCCTTCCACCAGTGGAGTGCTGTCTATGTGAAGACTCTCATGCAGAGAATGAGTCCCCTCCTCCTCCACCACCCAACTGCTTCTGCTGCCACTAGAGGCCAGGGTGGGTGAGCCAGAAAGCTATCAGTCTGGGGCAGTGAGTTGTAATTGCAACCCTACTGGCGGCACAGGCTCTCTGTGTGGCTTCTTTGTGAAGGTAGGGTTCCTACCCCCTTTGCATGGTGCTGTGGTGCTGCTGCTCCAGAGAGCAAAAGAGCCTAAGAGTGGCATGTCTGGAGCTTTTGGGGGTGAACCCACACCACAGCTAGAGCAAACAGCAGCTGGCACCACTCAAAGCCAAGAGGGTTGTAACACCATTGCTTCTACCATTGCCCACACCACACCAGCTGCTCAGGGATCCAAGAACCCACTCAGCCCACAACTATTGCTAATAGCATCTGAGTACACCATCTGGAGTCCTAAGAATTGGGCTTCTAGTAACTGCCAACACAGGTACCAGCATATACCACCCTGGGGCACAAAAGCTGATACAATCAGTCCACTGCTGCCTCCACTGAGTCTTGAAGACTGGCCCACCTGGCTTCCCAGTCCCCAGCACAATTTCACACAACTTCACCACAGCCTCCATTAACAACTGTACCCTAACCCTCCAGTAAATCACAAAAAACACTAACACTGTTTACAACCAAAGAAGTCATACAGAGACTATACTACTACACACATCCAGTATCAAAGCCAAAAATACTCTACCCAACAAACACCACAGATATATTTTCAGAAAAATGTCTTCCACTACAAAAGTAAATTCAAAAATAGGAAGAAGCAACTCTTACATCTGATGTGCAAATGTCAACGTAAGGGCATAGAAAGCATGAAAAAGCAAGAGAATATGACACCTCTAAAGAAACACAATTATTTTCCAGTAATATATCTTAGTAAAAAAGAAATCTTTAAAATTCAAGATAAGCAATTCAAAATATTGATTTCCAAGAAGCTCAGTAAGGTGCAAGAGAATTCTAAAAAACAATATGAAGAAATTTTTAAAAATCAGGATAAGAATAAGAAATTTTCCAAAGAAATACATATTTTAAAAATAACCAAATAAATATGGAACTGAATAATTTATTGAAGAAAATGCAAAAGACATTAGAAGATCTCAATAACAGACAGAGGAAAGAGGCTCAAAATTTGAAGACAGGTCTTTTGAAATAACCCACTTAATAAAAAACACAGGAAAGAGAATGAGCAAAGCCTTTATGGTATTTGGAACAACAGAAAGTAACCAAATATACAAAGTGTCATTGTCTCTAAGAGTGAAGAGAAAATGAAAGGATTAGAAAATCTATTTCACAAATTAATAGATGAAAATGCCCCAGGTTTAGCAAGAGATTTAGACATTTGGATACAGAAGGCTCAACATTCCCCAGGAAGATACAATGTAGAAAGGGTTTCTCCATGACACATTATAATCAGCCTGCCAAAACTCAAAAATAAAGTGCACATCTTAAAAACAGAAAGAGAAAAGTGCCTAATCACCTATAAAGAAAACCCCATCAGACAAACAGTGGGTTTCTCAGCAGAAACCTGGGATGACATATTTAAAGTGCTTTAAGAAAAAACCTGCAGCCAGAAATGCTATATGCACCGAAATTATCTTTCATAAATGGAGAAATAAAGTCTTTCCCAGACAAGCACATAATTAGGGTATTTGTTATCACTAAAACAACCATACAAGAAATGCTCAAGGGAGTCTTAAACCTGGGAGCAAAAGAACAATATTTACCATCATGAAAACACATAAAAGAATAAAACACACTGGTAAAACAATCACACAAGGGAGAGAGAGAAAGGTCTCAAATGGTACCACTAAAGAAATTCATCAGACCACAAGAACAAACAAAAAGATAAAAAAAAGGAACAAAAGATAAATAAAACAACCAGTAAACAATTAAAAATATGACAGGAACAAAACCTTACATATCAATAATAATGGTTAACATAAACAGATTAAATTCTTGACTTAAAAGATATAGAATAGCTTGATGCATTAGAAAAAAAAAACCATGTTCCAACCATATGCTGTTTACAAGAAATGTATCTTATGAGTAAAGACACAAATACACGGAAAGTAAAGGAATATAGAAAGATATTCCATACAAACAGAAAACAAAATTAAGCAGGGGTAGTTATACATATACCTGATAAAACAGATTGTAAGTCAAGAACAATAAACATAGAAAAGGAAGGTCATTATATAATGACAGAGGGATCAATTAAGCAAAAAGATATATAACAATTATAAATATATATGCACCCAACACTAAAGTCACCCAGACTCATAAAGCACATATTACTGCATCTAATGATGAAAACAGACTGCAATATAATAATAGTGGGGGACTGCAACACCCCACTCTCAGCATTAGACAGATCAACTAGAAAATTAACAAATAAATATTGGATTTAAACTAGACTTTAGACCAAATATACCTAACAGACATTTACAGAACATTTAATCCAACAATTGTAAAATATACATTATTTTTACCAGCATGTAGATCATTCTCCAGGATAGACCATATGTTATATTGCAAAACAAGTCTCAACAAATTTTAAAAGTCAAAATAACCTCAAGTATCTTCTTAGACCACAATGTAATAAAACTATAAATAAATAACAAAGGGTACTTCATGTCTAAAACACCAAAAGCAATGGCAACAAAAGCCAAAATTGACAAATGGAATCTAATTAAACTAAAGAGCTTCTGCACAGCAAAAGAAACTACCATCAGAGTGAACAGGCAACCTACAGAATGGGAGAACATTTTTGCAACCTACTCATCTCACAAAAGGCTAATATCCAGAATCTACAATGAACTCAAACAAATTTACAAGAAAAAAAACAAACAACCCCATCAAAAAGTGGGCAAAGGACATGAACAGACACTTCTCAAAAGAAGACATTTATGCAGCCAGAAAACACATGAAGAAATGCTCATCATCACTGGCCATCAGAGAAATGCAAATCAAAACCACAGTGAGATACCATCTCACACCAGTTAGAATGGCCATCATTAAAAAATCAGGAAACAACAGGTGCTGGAGGGGATGTGGAGAAATAGGAACACTTTTACACTGTTGGTGGGACTGTAAACTAGTTCAACCATTGTGGAAGTCAGTGTGGCGATTCCTCAGGGATCTAGAACTAGAAATACCATTTGACCCAGCCATCCCATTACTGGGTATATACCCAAAGGACTATAAATCATGCTGCTATAAAGACACATGCACACGTATGTTTATTGCGGCACTATTCACAATAGCAAAGAGTTGGAACCAACCCAAATGTCCAACAACAATAGACTGGATTAAGAAAATGTGGCACATATACACCATGGAATACTATGCAGCCAGAAAAAATGATGAGTTCATGTCCTTTGTAGGGACATGGATGAAACTGGAAAACATCATTCTCAGTAAACTATCACAAGGACAGAAAACCAAACACCGCATGTTCTCACTCATAGGTGGGAATTGAACAATGAGAACTCATGGGCACAGGAAGGGGAACATCACACTCCGGGGACTGTTGTGGGGTGGAGGGAGGGGGGAGGGACAGCATTAGGAGATATACCTAATGCTAAATGACGAGTCAATGGGTGCAGGAAATCAACATGGCACATGGATACATATGTAACAAACCTGCACATTGTGCACATGTACCCTAAAACCTAAAGTATAATAAAAAAAACAAAACTAAAAAAAAAAAACAAAAAACAAAGGGTATTTGGAAACTATACAAGTCCATAAACAACATACTTCTGAATGGCCATTGGGTAAATGAAGAAATTATAATGCAAAACAAAAAAATTTCTTGAAACAAATGAAAATGGAAATACAACATATAAATCCTATGGGATACAGCAAAAACAGTGTTAAGAGAGAAATTGATAGCAATAAATGCCTACATGAAAAAAAGTAGCAAATGAGCAATCTAACAATGCACCTCAAGGAGCTAGAAAAGCAGAAACAAACCAAACTCAAGATTAGTAGAGAAAAAAAAATAATAAAGGTCACAACAGAACTACATGAAGTAGAGACTAAAAAATTCATTCAAATAATCAACAAAACAAAAGGTTGGTTCTCCAAAAAGATAAAATTGATAAAGTGCTAGCTATACTAAGAAAATAAGAAAAAGTATCTAAATAAAGAAAATAAGAAATAAAAATGGAGAAATTACAACTGTTACCACAGAAATACAAAAGATTATCAAGAATCTATTACAAACAACTATAAGCTGACAAACTGGAAAACTTAGAGGAAACTGATTAATTCCTGAAACCTTAGTACCTACCAAGATTGAATCATGAAGATACAGAAAACCAGAACAGACCAATAACAAGTAGTGAGATTGAATCAGTAACAAAAAATCTCCCAACAAAGAAAAGCCCAAGACTAGATGGATTCTCAGCCAAATTCCACAAAAGTGTATGAAGAACTAATACAAATTCCCCTGAAAATATTCCAAGACATCAAAAAGGAGAGAATTCTCCCTATCTCACTCATTCTATAAGGCTTCTAGTAACTGGTAGCAACCTGATACCAAAACAAGAGAAGAACACACCAAAAAAAAAAAAAAACCTACAGGCCAACATCTCTGGTGAACATCAATGCGAAAATCCTCAACAAACTACTAGCACACTAATTCCAACAGCATATCAAAAAGATAATATGCCACAATCAAGTGGGGTTTGTAACAGGGATGCAAGTATGGTCTGACATACATAAACCAATAAATATAATGCATCACATAAACAGAATAAGGTGTAAAGCCATAGGATCATCTCAATAGACACAGAAAAAGAATTTGATAAAGAGTCACAATGCCTTCATAATAAAAACTCTCAACAAACTAAGCAGATAAGAAACATATCTGAAAATAATAAAGGCTGTAAATGGCAAACCTACAGCTAACCTCATACTGAATGGGGAAAAGCCGAAAGCCTTTCCTCTAAGAATTGGAACTGGGAAGGATGCCAAGTTTCACCACTCACATTCAATATAGTTCTGAAAGTCCCAGTCAGAGCAATCAGGAAAAAAATGCATGAAAATAGAAAATGAAGAAGTAATATTGTCCTCCTTTGCTGACAATATGATTGTATATCTAAAAAAGTTTAAAGGTTCCCATGAAAATTCAGATTTGATAAATGAATTCAGTAAAGTTGCTGGACAAAAAAATCAATGTATTAAAATTAGTAGCATTTATTTATTTTT